>NW_022280036.1:245041-266145 GCF_004355925.1 Anarrhichthys ocellatus | reverse complement strand
TGTGTGTGTGTGTGTGTGTGTGTGTGTGTGTGTGTGTGTGTGTGTGTATAGGTGTGTTTTTTAACATCTCTTTTTTTAATTTTTCCCTACTTCTATCACTTATCTTGTGCATTAATTAGAGGAGACTGTCTGGAAGGACTGTTATCCCCATTCAACCCTGTTTCCTGCAAAATTATGCTCCCATACAACTGAACTACATTCTCAATTACTTTTTGAGTGTGTTTCTCCCGTATTACGTCAGCAGTTCTAAAAGTGTGGTTAATGTTTAATAGATTCAAAACAAAAACATAACAAAATTACTTGGTTGGATTTACTAATCGTCATGTTTTGGGTGGGTGTGCGCCTCTTTGTTTATCCACGGCTAATCTCGCATTCTCATGCAGCAAACTGCATCATATTTTGGGGGCCCCGTTATGCTGCATGCTCAAGGACCTCCCATGGTTGCTGTGACTCACACTCTCTCATAAGACCTTTTTACCTGTGTTCTACTGCCACTGACTGCCTGCTCCTCACACACTACTCTGAGCTGCTATTGATAACTCAGCTGAGGGCTTAACCTACCTCCAGCCACTACTCTGTGGCCAGAGACACAGTTGGCTAACAGCTAACGGAACTACCAGTAAAGACACTGCTAACTACCCATCAGCCGCTTAAACTTTCTCACTGTTATAGGTTTTCTTGGATGGTGTGTTTGGCTAACCGCTAACAGCTAATGGACCTACCAGTGCACACAATGCTGTACCTCGCCACCACTCAGCCGGTGCCAAGTGGGCAGACAGCTTGGTGAGTTTACCTTTATGTATTGGAACCATGGTATGAAATGTATTATAGGATAACTTCGAGCCCATCGCTTGTATGAAGTTACATCGCCTCTTGTTTTTGAGTTGGAATGAAGTGTTTTTGAAGACACTTACAGCACTGGTTGTATTCATTCAGTCACACAATACAGCAGTGGTTGTTGCAGACACACCTGGTGGAAATCTACTGACAGAGATGGGCAAAAATATATCAAAATGTATTTTGATACAAAATACAAAATACCCCTCAAATAAATGTATTAAAATAAAATACAAAATACTGGTGCCAGAAAATGTAAGAAAATACAATACATGTATTTTCTATTTAAAATATAGGAAATACTTTTTTCTGGATTTTCCGTTTTCTCACAATTTGGTATGGCAGAGCATTCAGGTTTGGGCTATATAATGGACACAAAGCTCTGGTGAAGCCCACAAAAAGGAAGAACAGTCACAGAATGTCTGTGTAACTAAGCAAAGATATTAAAAGACAACAACTTGATTGATTATGTATGTATATATTTTTATCAATGGGACTTAACAGCCCATAAACTTCAACAAGAAAATATTCATCACATATGAATAGCATCACGCATTAGGCCTATGTATACTATAAAAGCAAAATAGAGAATTAAAACCAGTTGTACACAGGTAAAGAGCCTAAATAAATTACTGTACATCAAGTTCTGCACAGAAGAATTAATAAGAATAAAAGGTAAATAGTAAATCAATACAAAAGCGAACAGGTAACTTAACAAGTGAGTAGCCTACTTACTTCTCTTTTACTGTACCTTGGCCAGTGGCATGGTAGCCTACTCATTTCTCTCTTACATTGGCCAGTGGCATGGTAGGCCACATAGTTCTATATTACAGTTAAGTGTCTCATACAGGTTCACAATGACATCTTTATGACATAATAATCCTTCCATTTTGGTTCTTGAGACCCAACCATTGAGTAGCCAGTTTAGTTGCCTTTAAGAACAACTAACTTTTCAAATATTTCTGGTGTTAACCGCCTCCTGTGCGGATGGAATATTATTCCTGCAAACGAGAACAGTCTCTCAACCGGAGCTGAAGAGGGGAGGGTTGTGTTAAATCGAACAAAAAGGAGCTTGATAAGTGGGTACTGCTGAAGAGAAAGCAGGTCTTTTCTGGTGTCCTCCAGGTTATAACTTGTAATACAGTGCAAGATTAGATGGTCAGACGTCTCTTGATAAGGTTATCATGAACATACAAGCTCCCAATCTCCCTCTTCCTATATAGCTAGCTACTCGACTGATAAGTTAACTTGCTAAACACTGGCTATGCACTAGCCTAGACAGCATGCTAGCGTCATTAGCATGTTAGCATCGATCACTAGCTTGATATTATAACCATCACCATGTATATACAATAGGCTATGTAGCCAGACCCAGACATAAATTATACATCAAGCTAGTTGACATCTGTCACACTCAGACAATCAGACAATCCGTTGAATTTGAAGATCTGAAGACTGAACTCGTGAACTGTTTTTTGATTCGTGGAGAAAGTATTTTGAGCATTTTAAATACAAAATTACTCCACTCTAAAGTATTTTGTTACAAATTACATTCGATTTTTATCGGCCCGATCAAATACAAATTACAAAATACTCAAAAGTAATTGAAATACGTATTTGAAATACAAGTAATAGAAATACTGCCCATCTGTGTCTACTGAGGGCACTCTTCTAAATAAATATGTACTTATTTTATTGACATAAATCTGAGGCCAGAATCAATACTTAGAGCATGCATACATTAGCTGTTCAAAATAGATACTTTAACCAATAATAAAGGTAACCAGTAGATAATGTGCTACTTAACCAGTCAGCTGTATGCCATTTGAAGACCTCATTGAGATAGTGACGCTACGCAAGTCCTAAACGGATCTTATTCAAACTTCAAATTTGATCATAATCTGGAGATCACAATTGATTTTGTTGTTATCTCAAGATCACAATCTTTGTTATTTCAACATTATGAGATTATTCATTTGTTATCACAAGAATTATTGTTCATCGTCATCGTCAAATCATCCGACGGTACAAATGTATAACTAACCTAACCCTAACCCAAAGCCAACATGGTGACGTTAGCGTAAGGATAAACATGTAGCTACGTTCTGTTTTCAAAATAAGGTTTTAACAAGGTGTACAAAATACATATATGGAAATGAGATTACATGGATTATAGTCACTTATAGTATAACATGTCTTGTTGACAAGGGCACATACAAAATACATACAGTATATGAAAATGTATTAAATGAATTATATTCACCCGAATCTTTGTGCACCTAAAAAAATAACTAGATTCTGAGGGAAACCACTTTATTGTTGGATTTTTGGTTTCTGGAAAAAATTACTGATACATTTGTGTTGAAGACATCTCAGACTACATTCAGACACAAAATCAAGAACTTTATCAATTCAGAGATTTTCCAAAGTAAAGGTCCAACATTTCTATCACGAGATAGCTAAATCTTCTTCAGATCTGAAGTCATATCAGTATTTCAAGCAACACAAAAATCAAAGAATACAGACATTTTTCTCACAATTTTGTGGTATTTTGTTTTTAATTTATAAGGGACAGAGGCAATATGTTTATGCTTTTAGTGAATATAGTCCAGTTAATATTATTTTCATATGTATTTTGTATATACCCTTGTTGGTATCTCCAAGGAGCAGGTGTTGCAGTATCTTTATCATGATTATAATGGCGTACAGGTAGAGCATAAAGCACATATGAGATGTCCAGACAGCTTCCAACAGTGCTTTTGTCCACTATCGATCCAGGCCGAGGCACACGCTGGGTTAATATCTTTTAATGGCTGTTAGGGGACCTGATGAAGTGAGGGATCGATAGACTGGAAAGTGGCCCCTCGCTTTTCGCAGGATTAGAGAGGGCCCCAATCCCATCTAACAAAATGCAAATGTGGAGGTGGATAAATTGTACACTGACCCAAACAGACCTTGACTAAATCCCAGACACAACATCAGCCGACCTAGACCTGCAGCCAGAGGCAGCCTCAAACAGGCCTGCTGCACCCAGCAGCGGCCACAGAGAGGACAGGAAGTGGCTTTCCTCCAGAGGGGCGTGTCGGGGCCCTGTGTTATATCTTTTCATCCAGCGTCTGGGGCTCTGCACACTGCTGTACCGTCAGTGTCAAAGGAATTACCCACCCTCTCAGTCTGTTCATGAAGGAATCCCCAATGATGTGTGTTCCCTCTGGGCTTTGTGAGGAGCAGCCTGGGAATGAATAACAGACAGGATTAGAGGCAAAGAGAGAGACAGAGAGGGACGGGTGCTCTGCCAGTCTGAGAGAGTCGTTCTTTCTCCCTTTTTATCTGAGCTTATGTGTAGAAAGGGAGAACAGACTATATATATGAATGGAAGGGCTTCCTTTACAACACAGGCTTAAATCTGAACCTACACCACACAGACATGTGTGGTGTAACATTAAAAAGCAGTTGATTTCCTGATCTAAAATAATTATTATTATTATATTTTTACAATAACCCAAATTATTTTGCATTACAGTCTTACTTTTGTCAGGGCTGATAGGTGTAAACATCATTGGTGTAGTTTCAGAGGTACATGCTGTTGTAATCATCGGAGTGAGACAGGCCAACCAAGACTTCAATAAATCAATGTGTCGTTACCAGCCAGTGAAGCAGGATGTACAGCACTGCTCTCTCTGAACTCTGAATAGTTTGAAATAACAAACTTTGTAAGTAAAACCCTTTCAAGAGAAAAACCAGCGGGGAGAACAATGTCCAGGGCAGCTCAACTGATGGATGATGATTAAAACATTTCTTTGTGTATAAAATCCTGTTAAGTTTATTATTGAGTGAACCCAGAACAAAGCACACAGACTCTGACTGCAGGTAAAAAGGTCTATTGCAAACTTGCTGGGTGTTCCAATACCCATACTACAATATTATTTAGTATGCACGAAAAATATTTATTATGTCTGCATAGTATGTCTAATGCAGTATGCCAAGAACCAGAACGTTCTACTTCATCCGAATGCATTTTGCAGTACACAAGCCAGCATGCTTTTCTGACTATTCTGTCCCACAATCCTTAGCGCAGCAGATATGAGCAAGAGGGTCAAAGTCAAAGGTGACGTTAGGTGATGAATGTCACAATAGAATGCTACTGCATGACACAGTAGGTACTTTGTGAGGGCAACTGCAGTACGTAGAGCAAAAAGAAAAAGGTTTGCAGTGATAATGATAGATAGGCTCGGCAGAGGGTGAGTGTTCTTGGGGCTGATCCAGTCGCTGAATTGCAGGAAACAAGGAGCTGTGTTTGTCAGCTGAGAGTGAGCAGAGAGGCAGGACACTGGGGATCCAGAACAGCAGACTGGCAGCAGC
Source organism: Anarrhichthys ocellatus (assembly GCF_004355925.1). Taxonomy (NCBI): domain Eukaryota; kingdom Metazoa; phylum Chordata; class Actinopteri; order Perciformes; family Anarhichadidae; genus Anarrhichthys; species Anarrhichthys ocellatus. The sequence continues at coordinate 260,946 of NW_022280036.1, read as the reverse complement.
AGTTTAATCTGAGCACAAGGAGATAAAACTACAGAATACCAAAAAAAAATACCTTCTGAGGCCTGCAACGTAGCTACCAACGTTGTGTATGGAAAGTTCTGGCAAGGACTTGGAGGAAAGTCAGGGTTGATAAAATGCAGGAGCCAGAGTAGCTATGCCCACACAGGGAGACCACAGGAAACACAAGGAAAGGTAGGAGAGGCACACACCATGACAGATCCATAGTAAAAGAGCAGCCAGAAGGGCAGCAGACATTCATGGATGTTAAAATCAAAACAAGGCATAACAAAAGTGAGAAGATCAGAGAATTCTTTGATAAATACAAAGTTTGATTTTGTGTGGGTGTAGATAAAAACACAAAGTAAACGGGCCTCGCCATTTATCATAAAACCAAGCGATTCAATTGAGGAAATGTTTTCAAGAGAGTACGGGGAACTTTTTAGATTTGAGCCACTACACCACCATGCCGCCCTTTTACAAACAAGTAAACAAGGACGAATGACAGTAAAGCCCAGTGTCTTGGTAGTGTTCATCTTACACATCACACTGTTGCATTATCTGTCATTTTTTTTGTGTATTCCTTTTTTAATTTAATACAACAGAAAGAACACCCTACCACTGCCAACAACAGCAACAACCGCATTCATTATAATAATAATGATGATGATAACCTTTACAAAGAATGTAGAGCAAAGCACTCACACAAACAGGAGAATTATGAAACACTTTGAGTTTAGTTAGTTGTGCTGAGTGTAGAACCGGTTGATTTCAATATATGTTTTATTCATATCATCAGGTGTGTGGATTAGTTTTATTGCCCGTAAGTAAGTTTTTACATTTTTGCATGTTTATCTGACCTGCTGTGCACTGACCAAAAGACTCTCACATTCGCTAAGAATCTAATTATTTCATCTATAATTAGTGACGATTTCCACGGTTCCTCCATATGAAACCTGCAACATTGTATACTGCATGCAATAGAGTGATGCAGGAACGGATCACAAAACCCTTAAATGAGTCAGCGTTTTTGCAATTCCAGTTTCCTCATCTCAAAGTCCATGTTTTTTTTCTAACAAGTTCTTGGTTTGATGCCTGAAATAAGTTCTGTGGTTAACAGAAGCGTAGGAGACGGTCATGTTTTGTTCTACAATATAAGACAGTAAATACCACTCTCGTACATTTTTAGGCTTTTACGTGTCTTAAAAAAGTTGGTTGCTAACAAGCCTACTTGTATATACTCACGCTAATGCCACCGTGGTTCATTTATGGCCTGACATTAGTTTTTTATATCTGCCGATTGTATTCACGATTCAAAAATCATAAAACTGGTGTTCATTATCTTGCTAAAGAAAATACGAAACTATCATAAACTTCTGTTTGACACGGAGCATATTTTCTGCAGTAATCCAAAATCCAATAGAAAAATCACATAGGCTTTAATTTGATTCATGCAGCTCTATATTATACAGTATGTTCCTTCCTAATATTTATCAGAAAGGTTCACCGCAGGTTGGAGCAGAGTTTGAAAAATCTCCAGTTTTGTTATGACTGTAGTTCTGGGGGATCTGAGTGGAACTGAAAACAACACAGTGTGTGCACGGCATCTTTACAAACAAGCCAAAGGTCATTCAAATCAGTTCCTAAGAGGACATTGAAGGTTTTGTACTTTGTTTCTCTGTTTGGCCACACTTGCCATCAGATTTCCATCCCAGCAAGACTACTGATACTGATTGGGGTATAAATCACAGAGTGTCCTCCACAGACATATGTGGCAAACACCAACCACAACAACATCAACACAGCCTCATGTCCCTCCTCATCTGTGGTAGGGCCTTGGTCCTCCACCAGCCTTTATTACCACGGGAGCTTGGAGGCCGGTGAAAGGCTCGCTCTGCTGCCTGGTAGCCCCCTAACAGGATTAAGGGGGCGATACGGTGAGGTGCTGCTCCCGCTTAGTGTAACTCACTCTGATGTGATTTCCATTTGTTTGGCCTGGCCCTTACTTTCCCCTCCGTCTAATCCCTCACTATTCTCACCGCCGTCAAGCTACGCTAATCTGCTGGCAGGCTTTAGGAGGAGAAGCTTCCACACACAGACTCTGATAAACAGACGGGAAGGGCTGCTTTTTACTGTACAGGAGCATACACCAACAGAGTGTTTGTGGACATCCAGCTGTTGGTAAGCCTACTGAAATTGACTTGTTAGGTGTTGTTTGAAGCCTATTGGCTTATTGTATGTGTGATAGGCTCTGCTCTGAAACAGCTCCGTGTTGTGTTTCTTGAGTCACTGCTTGGGCTGCTGCGTTTGTGGTAAACAGGAACTTGCCATGAACAGAGTTTGATATCATGCATGTTTATGAGTCTTGTTGTTTCAAACACTGATGTAGAAGATGACAAAAGTTCTGGTACATATTTTATGGGCGGGAGGCACCTTTCTGTTGCATTAGACACAGATAAGTACATTTACAGTTCAAATCTACATTGTAGAATTTCTGGCTATTATGAGTCCTAAAAATCTAATTTTCCTTATAAAGTGATTAACGTTACGTTTTCAGTAGAAATTCCAGAAATGATTGGCTGCATTAGAATAGAATTAAGAACAATGAGAATTAGAAAGTTTATTTTTATTGGATTTTGATTGCATTAAAGCTGTAAAAATAATACAGAAATATTACTCCCCTTTAAAGTTGTTATGGCTAACATGTTCATGCTCAAAAACCTGTTGAGTGAATTTTCTGGATTTTCAGCTACATGCTCCACTATTTTTCCACAGCAAGTGTGTGTCTGTGCTGTTTGCTGAGATGAGGATTATGGGAGCAGGGAGAGAGGAACAATACAGTAAAGTTACAGGCCGTAAAAAAACGGAGGGTTGCTACTTTTGTTTGCGTCTAGTTTATAGAGTTGAATGGATAAACTGTTGTTTGCCAAGAAATACTTGAAGCACATAACAACCCCCAAAAATGTCTACATTTTCAGTGTTTAGTGTACGGATCAAACCAACAGGATGCAGTGCGTTAACGAGTGAGCCTTAGAGGGGTTGGTAGGTGTTTTCTTTTCACATGGGACAGATCCAGCCATTCTTCTAAGCTAGGCTAACCACATCCAGGAAGCACAGACATCGATTTCCTCACTCTCAAAAAGAAAGTTGATAAGCATATTTTCTAAAATTTTAAAACATTGATTTGAACCGCATCTTAGAGTGTCATATACTGTTTTTCAGGGAAAGTTTAAGTTAGGAATTTAAGGTACTGAAAATGAAAATGATTTGGCATCAGTACTGGCACCTGCATCACAAGGGGGGAATTGTGCCTATGGTAATAACTATCACTTAGTGTTGATATTATCTCTCTCTGGCTTAAATGATGTGTAATTATTATCACTTTTCGCAGTAGAATGTTAGTAGTTTCCTGCCTACAGCAGACAATGCAAATCTGAACTCATTCAGGACTTTAATGACTTGATCAATGACTGGACAGTAGAAAGCCTAAGTTCTGGGTAGGACAGTTCTCACTTGTCTGCACAACATTTGATTACATTTTTTATACCTATATGTACAGTATATATACATATATATATACACTATATATATATATATATATATATATATATATATATATATATATAAAATGCCAAGTATATATTTTGGATTTCAACATATATATTTTTCCACATCCATTTAGTAAATGTGTAAAAATAGTGTTGTCTAAGTGTTAGCTTTGCCATAACATGATGAATGGTACGATAAACCTGTGTTTGTCTGCTAACAGAAGTGATGCTCCTGACATGAGTGAATGGCCCCTCATATAGCAGACATGACAGCAGAGGAACTCCCCGTCCCATGGGTGTCCAGCCCTGTGGGGGAGGTGAAGTTAATGCCTGAGATCGGGCTGGAGGAGGGACTCAACAGCTGCAACCAAGAAGTAACACACTGTCACATAGACACGCCTGGTGAGGAATGTTCAACAATCACCGACAGGTAACACAAGAGTTGTATCTCTTCTGCTCTAGGTTGATAGAAAGATTGACTGCATCCCTATGCAAAATATCTCTGGGAAAGTATGTATGCATTCTGTCTTAAAGGGACAGTGTGTAGGATTTGGTGGCACCTAGCAGTGTGATTGCCACCAACTGAAGATTGGTTTTGAACTGGTTTATGTAATACTTTTGAATTTGTCTGTACTGGCCCTCATTTCAACAAATTCAAACAGAATAGGGTTGGTGGTTGATGTTCTCACTCCCAACTCATCGAATACTAATGCTTGGTCAGTGGCCCTCTGTTCAAACTGATACCCCTCTCGTGTCAGTTTTGAATGAGTGAATATGCATCGTGTCTTTTCAAAGTAAAGTTCCATGTTTACAGAAAACGTATAGTTTATGCTTGTTATATGCATACAGTCTCGAATGTGGGGCAGGTTTTTGTCTGTCCGTGCACATCCAACGTTTTCTAACTCCGACAATGGGTGGAGAAGGTAGAAAACTTTGAGGAGTTTCGAGAATGTTGGTTCGCCAAGAGCAGAAACCGCATAAAGTATAAAAGATCTATACGCTTCCCTCCAACGATTCGGCTTCAGCTCATTTCTGGGCAACCGTCCTTGCAGAAAGTTTACCCAGGGCTTTACATTGAGCTAGTGCATCTCATACAGACGCTAAAGGTGCCTCAGTGCAACGATATCAGATGCTAACCCAATCACTGACAAAGCTTGTTTCTCAGATATTAAAACTTAAAATGGGCTTGAATCCATTTCAGTGAATGTTAGGTTTTTATTCCCTGCTCTGTAAATTACAGAGTTATACAAAACAAGTTTATTACAGGATTCATTGTGTTGCATAGAGGACTGGCTATTTACAACTTCAATAGATTTGAATTTAAAGGTGTTATTACTATTATCATTTACTATGAGGGCACAAAATAAGTGACTATTGACACAAAACTGTTGTGGAAGGAAGAGGAAGGAATACTTTGGTTTGTTCTGTTTTTACTTACTATATGACTTACTATATATATATATATATATATATATACTTACTTGTGTTCAGTCGGTATATCATAGCGTCTTGATGTATTTTGAAGTAAATATTTCTCTCCTTATAAAATAAGATTTGCAACACATGGATAGATGTGTGTATTTGTGGCCATGTGTGTGTGTACTTGGTCTTGGGGATTTTAACATCTTAGTATTGTGCTTTTGTTTTGTTGAAAGGGTTGTATTTCCACATCAAGTGTCAATGGATGTATCATCTGCTTGTGGAGGAATTATATTGAGAAAGGACGCTGCTCAGTGCATGCTCCACCAGGTGCTCTTGGGACCTCAAGGGGTGACCCTGTCAATTAGAATTGAATCCAGTGATGGGCCCCCTGTTAGGGTCAAATTGGAGGCCTTGAGTGTTTCTGTTCAGGGTCAATGACATGGAAATCTCTGAGAAGGCTTCTTACAGAGCTACCATCACAACACTAGTAAGGTAAATGTTAAAAAGAGATCCTGTCTCTTTCTGTGTGCCCATCTGTGCAGGGAGGAGCCATTTTGTAGGATCTGCCATGAAGGCAGGGCCTCAGGGGAGCTGCTGTCCCCCTGCGAGTGCTGTGGTAGCCTGGCCATGGTGCACCGGGCCTGCCTGGAGCACTGGCTCACCGCCTCCAACAGCAGCCACTGTGAACTCTGCCACCACCAGTTTGCACTGGAGCGCCTACCAAAGCCCCTTATTGAGGTAGGCCCTTGCCATACACAGCATTGTCCTTGTCTGACCATGGAGCTCATTAACACTTTATTTGTCATATTTAGATATCGGTCTATGACATCTTTGAGATGTCTTCCTCCGCCCCATATACAATGAGCAATGACCAATATATCAAAACCCACCCATGATGAATAAAAGAGGCGTGACACACAGCTGGAAAGATCTCAAATTACAGCGGGACGCTACAAACTGTACCTGTTCATTTTGTTTTCATGAGCTGTAGTTATTGAAGATGATCAAACTTTCTGCACTGTTTGTGAAGTGTGTGGTAAAGTGCAGATCTAACCGCATTCCTTAACGACAATTCACCTTGATATTACTTAGTTTTATATTGAATGTAGGCTACAACCAATTCAACTACTATAACTGTAACATTATGTTCACAAGTGCAAACAGCTGTTGTCGTCATATATTTATATACAGTATATATATACATATATATATATATAGGAGAGGAATCAAGAATGTACAAACTGGGGAATAAGAGAGGATGAGCCCTGCTGTCTTCCTGTTGGAGGACATGCGGTCATGAGGTCAGTTGGACCTGCTTGTACCCCTAAAGCCACTTAGCATGAGAGCCAGATTAGAAGGCGTTTCCTCCCCTCGCTGCTCTGTATTAGTGGCCTTGTCGTCTTCCTGCTGCATGTGTGGTCACAGCCAGTAATCTGCTGATTAAGCACCATGCTCTCCACCAGGCTTTAACCTGGTGAACAGCATAAGCCTGCTGTCAGGCAATGCTGGACACATGCGCTCACATGCACAGAAACACATGCACAATACATTACATTACTAATATAGCAGAATGTGTCTGTTCTCAAGGGTGTTAAGACGTTTCTATCTGAGTCTATCTGAACAGCAGGCCGTGCACACATGGAACACATGGCGTGGGTGTGTGCAGATAGAGTCCTGTTGGCCTTGTTGCACCTGTTTGGGTCGGACCTTTATCATCTAATACATGGGCTTGGTGACCTTACTTCCACCCACCTTCAACTTGAGCACAAGTTTAATCAGTCATGAAAACAGCTGTTCTTTTTCTTCTTTAGAATATTGTGTATTTAAGCTTGGTCATCATACAAAACCATACTCACTGCAGCTCCCTTGTACTGTAATTATTGGACTCCGGACGTCAGTATGATAAATTTAAAAAAAAACGGCATATACTTCACCCACGAATCCTTGTGCAATAATTTTTGCAATATATTTAATAGGCCATCACTAATTTTTCGTTTCCACATTTATGTTTAAAATAACGTCAATTTGAATAGCTTGTATGCATGATTATCATGCTATTGACAGACTGTTGATATTGGCATTGGTATCAGTTGACACGGTATGTTTATAAATGGCAGTGGCACAGCCGCCCTACTCACTGTACCTTGCACGTTTAAAATAAAAACATGAATATTTGAACCTGTGTTTTATTTGAATAGCTTAGTATGGAATGCACAATAACATGGTATGTTTATACATGACACTAGGCCCAGTTTAATATAAAACACAATTGTATACAATATATATAGTAGGGGATCCCTGCTCCATCTCTCTATCAGTTTGGGGGTCGTTGGCCTGAAAAACATTGAAGACCCCTGATCTAGAGTCTTTGGCATTTCCATTTGTAGCATAAATATTGACTATGAACACATATGCAATGTATTTATTGTCAATACTCATATGTGCAACAGTATCAGACAAGACATGCTTGCCAGATACCATACTTTCCACCCCAGCTGATCTATACGTACATCCACATTTCGGTCGAATAGCCCCACCCACACCGTGCGTACCGTCATGATCCTGGGTTGTACTTTAATAACCAGCCTTCACTCTTTTCCTTCTTCCCCCCAGTGGTTGTGTTCTCCATCCGTGCAGCAGCAGAGGACGACGCTGTGTGGCGATGCAGTGTGTTTCCTGTTCATTACACCACTGGCCAGCCTGTCAGGATGGCTGTGTGTTCAGGGAGCCATGGACCTCTACTACACCAACGGCATGGAGGCCCTGGGGCTACTGGTCCTCACGTTGGCCCTCTTCAGCATATACGTCTTCTGGACACTGGTACGTTCAGGGTCTATATTCGTCATTCAGTCAGTACATCGTTTTGCTTATTTTACCCTCCGTAACTTTAAATGCAATCCAGCCTTGTGTAAAAGGATGTTGGCAATAAGTCACTGCAGCCCCTTTCTTATTCCATAGTCATTTGATTTGGTTAACATAAAAATGTTGGTTAGCAGCTTCAACTTACTAGGTTTTTTTTAAAAACCACCCATCAAATAATTAGCTTAAAATTACAAATAAATCTCAAAAAAATGAAAACTTGAACTTTCAGAGGGGAAGTGCATTCTTGACCTTTGGGAACATAGTTTCAAGCTCAGCCACTTACAAGCTTTTCCCAGGCTTTTAATCTACATCACATGGTCTTCATCAGCCAATGGCGTTGACTCAGTTGTCATCCCATGACAACTATAGACCTAATAAATCATTTCAAATGCATGGTCCGGCTCGACTCAACTCACTTTTGGTACCAGGTCCTTTTCATGTATTATTTTGTAACATCTACATGACTCATTGTGAATCTTTTTAGTCTGCACATCATTGATGTATGTGTACAGCACAATTTTGCATGCTGCCAATTAAAAAAAATCTGGGTTGAGTGAATAAAAGAATGCAGCCTCTAATGATGTTAGCTTGGCTATTTCAAAATCACGGGTATGTGCAGGATGTCTCATGCCACACTGGTGACTATTCTTTCTGACCAATCAGTGGTCTGCAGTGTTTTAACTCCACCTTCTAGTATTGGCTCAGCTCGTTTGGAACCTCGATCAAGGTGGTAATAAAAAAAAAAAGTACCAGGTACTATCTACACACAACTTTAGTCAATGGAAAAGTGAAAAAGGTTGAGTAGAAGTATTTAACTTTGGTCACATCACATTTGACCATAAACCTTTACCAGCTGTACTGAAACGTGATGCGTATTTGTTTCTCAGGTATCTGTGCGCTACCATATGAATTTGTTCCACACGTGGAAGAAGACCAACAAGACAGTGCGATTGCAGATTCCCTTGCCTGCCCACAGCACACCTACCCAACAAACCCTGCTCATAAACACCTCCTGCAAAGGCACCAACAAGGAGACTATGGTGTAGACTACAGTCTACAACACTGCACATACCTCATATACAGTGGGTACGGAAAGTATTCAGACCCCTTTAAATTTTTCACTCTTTGTTTCATTGCAGCCATTTGCTAAAATCAAAAAAGTTCATTTTATTTCTCATTAATGTACACTCAGCACCCCATCTTGACAGAAAAAACAGAAATGTAGAAATCTTTGCAAATTTAAAAAGAAAAACTGAAATATCACATGGTCATAAGTATTCAGACCCTTTGCTCAGTATTGAGTAGAAGCACCCTTTTGAGCTAGTACAGCCGTGAGTCTTCTTGGGAATGATGCAACAAGTTTTTCACACCTGGATTTGGGGATCCTCTGCCATTCTTCCTTGCAGATCCTCTCCAGTTCCATCAGGTTGGATGGTGAACGTTGGTGGACAGCCATTTTCAGGTCTCTCCAGAGATGCTCAATTGGGTTTAGGTCAGGGCTCTGGCTGGGCCAGTCAAGAATGGTCACAGAGTTGTTCCGAAGCCACTCCTTTGTTATTTTAGCTGTGTGCTTAGGGTCATTGTCTTGTTGGAAGGTGAACCTTCGGCCCAGTCGGAGGTCCAGAGCACTCTGGAAGAGGTTTTCTTCCAGGACATCTCTGTACTTGGCCGCATTCATCTTTCCTTCAATTGCAACCAGTCGTCCTGTCCCTGCAGCTGAAAAACACCCCCATAGCATGATGCTGCCACCACCATGTTTCACTGTTGGGATTGTATTGGGCAGGTGATGAGCAGTGCCTGGTTTTCTCCACACATACCACTTAGAATTAATGCCAAAAAGTTCAATCTCAGTCTCATCAGACCAGAGAATCTTATTTCTCATAGTCTGGGAGTCCTTCATGTGTTTTTTGGCAAACTCTATGCGGGCTTTCATATGTCTTGCACTGAGGAGAGGCTTCTGTCGGGCCACTCTGCCATAAAGCCCCGACTGGTGCAGGGCTGCAGCGATAGTTGACTTTGTGGAACTTTCTCCCATCTCCCTACTGCATCTCTGGAGCTCAGCCACAGTGATCTTTGGGTTCTTGTTTACCTCTCTCACCAAGGCTCTTCTTCCACGATTGCTCAGTTTGGCTGGACGGCCAGGTCTAGGAAGAGTTCTGGTCTTCTCAAACTTCTTCCATTTAAGGATTATGGAGGCCACTGTGCTCTTAGGAACCTTGAGTGCTGCAGAAATTCTTTTGCAACCTTGGCCAGATCTGTGCCTTGCCACAATTCTGTCTCTGAGCTCCTTGGGCAGTTCCTTCAACCTCATGATTCTCATTTGCTCTGACATGCACTGTGAGCTGTAAGGTCTTATACAGACAGGTGTGTGCCTTTCCTAATCAAGTCCAATCAGTTTAATCAAACACAGCTGGACTCCAATGAAGGAGTAGAACCATCTCAAGGAAGATCAGAAGAAATGGACAGCATGTGAGTTAAATACAAGTGTCACAGCAAAGGGTCTGAATACTTATGACCATGTGATGTCAGTTTTTCTTTTTTAATAAAATTGCAAAAATTTCTACATTTGTTTTTTTCTGTCAAGATGGGGTGCCGAGTGTACATTAATGAGAAATGAACTTTTGATTTTAGCAAATGGCTGCAATGAAACAAAGAGTGAAAAATTTAAAGGGGTCTGAATACTTTCCGTACCCACTGTAAACGCAGGCTGGATGAACACCACTTCACTAACACACTGTCGGTTATTACATTACAGCCTCCAGTATGCAACATGTATGAATGGAGCCCCGGGGCCTGAACCACAAGGTGTATGGGATGGCCAGCTAGCTTTGGGCTTCAAGGGATGTTTTAGTGGGGTTGTTTCATAGACTGTATATAGGAAGTGGACGTAGTCTTCATGACGTCACCCATTGGTTCTTGGACTGACGTTTTGAAGCCTCGAGTCCTGCATTTTGGCCGTCGTCATCTTGGCTTTTTTTCAGCCAGTGACCAGAAGTGACAGTATTTGGAATGCAGAGGAGTGACTTCGAGACGCTGTATACAGCTCTGGTAGCGACCTGTCAATCACAAGGTAGCCCCGCCCTAAAGCATACTTTGCTTTATGGTCCATTTCACTCTTAATAGGACCATAATTTACTAAATGAACATCACACTGTATTGAAGAAGACTTGAAACTAGAGACTGAGACCATAAACTCATGTTTACTGAGGTAATAAATCAAGCGAGAAGTACAGTTATTTTCTCATAGACTTCTATACAACCAGAGGAGTCGCCCCCTGGTAGACACTAGAGAGAATGCACGTTTTAAGACACTTCCATATTGGCTTCACTCTTCAGAACCGGAGGTTGCTGCCTGGGTTGTATGAGGTACAATAGCCAAACTGGTTATAACTAGTGTAAAACCTACAGTAGACGGCAGTCGGCATGCCCCCAGTTCGGGAGTACAGCAGCAAAATGTATTTTAGCCAGCTGAAAATAAAGGAAAGAATCAATATTTTAAGCTAAAGCTACATCTGAAATATTTGCACTGCTTAACCTTTCCTTCAGAACTGACGGCACAAGATTTTTGACAAAAACAGTAATTTTACCTCACAGAACACGGGAGTCGCTGATCGGTTAGTTTTTATGCGACTTTGGTGAATACGAACTAACTCTTTAAAAACACCAAGTTGGACATTTTCCCAATGGTTTCTAGAGTGTCGTCTTTTACTCTAGCTGTGCGACTATATTTCACCACCATGAATCAAGTACTCTACTCATTGTTCTGATGAAGAAGCTCCTCAGGATCCACGATGTTCGGCTCAGTGGAGCTAGGGCAACTTTGGTATCGTTCAAACTGGACCCTACTTTACCCTATTTGTGAATCAAACTGACTAATCATTTCTTAAAACTGGTCCAGTATTGAGCGAGAGCGCAAAAACCAGCTGCCACTCACGGGCTGCAGATTTAGGGCAAACTGGCACCATCATTTACATCCACCTAAATTGCTTGTTTTTTTCATTACAGGCTCTGAATGATAATATAATTGTTTGACATTATGGAAAGCGTCTTGCAGAAGGAGGAGTCCTGAAATCCTAACAACATGTTGTCAGACAACATGGGCCCATCAGTGGCAACATTGATGCTGCTCACTTGCCAGCGCAGCATCATCCTTCAATAGAGGACCAATTTTTTTAGTCGTTTTCTCAATTAGTCACAAAAACATGGGAAAACAGGATCCAGGCTGAAAGACGCCCACGTTACCCTTTAACCCACAGACTGACTCCTGAGTTGCACTCTGATGATTTTTGGTACGTTGCTGAATGAAACAAAGGCAGGAGCAAATCCAACATGTTTGAAACAAGCCATGCATCTTTACACAGAGCCGTGCACACCGGGTACAAGCAGACGAGCAGAGGGGGAACAGCACCGCCCTCCTCACCTGTACAGCACGCCGTCTGCTCTGCACTCAAGAGACAGAACAACACTTCTTCTTCCTCTTGGGCTTCAGTGTAGGCAGGAAAAAAACCAGACATCAAGTTTCATGTACTGAAGCATTTGGGCCCGTTTCTGTAAGAGCACTTCACACTGAAGTTATAAAGTTTGTTTTTGGTTGCTTTATGAGTCAGTGTCTTTACCTGTCTCCGAAAGTGCTGGATGTCACTGCCTGCGACGTATTCTTCATCAAAGTCCAGTTCGGTCTCCTCACCTCTGTCCTGCATGCACACCCGGTGCTCCGCCATCTCCTGGGAAGGGATCACATGGGGAGTTACATCCAACACTGGAAGATTATATATTTATCATATTCCAATGTCTATATCCAAAGCAACATTTTGTAATAACTATGTTTCAGAATCTAAAAAGAAGATTTTAAAGTGGGATTCAATCCATAAAATGTAAATAGTTAAATTCTATATTTCACAATCTTGATAAATATGCTCAGAGACAACACGGCACGTATCCTGAACAGTAAAGCATCATCCGGTCTTTATTGACATGAAGAGAATACCGCTTGAGTTGATTTACCAATACTATAAAGTTCGTAGCCTTGATTGTTGAGATGAATTCTGTGCAGGAAGGACTTGTGATATTATGCAAATAGGATCTCATCTGAATAAGATTTCTTATTGTTTCGTTAACAGCAAGATTTATTTTGTTTACGTCTATGAATTCAACACAAACGTATTCTTCAGTGTAGCATTATCAGGGGAAGTAGGGTGCGTCCCCGATAGTTAACTGCATCCTTTTGGATTTTAATGCGACAGACACAAAGCACGTAATCAGCATCATCACAGGAGTTTGACTACAGTTAAGCAAACTGCATCTCCCAGAATGCACCAGCACAAAATGCTCCACTAACCTCATAGTTGGGGTCCAGAAGAACCACCCTTACATGAGTGACAGGGCCCCAGCTCCTCTGGCCCTGCAGAACCAGGTCCCCAGAATCAGCCTCCGCCTCTTCACCTGCGGCCCAGATCTCTCTCACACACACACACGCACAGAACTGCTCAGCAAATCTTATTAATCTAATAATGAGGCTTCTTGGCAGCAGAGCCAAGGGAAGTACAGTTAAACAAATGACCAGCAAGTACTCACTGTGAGCGTCTGCCCACCAGCCAGGATGCAGGAGGAGGGGATGTGGAAGGAGAGGTCTTCACAGTCTGGGTACATCTTTCGTACCACCCAACCACCCAGCGGCTGCTCCTGGAAACGCAGAACAAGTAAATACATTTGAGGTGGGATGCTGTACGCCATAACGAGATTATTCAATGAATTGGGGCCGGATTTTCAGATTTTTAATCCAGTGCAAAACATAACTGTCAGTTCAGTTCACTGGTCTGGACAAACAAGTGAAGCAGGTCACAGTCTTCTGCCTAATTGTTAATAATGAAGAGAAGTGTAAATCAACATCCGAGTCTCATATCAGTCTTATCAACAGAAGTTAGTCAATGTGTTGTAGAGACAGATTTATAAACAATACGTACGCACAAAAACCATGCAGACACCATTTATTACAAATCAATGTGCGAGAGAATGACGGCTGCTCTGGTGCCGTTTGAGAACTCTATGAGAGGAATGGCAAAGTTCTGGATATTGCTGGACCGGACATTTCTACATATACGGCCAACTGTGGGAGTGGAAATGTTTCACACCATACCTATGCATACTTGGAAGAACAGACATTGAACTGTTTTTGGTAGTCATTTGACTAGTACAAAAAATGAACTGGCTGGCTGGCTCGTTAGCACGGTAGCTTGTCCTTCTCCAGAGCACCACTAGGACGGTTAGACCCAGTGGTGCCGCTGTTTGGCTCATTTTCTGTAATCAGTGCAGTATTAAAGCATAGTGGAATTAACAAGCTAGCTAACCAACCAGCTGTCTGCTACTTTGATTGCTAATACCACCATGCTTTAATGCTACACTAGTTACAGACAATAAGCCAGACAAAGTCGTCCCATCTGTGCTCGTGTGGATGAAGCATTAAAAAGAGCAATATACAACATCTACAGCATTAATATAGCAGCAAACTGACTAGTTATGTGAAGATATAGTAGAGTAATCAGAGCTTCTGAGCTTTGTCGACATGGCCACAGGTGCCTTCATGAAATAGTTGTGCATGCGAGCCCGCCCCACTGGCTAGCTCATGGCGGCCACTCTGAACGTACGGCAGTTGCAGATGATAACAGCGTCCCGACAAACAGTGTCGCAGAAGAATAGCACTCACCCTCCGGCTCCCCTTCAGGTGAACACTTAGCTCAGAGCTACCAGTGAGCACTTACCTCACTGGAGCACACGTGGCCTTCTCTTACGCACAGTGTTTACAATCCATGGTGATTTATTTATGTCACACATCACTTTTGATTATAGAAATAATTTAATTAATTTCATATTCTGGACAGCCAGTCTTGACGGTTTTAAATTGTATTTCGAGACAGTGGTGAAAAAAATGAAGTTAGAGCCCCGTCCCTCAGCTGGTAGATGCTCCTTTTTCAGACCAATACTTCCTGGTGCTGGAAACCTGTAGCCTCCATGCCCAGCTGAGATATCTCCGATGACATCACTATGACATCACCAGGGTTACTTGACAAAGCTCCTACAGGAGACGTTATTTAACCATCAAGTAAATTGACTTGGACATGTAAAATGGATGAGCGTCCCGATAAGAAACAACCCGATGTGCGTCTTTGCACACGCCAGTGCCATGATGAGGTGAAACTGGGACGTTCAAACTAAGTCAAACCCAAAAATGAAGCCATTATCCAGCTGCACTACAGCCTTACCGTCTCAGAGTTGTTCTTCAGTCGGACATATTTTCCGTCGACGTCGACCTCTGCCACGCTCACAGTGCCGTGCTCTGCTGACCGACTGGACATTTTAGAGACCGGTGATATGCCAGACACTCCCTCAAATTTCCGTTTCTTCCCTCTGAGCTTGCGGCTGCCGTGTACCTGAGTTCGGGGTATAGCTGTATGCTGGGAAGGGCTGGGTGACAGCTGCAATCTGAGAAAAAAAAAAAAAAAAAAAAAAAAAAAAAACACATTTGGATTAAGAAAAACTGGCAAAACGCGCCAGAGGTCCAGCTATCATGCCATGTTACATGATAGACAGATGACAACCAAACCTCTGCTCCTCCACCTCCAGCATCTTCCTGTAGGCATTGATCTCCATGTCCAGAGCCAGCTTGACATCCAGCAGGTTCTCGTAGTCCTCCAGCTGGGCGAACATCTGGCTTCTCATAGTCAGCAGCTCCTGCTCCTTCTGACTGAGTCTCCGCTGCCAAACCTCCCGCTCCCCGTCAAGAGTCCTCTCCAGCTCCTGAAAGCGGCTCTCTAGGACCATTTTCTGACAGAGAGAAGAAGAATGTGAAGACAAATGTAAGAGGCCAGAAAGAAGAAACGCAGCGTGGAGCAAACTATACAGATTTGCAACACAAAAAGGTCATCGAAGAACTAGTTGGGGCATCTAGATAAATAGGGCATGTAAATGAAAAACAGAGCAACCAAAATAAAAAGCAGCCTCTACAGGCAACGAACGGGGGCGCGCGCACGCACACACACACACACACACACACACACACACACACACACACACACACAC
>NW_022280036.1:228756-245031 GCF_004355925.1 Anarrhichthys ocellatus | reverse complement strand
CACACACACACACACACACACACACACACACACACACACACACACACCTCGATCGTGGGTTCAAGCTCGCTCTTAAACTTGCTTAACTGTTGCCGATACATTTATCAGCTGTAATGGACACTCCTATTGTACTTGGTGATATATGCCCAGTATTAGATTATTGCTCTGCAGTGAACACGACTTTATTCATTCATGGTGTATATTCCATAGTGACAGATTCAGCATACTGTACACAGACAAACTGTACACAGCTATCGGAGGAGTAACCATGGTGACTGTCACTCCATGTCCTCATCAGTCCTAATGCCATAGAAAACATAAGTAAATAAATTGTGTTGACATATCAAACTTTATAAAAAAAAAAACTGATATTCAGGGTGGTGGATACCACTGATGGTCACGATCATTTTGGAAGCAATCAGTGCGATTGCTGTAAACGTAAATACTGCGCTGTGTAGAGGGCGGGACGTGAGGCTGAACCAGCTACTATTTTTTGACATACGTGCATTTCCTCCTTTGAACGTACGCAAACATTTAGTGGGGATCCTATGTGCCGTTTTATAAATTAGACCCCAGATCAGTTTTCAGAAGTTTTATCAATGCCAGAATATAACCTTTAAAGTTTCATTTGGTCGAGTCCCTTTAGAAAACCTCTTATTTTAAGCGTAGCAGGTGTCTGACAGTCTGCGGGCGGACACACACACACACACACGCACACACGCACACACGCACACACGCACACACGCACACACGTGTTCATGGCCTCACTCACATCTTTCTGGTACTGCTGGAGCTGGGAGCTGAGGCTCTCCACTCTGAGCTTGGTGCTTTCCAGTTCGTCTTTGGTGGCTGACGCAACACTGTTTTTCTCCAATGCGGCCTGCTGGGCATTCTGTAACTGTAGTGCAGAAAACGTTCAATATCAGAAACTTTGAATAATAAAAAAAAAAAATTTAAAAAGTGCAATAAATATGGAAACTTTTCACGGCATCACCTTAAGCTGTGCGCAAGTACCTTAGAACTGAAGGTCCTGTCGATCTCTTCTTTGTACTGCTGCACCTGAGACTCGTGGTCCTGGCGGAGCTGCTGCATCGTCTCCGCCAGTTTACTGTCAAATTCTCTCCGGCGTCCTGAGTCCAGCTCCACTAGATGACTCTCATGTCGGCTTTGGATCTCAAAGACCTCCTTCAAAACAAATAAAGCACAGCGTTGTGAGAGTGTCAGCTTGAGGCGATGCAGAGAGCAAACTGAATACAGCACGACAGGAATCTGTGCAATTTAAATTGTGTTGAGGTAAATGTTAGTAATTTAGAGTCAAGATTGGCCAGCTTAGGGGCCTCATGTGCTTTTACCTGCTCATTGATGTTCTTCTGGAGTCCCAGCTGTTCCTTCAGGGTCTGCACCTGGTTCTCCAAGTCCACCCTCCTCAGGATCTCAGAGCTCAGCTGGTTCTTGGTGTCTGCCAGAGCACCCTCTACCTGGACACCCCCCATCCCAGACACTCAGTTAAAACATCAGAATAAATGATCTTCATCTCTGGTAAAGTCATGGCTTTTGAGCTTCAAATCAGGTCTCAGGAAAAAATGGGTCACAAACTGACAAATATTTGTAATTATCTTCACAACAGCATGGAGCATGTTGCTGGATAAAGTCGGCATAAATAAGTAAAGGTGACGCTCGGTTTATTTTTTTCCCCCTCGCACTCTCCTTTCACAATGAAAGGCGAGTGCTATTCAAGAGGGGAACAGACATCATCACAAGTCTGGTACGTTTCAATTTCGTGCTTTGTAAAAAAGTTTCCCTTCTGCTTCCAGTCTTTTATGCTAAGCTAGGTTATCCATGTCATGACTCTAGCTCGGACAAGAAGTTAAAGGCTGCGTTCTAGAAGTCAAAGAAATTATGCAGTTTTTTACCAACCACATTTCTTTGACCTCGATGGAAAAGGTCAAAGAAAGAAGTGAAGGACAAGGACGTAGGAAAAGACAACTGTGGTGCTATGAGAACCCAAATGCACGAGGACGCAATGAAGCGTTAAAGGAATCGAGGTGGTCATCTCTTTTCCTCTGTAAAGGAGGATGCAGGGCTGGTCTGACATCACAATATCACGATAATGATATACATCAAGAAATAGCATGTTTTCTGGTGAACCAATCAATTAATAAATAGTCTATATGTTTATTCATTTAGATGACATGCTTATATCTCGATATTTGATTTCACGGTCTTACACCATCAAAATGCCGATAGAATCACAACCAGAACCACAAACATGCACATCATTACATATCCAGTTAGCCGTGTAGTTCACACAGCTAGCTTCAGGTCTTACGTTTTCCAGCTGGCTGCTCTGGTCAGTGAACTCGTCACTGAGTCTCCTGTTCTCAGACAGCAGCTTGGTGAACGCAGCATCCTTGGAGCTCAGAGCGGCCTCAACTTGCCTCCACTGGGCCAGAGCGTTGGCCAGATCACTCTCCTTCTTCTGGTTCCTGAGAGGGAGATCAGCGTGAGAGTTATGAGCATCACAGAGAACAGCTGATCATGTGTAGAGTTAATGCTGCCTTGGTAACTGTCGTACATGCAGGCCCTACCCAACTTCTAGCAAATTCAAACCAAGCTTATATCAAAGATCAATGCTCAGTTCGACACGTGTAAAGTGTGAAAAATAAGTTTATGTCCCATTCTCGAAAAACGCCATAGAGAGCAGCAGGGAGCTATGAACCAGCTATAATATATAAATATGAATGAGACACCTGCAGAGTATTAAAGTGCAAACTACACAGCGGCACTGACATGTTAAACTGTATTCATCTGTGGTCCGCAGGTGCATTCAATAAGCGGAGTCTGGCGTTAGAGCTTCTTCTGCACCTGCGCGGTCGTGTATTGTTGTATCCTAACGTTACAACCTGGCTTGAAGTTTCCGGTACTCCTCGCACAGATTTCCAAGGTCGATCTGCAAACGGGCCCTCTCTCCGGCCAGGCTGTCCAGGGACTTCCTGACGTCGGCCAACTCCTCCTCGTACAGCCTCCGAACGTTGCCCATCTCCCGGCTTTTCGACTCATCTTTTTCTTCCAGCTGAAACAATATGGAGGACCTTTCACTTTCCAGGTCTTGGACCCGGTGAATGTAGTTGGCGAGGCGGTCGTTGAGGTGCCGGAGCTCCTCCTTCTCCTGGATGCGGTACATGCGGGTCGGGCTGGTGCTGGATGCGGGCAGGCCGGTGGCTGCGCTGTGGCGGCTGGCGGAGCGGCTGGCGGAGCGGCTGGAGCGGCCGCTGGAGGCGGTAGCGGGGGTCGAGGTGGCAGAGGCCATGACGGTGGTGGGCTAGAAACGTCAGAGTCCGCAGCTGGTCCAGATAGGGTTCAGGCGCTTCTGTAACTATGGGCCGCAGCGGGGTTACGTTTACGTTACTCCCATACAAACTAACGTCTACATAAGCGGTGGATGCAGAGCTATTTAGGATGCATACAAGTCACATTGAACCTCTCCGGTGATCGCAGCACATGGAAACCCGGCATCTGGCTCTCCCTTCTGCTTAAGTGGCTTCTTTTCCTGCGTTTACGATGTCCACAGCTGAAAGTAATCACATTTGACGAGTTGACGCACTGACAATGTCGCCAAGTGACACTAAACTACGCAATACATTTCCGGGGGAGATTTTCAAAATAATACGGAATTGACGGATTTGTGTGTGTAATATTAACAACTATCAAAGTAACAATTAATATTGTATTTAAGAAGAATGCAAGGTCAATTGTCATTTGCAAAACATCCTTACTGTAATCTACTTAGTCTCTTATTGGAACCTGCATAGTCTCTTATTGTCACCATGGGCTTTATGTCTGCCTTGAGGATGTTTACCATCCTACTACAATCCTCATAAATTTTCTGGTACATTATTTTGCACATACATATCAATTTCTTGAAATCCAGTGGCCATGAAACAGATAACATGTTAAGCTTCCAAAAAGTATAACCTTTATGATAAAATTGCACAGTTTTGGTGATCTAGTTAGTTGCAAATGAAATGATCACTATCACAAATAAATACCAATATAAAATAAATACATCTCCCTTATTATAGAAGATTACCTTTGAAATAAAAAAATAATTATGTTTCACATATAAAGGATACATTGAGTGAGCCTAACCCTGTACAATTCATGTTTCATGAGTAATCGGGTTTGGTACAATATATATTGTTCTGTGAGTGCAAGTTCAAATAGATGAATGTGCAATATGACAAAGTAAACAGTATAACTGAGCGAAGTTCTAAATCTTGGAACATGTAACTTTCTGGTATTGTAAGTGCGAACCACTGAATTTGTGTGGAAGAATCTCAAACGAAATGTTCATTCTTAATCGTTCATTCTTAATGTTTCTTAATGTTTTTTCCTTCATTCTTAATGTTTTTCCTGGGTGACCTTTACTTTGAAGGGAAAACTGGACAGCTTCCGTTATTTTATTTAGCGTAAGTCAGTCTAGCTTGACTTAAGTGAGATTCCTGCAGGACATCAGCTGATAGATGACTCGCCAAAAGCCTGTAGCTGATGTCACTTATCACAAGACTACATCTGTTTTTTCTCAGCTTTTTATGTTAAATATCAACGTGTACACATTACATGTACTACTCTAACCCTAACACATTACATGTACTACTCTAACCCTAAACCTAACACATTACATTTAGCAGCACGGTGTCTGCCAAACTGAAAGGGTTCAGTGAAAACAGGGGATCCCCATCTGGTCGTGTAATATTGTAGCCACATTTTCTGACACGTTTTAAATTTGAAATTAGGTGAAATTTGTGAAGTCCTAATTTTCAAGCAGATAATTGTCCTTATTAATTAATCGTAAATTTCTCTTGAAATGCTGTTGCACATGTCTGGATGAAAGGTGGCGCCAGACCTCCATCACACACATTTTTACTAGTAGGATAATTCAGTTTGTACAATGTGGCATTCATCCATTCATATACAATAAGCTATATGTACTGGCTATCATATTGACTGGATATATGGTTTATACACTACCGTATAATAACTGCGGCATATAAAAGTTTAAAACCATCTTTCAATACGATAGCTTTCCATAGAGCTCAGTTGAGGACCTTGAGGTCATTTGCTGACTGAAGCTTTTTGATGTATTCATTAGTCAAAGTCCAAACCAGTCCCTTCATACACTGCCAGCTTCTATTCTTCACCTCATAATAAAAGCCTCAGGGTGGTGGTGGTGGTGTGTGTGTGTGTGTGTGTGTGTGTGTGTACTGGGCTGGCAACACACACACACGCTTTGATCCCCCTCTCGATGGTAGTGAGCTCTGTTTGGCTGAACTCTAGGAATAATCAGGGTGTGTGTCGTACTCTCAGGTGAATGATGGACGCTGACAGAAACCAGGCAACTGGATGTGAAACCGGTTGGGATGTTGGAAGGCCAGAACTTTTAGTTCCATTTCAGCGCCTCAGCTGTTTCTGCATTTGATTTTAAAACTCCCACGTAAACCTTATTGTAAGTTACTTTTAGGACAAGACTGGCCATACTATATATTCATGTTACTGTCAACAAATCCCTTGACAAGAATGTGAAATGTGTTAGTCTGTCTCTCAAGACTTCTTCACTTCCCTACACTGTCTGTGGAACTCAGCACATGGGTTCCTCCTGAAAATCTTCTCGCATGTACTTTAATCAAAAAATTAAATTAGTGCTACAGTGTACCTCATTGATGTGTTATTGATGGAGCATGACGGCACAGAGGAATAACATAATCATGTTCTGACACACACACACACACACAATGCCTTTGAGTAGATATGTTCACTGTTGATCTTGACCTTTCCGTGGGATTAGTTGACAAGAGGAAATATATATACGTCAGATTTATCCTGTAAAAATGGACTTGCATAGAAAGTTTGTAGGTGAGGTCGTGATAATAGTGGTGGTGAACATGTATTTGATGTCATGTATTTTTTTAACAAGCACATCATTATTATTATCAGAATGTGCTTGAAGTATTAGACAGTAAATATAATCATTAGACTGCCAGAATGACCCTCCGTTAGTTAATTATATATTATAATATTGGATTATGATGCATTAATATGCAAGCAGAATTTTCAAAGTTGTCACTGGTTGAGGTGTAGCTTGACAAAAAATAAATATATATATAATTTCTATTCTTCTATTATTCTATATCATCTTGTTTTATGTATTTGTTTTCTTTTTTTAAGAATGAACCTCCATGCTCTACTGTGGTCCTCACCGTATACTGTTGGGTAGTTTAATCTATAACAAGCATTATATAAAATGGGTTTTGTATGTAAGATATTGATCTATATGCCTTTAAATAAGTTTAATTCAGAGTGAAGAAGAAGCATAACGAAGCATCACATGAAGATACTCAAGCACCACATATTGGTACTTAAAGGAGGGCTCCACGGTTTTATTCACATCTACACATGCTTATATTCCTACACTGTGACGGCCCTGCCTCTAACACCTGTCAGAGTATGCTTTCATCGTTTTGTCCCTGAAGGAGTCACAGGAACGCAGTCGGCAGATTACTTGATGCAGAGCACCTGGTCCTGGAGAGCATGAAAGCCCTGCTCCAGTGCTGCTCTGCCCTGGCCTTAAAACTAGATCTTGATACAAGGGCTCAGATAATAAAACAAGGCCCACACTAATGCTGCGTTCATCAACAAACACGGCGCGAATTAATTATTCATCAATAATAATTCGCGCGAGTAGAATACATACAAAGTCTATGCACAGACGCGATGAGACTGGCGCGGCGCGAATTTGCGATGGCGCGGTGCGATGGACGCGAATTTGCGGCGCAATGGACGCGAATTCGCGTCCATCGCCCCAAACGATGGATTGCAGAGAAGATTTGGCAAATTTTTCATGGGTGCAACCCACATACTCAGCTGTGCTGCTCATCCCAGAAATGCATGTTCCTTACAAATGGGGCACCGTTTGAAAGGTAACTAAACAGGCTTTCCAACGGTATAAAATTCATTGCCAAGAAGCATCATTGTTACAATAGAGAAATAATCCACCAAACACTAATTTCCGAACTTTTTGTTCGATGTTAAAATGTAACGTAACAAAGAAAGTATGTATGCTACTTTTATGTGCTAACTCTGAGAAGGGCAACAGTGACACATAAGCCTGTAGTTTAGGCACACTATCAGCACTATAAGTATATACAGAGCAGCTAAACATGCAGCTGGACAACACTGACTAGTACACACTGACTACAGGAATAAGAGCTGATGGAGATGACCGCTCCGTCATATGTCTTCTGCTCCTCCACACCACATGGGACAGGGGCTGTCCATCAGGCTCGCCTAGGCAGCTTTGCGTCAAGCTGCTAGAGAAAGACCAGAACGCAGCCGGAAATTAGTTGAATATCCCTTCAGAATTAAAGCGTGTCTTTAATCACCCCGGTAAGTTGAAATGTACAGCAATGAAAATGTAATCACAGACTTACCGAGAGGATCAGTAAACCAACCAATTAAAAAAAAACGTCAAATGATCAGGGACATTGTCCTCCACATCGATATACCAGAGTACGTTAAATGTATGTTCCAGGCAGTGTTGCCAACTCCTCAGTGAGGAAAGTAGCTATTGGCTGTCCTAAAAGTCGCTAGAAGTCGCTAAATGACGTCATCGCCTAATTTGCATAATTGTAATGAGCGCTGTAGGAGAGAGGCGGGAACAGCTGCGGCTTTGCGCATGCGCGATTGATTTGCAGTCTGGACACGGAGAATGTGGGTCTCCTCTTTCTGCAGCTGGGACTGCTGTGCGAGGGGCTACTGTGAGATTAATCACCTTTGAGTGCTTTGAGGCAGCGGAGGGGCTCACGGCAGCTCCCGCGTGCTGAACAGTACGTGCTTTCATATCAGAGTCAAAACACCAGAAAAGTCTCCAACAACACCAGAAAAAGTAGCTAGATTTGTCGCTAGTAGCTTTTGACAAAAAAAGTCGCCATGAGGGTTTGGAAAGTCGCCAGATTTAGCGAGAAAGTCGCCAAGTTGGCAACACTGGTTCCAGGCCACAACAGCTAATGTTAGCGTTTAACCTCCTGCACCCCGCGAGGACGCCGGCGTCCTCGATCCCCTCCCCTTCCGTTCGTACGGCTTGCTTCCGCAAAATACGTCACAAAACATGGCCTTGTTTGGTATCCCAGCATGCCCCAAGTCCTCATCTTCGCAAAGAAAACATCTATTTTCTTTCATTTCTTATGGATTTTGTCACAAACGGAGCCCAAACACACACTGTCTAAAGTCATCATAACCGCTGCAAGTCGGATCTTGCAGCATTTCGACGGAAAAAGACACATTACAGACCCGACAATGTGCTAGCAGATCTTACCATGGAACTAGTGCCTTCAGAAAACGCTAGTACTTATAGTGCAAAACTTGACTGTTTCTTACGTAAGCCGTAAACCAACGTATAACCTTTGCATAAATGAGCTACCGGCATACTCAATCGTGCACTCTGTCGCAGCCATTACGCACAGCAAGTCCGCTACTCACACACCATGTCTTCGACCATATATACATAGTTTTTGCAATTTGCAAAGGCTAAAAATAAAAGGAAAATAATATCATATCAAAATATAAAGGGAGAAACACCTTTAGTGTGTCAGAATATCATTTGGTTACCATGTGTCCATTTGGGTCTCCAAATATCCTTTTAGAGCTCCACCTGGATCTCTTCATGGAAGAAACACTGTAGAATGGTCATACTTTGTCCAATCTTCTTCAAATTTGAGGCAGTTGTTCACTGATAGTGTAGTTACAGCCATATACTGTCCTTTACCTGTACAGATACAGCCACAGGCAGTTATTTATACTGAAAGACACTTTTTATTTTAGGCGGACAAAAATCTTCAATTTATACTGACTTCAAAGGCCTACAAAGGCCTGATCTGTATAACCTACAGGTTTTCTGACACTTCCACAAGGAACCTTAGGGGGTTTTCTTTCTAGAAAGACCTCATTGATGCATATAGTCAGAGTGGTTCAGAAGCTACAGCCATTTTAATTTGGGTATGTCATTTTAGGCGGTTTTGCTCCAAAATAGGGTGGAGTTGGAAACGGTTTGGGGTCAGATAATTTTATGTACCGTGAAGCCCGTTACACCTTCTCTGTTTGGGTTTTGGTACTAGCAGATAAATGGAACACAGCAACGGGGTAATTCACAGCGGTGGAGTCTGTTCCCTCGTCGCATAGCGTTTGCCTCGGTGGTTTGGGTTAGGGATAGGGGGCAGTGTGGTTTATGTAAGAGGTTAAGACCTGATGATGTGGCCTATGTTTCACAGCCAAACATAATAGGCTAATAACCTGAGTAAACCACCCCCTCAATTTTGCAGTGTTTATATGACCAGAGGCTGGAATGGATTTTTCAACAGAATGTTGCAGTGTGCTGACAGGTGACACAAACTTGTCCAGTACATGTCCACTTAGTACCCACAATGCAGTAGCCTACGGGGACAGTTTACTTTGACTGGGGGACAAAGACAGATGAATAGATAAAAGATGCTAGCCTCTTTATATGACTAATGAATCATTCAAATTAATAAATTAATACATGAACAAATAAATGAACGTAGAGTCATTAATGAGTCATTAATGAGTCACGTCAACTAACGCTGACATAGAACTAAACAAAAACTGAGAGCACGTTTGTTTTTATGTATTTTACTTTGAAAGGGATGAGCGGAAGCTGTCTCTCTGTGTGTGACTTGAGTTGTGTGTCAGGCAGGCTGACGGGTTGTCCGCCGCCCGGAGCCCGGAGACACGTTGATCTCCACACACCGGTCTCTCTCTATCACTTTTCGGACGTGTCTGCGTTTGACTCGGGGTGTGGACGCTGGGGGACCGGGGCTCGTTGGAGAACCGCGCTGTTTGTGGAGAAGAACTGATGTTGCATCTCCGTACGAGCGCATAGGTAGCGCAGGACCCCCCCCCCCCTTCAGAAGGTAAGGTGTTTATTTCTCTCCCAAACAAGCCCTCACATCAGTCTGGAAGCGCCACCGTTAACAGCGGCCCCTTCTTGCCACATGCACGGACGGGTATCGGTGCTGCGGATTCGCGTGATTCCATGAACAGCACCGTTGTGCGAAGCGTCGCTTTGCGTTTAGAAACTTAAAAAGTCGCTGTGATCTCTGCTGCACGCGCGTCATGGTTCAGCTGATCGCTGGGTAGTGTTCCTGCACGCAGGTGGATTTCTCTGCCTGCAACAGCTCCCTAGAATAGCCCTGTGATATTCCTCAGGGATTGCTGTGTGACTCTGGCGGCTACGAGGATTTTCACCAGAGGGTTGTGATTATTCAATTGGTTTTATTATTGATGAATCCCGTCAATTAATCATTAATGATGCAATCTAAAACTTGAAAATAATGAAAAATGTCAAACAAATATTCCAAAAGGATGTTTTTCAAATGGCCAACAACCCAAAGAGGTATTTACAATGAAACAGAAAAGAAGCTCACCTCTTTATCATTGTAACTATCGGATGTTATTCATTTAAAATAAATGTACTAGTCCTTTAGTCAATAACATCATTGAGTTTTTTACAAGTTATAATTCATTAGAAATGCAGGAGTACAATCTGGTTCCCCTATGGCGATGCTGTAGATTCGAAACTTCTAAAAAGATTCTATAGAGTCCATAAGGGTGAGATAAAGTAGCATCTTTATTATTACATCAGATTACACAAGAATGGTGGGGTCAGATTATAACACAGAAATCCGCTTCGTCCGGTGGAGGCGTTAGATCGTCTCGGGGTCCTGCCGTTACGGATGACATCACACATTATTATGGCTGTATGCACGAGAGACTAAACTAACTCTCTGGGTGCCCTTACGACCCACTCCCACTTGGCGTCTGATTGGATAAAACCTTCCAAGACGTTGCTAAATGCTAATGTTAGCCTAGCTATGATGATAAGTGGCGCTACGAACTAGACAGCCCAGGAAGAGTTTTTGTTTGCGTAGTCCGAAAGTAGGCTACTCGGTCCGAACAACGAAACGTTTTTTGACAGTTTTTGTATGCTATTTCATCATTAAACACACTTCTGAGGATTATTGAGGTGCGAAATCAACTATCGTTTTTGAATATTAGAGTTTTACGAAAATTAATGTTGAATCGAAAATTTGCTCCAACAGTTTTGTTAAGATGCTCCACAAGACCCCGGACCCCGACGACCTCTCTCTAGTTGTCTGGCGGGAGAGCAGAGTACAGTGAGGCTGCTGGATACAGCCGGGCGCTAAGAGGCATGCCAGGACCCGCCCAGAGCATAGAGGACCAGAGGGAGGTCCCTTCGATTCGCTATCAATTTTGGTAAAACTGCCAATATTCAAAATCTACACCGTTAGTAAATCGCCTCAAAATCTCAGAAGTGAATTTCATGAATGGTAAATGGACTGTACTTGTAAAGCGCTTTTCTAGTCTTTCCAACCACTCAAATCGCTTTCACACTATAGGTCATCATTCACACACTGAAGGCAGGGTAAGTGCCCCCTGCCTATCAGACTAATTCATTCACACACCGTAGGCACAGCTACAGGAGCAATTTTGGGGTTAAGTGTCTTGCTCAAGGACACATCGACATGCGACTAGCGGTGCCGCTGATCGTCTGATTGAAGGACGACCCTGCTCTCCACTCAGCCACAGTCTCCACATATGGCTATAGCAGGCCTTTACTAAATGCCAACTTTCTATAGCTATGAGATTGCATGTCAAAACATCCTATTGTTCGGTACAGGTAGCCTACCTACTACTCGAACAAAAGTTCCCATCTTGGGCCTGTCTATTTCGTAGTTTGACGAAAGTTGACGTTGAAGGCCTGCTATAGCCAATCGGACGCAGTGTAGGGGCGGGTCGTAAGCCCACCCAGCGAATCACTTTAGTCTCTCCCACATACAGCCAATGATAATGTGTGACATCATCTGTAAAGGCAGGACCCCGAGCCGATCTGGCCGGCCGAGCAACGGCTTCAAGTGATGCGGTTGTGTCCCCAGGAACAGTGCTGGAGTTTGAAGCAAATTTTGCACAGTGCCAAACGGTGGAATGACATTTTCAAGGTCTGTCACGTTGCCATTGGGCCTGAAAAAACCTTTCCCCATAAAATTACACTGGGAAAGAGACGCATGTATGTCAGTGGATCTTTTCTTTTTAGGTAAATCAACTTCCCACGAACACATGAATAGCCCTTATTTAATCATTAGGTCCTAAAAGTTGTAAAATGCACTAATAGCCAAATCCAGTGTTATTTTCCTTCCTCCGTTCATGCGAATGGGGCTGGACCAAGGGCTGGGTGGCGGGGTTAAAGGAAACGCTAGTGTGCTTGCTCTATGGTCCCCATGGATCAAGGCCTTTTGAATGTAGGCTGGGACACGGTCTTGAGCTGTGGTGTGCGAGACATGCGCAGTGTAACTGGAGCTGGATGTTTGAGGGTTACAATAAAGGGATGTTGTCTGCTCAGGTGCTCTTTGGTCTGACAGAACTTTTTGGGTACACTTGTGCGCCAGCTAGAGAGCCTTTCGACAAGTGCAGACCATATGTGACTGTGTTGTACCCTGTGAAGTCTTCTATTTTAACTCTCACGTCAATGGATGTGGAAGTTAGTCAAAAGATGCAGGTATTTTTATCTGAATTCTTTACCTTTTTTGCTTCATGCACAAATGAGCAACTTTCTGATGCTGTGTGCCCCTCTCTTTATACATCCATGGTTAGCGTCCATCAGCGTCCTTTGTGGAGCTACTAGCTTCAGACGGCTTAGGTGTGTGCAACACAGCACAGAGAGGCGACTATTTCAAACAACAATGGTGGCTCCTGAAGAGGTTAGCGTAGATGCTGTGATAGCATCAGTTATATCAGAATTGGAGAGTATTTCATTGAAAGAAGAGCAAAGAACGGTGCTGAAGGTTCTTCTCTAAATGTAAATGTAGGTTAACATTTGTATTAAATATTCCTATTTTCAATGCAATCGTTAACTGCCATAAACTTTCAATAAACGCAATAAACGCATTTATTTTCCTACCGTAAATGTTCTGCGGAGGTTACAGGATACTTGGCTGAACAAAGGTTTGAGAACCACTGATGTCGAAGGCCCGTGAGTTAAAACCTGGTTTGAATAGGGTCTAAATGGGCCAACCTTCCTAAATTCGACTGACTTTACAAAGGATGGTCAAAATAGATGAAAATACTAGATATTACATCCCATATTGCAACCTACCACCAGTAGGCTAAACACCAATGTCTAAGACACTTGACAAAGTGAAGATTTTGACCGGAAAGACTTTTTAGCAAACCACTATGACATCATCAAGGTTGTTTTGACCTGACAATACTCTTTATTATTTCAGTTCATTGTTGGCCTACATTTAACTGAATACCCTTGCTTCATGAAGTTACAACAAACTAATTGCTGACCAATATGTCAGTATCAGTGACGGGGCTCTGGATTGGTTATTCTTATCTGTCCAACAGGTCCTGCTCTGTTAGGCCTGGAGATCTTCCTCTGGTGCTCTTGTCCTTTGTGGGGTCCCCTATGGGTCTCTTCTGGGCCCTCCTTTTGTTTACTATGAAGAATTGAAGATGAAGAACATGAAGAGTTTCCTGTAGATTACCCCTTCTGACCCAGCACAAGCAGCATCAACACTAAACTGGTGTGTCTGCCTAATCTAATTCTGTTAATAAAGAGGTCCGTAACCTTTGACTTAAAGTTGTCTTTTGCTGCTCAGGTGAGTAACGTGATGCAGTCCTGCTTTATCCATCTGGGACATTTAACTAAGATCAGGTCAACCATGTTTTTATCTCCTCCAGACTTGACTAATGCAACACACTTTATTCTGGTATCAGTGGACGAAACATCAAAAGACTGGATTTAATACCGAACACTGCTGCCAGGTTTTAAAATATGCCAGATTCTAATTTCAGGGAAAATATTAAAAACTGTGGATGAGAGGTTTGTAATGAACAGCTTACCCTGCTCACTAGGGGTGTAACACAAAATTCTCGGTTCGGTTCAATACGGTACAGTGGTGCCACGGTTCGGTACGTTTTGGTACGTTTTCAATACAGCAAAAAAGCAGAAATGCCAAATCCTCGCTGGTGAGACTCTCAAGGGGGCGTGTCTGAATTGATTCTCTGTTTGGGCTTTTGTTTTCTTTTACAAAGCTGGAATTATGGTCTGGAGAAATGGGCTGGTGAAGGTGTAGTGTCACGGGGCTCAATAGCATTAAGCATGTTCGTACAGCCTGGTTTATCACTACAGAGTAGGGATATACCTTTAGCCCTGTTTGAATCAGGAGGGAACAGCTACCTAAACGCTGCGTTTGTAACGAATATTACATGACTATTCACATACACTGGGTGTGATGGTGCCGGTGTAAACAAGAAGTAGATTGGTTGCTTACTTAAAATAATACGGCAGATTAATAAAGTAGTCTTTAATAATGAAAGGTCGTGTTTGATACTTAAGATCTTCTCTAAAATCTTCCTCTATGAACTCAAACAGATACAGTTCGTAGAAAGTTTTAGAAATTTTATTTTTCAGACTTAGTTAAAGTGCTGGGGGTCTTGTTCTATCTCTCTCTCTCTCACCTCATATTTACATTAAAGTCAACACTTACACACAAAGGTTTACTAGATTATGGATCCATAAATGTGGTCAACACACGTCTCTCACTCGTTCCCTCGGTGTCGTTGTTGTCTGTTCTCACTCGTAGCTCTGCTGAAGTCTCTGTCATACTGGAGAGCAATCCATGTTTTGTTCCTTTATAGTTTATGTGTGTTAACTTGTTGTACATAGTTGTACAGAACAAAATAAACAATAATAAGAAAAGGAAAGTCCTCCTTTTGTGTCCGTCCTCCCTAAAGCCGCTAACGCGACTTCAGACGGCCGCTCCGTAGGGCTGATACCTCCGCTGGACATGCCGCTCACTGATCGCTCCAATAACAGCTGCTTCCTCCACAGAAATGCAGACTTTAACTGAACAACAGCTGCTAGTAAAGACAACAAGGTCAACAACGCCTCTAATCAGTTCTTCATGTTGAATTAACCTGGTAGTCGATCGGTAATCAAGACTGTTGTTGTTTGTGAACATCCGGGAAAGGTCACGTGATGGGAACGTGGCGAATCAGGGAAGGATAGCACGTTACCTCGGATGGATTGCCATGTTTGAGCGCAGTGGCTCCACCAATTTCAGCTATATTTTATTTTTATATATTAATAATATTATTCAATATTATTCAAACGTATTGTTCGGTTCGGAATGCGTACCGAACCGTGAGCCCCGTACCGAACGGTTTAATACGAATACGTGTATCGTTTCACCCCTACTGCTCACTCATGGTTAGAACTTTGCAACACAACAATTAATAACCACCAACGAACTCTCTGGTAAAACACAGAGGCAGGTGTTCATTTGTGACACTTAAAGAATTTGTAAAACTAATAAGTGTACATTTACACTTATTTACAGCTATTAGCTAGTAGCATGACATGTCTGTTGACAGCTTTGAGAGGCTCCCTCACTACTGCACATTCAAGAACAGAAAAGAGAGATGGAGGATGAAGAAAGAGAAACCAGAATGTGTGTCAAACAGAAGAGCTGTGTCTGGTGTTTGCATCTTTTTGGTTTTTAAAGATCCTAAGTAGCCACTGTTTCTGTGCTAACACTAGCAACATCAGTCACCTCAGCACAAAACATGTTCGAAGACGGAGAGTGCGATTAACTTGCCCTGCACATGACAGGAAAAGCAGGTCGTCAGATCGATGATTAAAACACTGGGTTCCAGGTAACGTTTTGTCTTGCCGGGGCAAAAATACTAAAGTCAAACTGATATTCAGCATTATACCAACAACACTAATGTACAGTCGACCATTTACAACAACAGACCTGTGGTCAGTTTATATTGCTTATACAGCTGTTTTAAAACATTTTGTTTTGAAAAGAAAGTTGTTGGAATATCTACCTCATCATTTTTTTTACTATGTTGCAGATAATAATAATTGTTACATTCTGCAACTTTCATGCATTCTGATTTCTTACTATATTGTTTAATTTAATGAATGCTTTTTCTTAAATGTTCAAGCTACTCCTGACTGTAGAATAAGCCACCATAAACCCGTATAAAGGCCCAGTCATGCAAAAAAAAGAAAAATACTGTGCCAGACCGTGAAACCGGAGTCTTGACTGACTGAGCTGTGGAACTCTAAATCTCTTCTTAAAACTCCATTTTATTTTTGATCTTGTTACATAT
>NW_022280036.1:208276-228356 GCF_004355925.1 Anarrhichthys ocellatus | reverse complement strand
AAAGCGCTTTCACACTACTTGTCATCATTCACACACTGATGGCAGGGGCTAAGTGACACTTTGAGCGCTTTGAGTGGTCAGAGAGACTAGAAAAGCGCTATAAGTACACTCCATTTACCATTATTCTATGTTTGTGGTCTAATGTGGTGTCACTTTAATATCACAGTCAACAAGTGCAGAAACATTTTAACGTGATGTGTCCACTTCCTCTACACAGGTTGGGGCTCACCCAGCTGTAGAGAGACCCAGACCTCGGGACATTCCTGATGAAGATGGAGTCAATTATCTTTTGGAGGGCTGTTTTCATCTTCTACACGCTTCCCTCTGTCCAGGTACTAAATATGGATGGATGGAAGGATGGATGGATGCACTGGATTTGCCTCTATGTACTGACTGTATGACATATTAACACCTTCCTGTACTTCAAACAGAAACTCTTATTATATTTGTGTATATTCATTGTAGATTTTTGCTTTTACTACCTGGCTCACATGGCGTATCATCACAGTCTTTGGTGAATCAAATGAACACGGACCCGATTAGAGAAACTTTGTCAGGGTTTACACACTGCACACCCAGCCTCTGGCTTCTCTCTGCGGCTGCTGTCAGCTCCGTTGCCTAATTTGATATCACCAGTCCAAATCAAATTGTTTACACAGGTCAAAAGGCTGCATGGCAGTGTGGGGAGCCTGCTGGAGTCTGTGCATGTGCATTAGCTGGGGTGAATGTCACCTCTTTATATGAAGAACACTGAGCACAGGATTTTCTCTGGCAAATATAGCAGCTCCTTAATCCCCGACAACAGGCCGCTGTGGACCTGGTGTTCTCCACGATCGACCCAGCAAAAACATCTTTATTTGGACGGGGTCTGTTTATAAAGGCACTGAACCCTTTGGAGCAGTAGGAATATGTCCTCCATCTATTTTCAGGGCTGGGACTTGCTATTGTGGTGAGCTGTGAATTTAAGTTTGAAGGTTTGCACAGGGCGTTCCCTGCTCATAAACTCTAGACACAGCCACCTGGAATTTGTGCTTTTTAAAAAAGTTGATTCACCACTTGAAAGAAATAATGGTGTAAAAGTAATTTGGAGTGTTACAACACAAAATATTGGCCCATAGTAATCAAACCCTTATTTAAAGTACTCTGTGCCATTAGCAGCAGTTACAGTAATACACAAATACACATATACAAGACCAGTTATGAGTAAACATACATGAATAAAAGGTGAACCAATCAAATAATTAACTTGAAAAGCACACAGAGAGCGCTGCCCTCCGCGAAGGTTCTCCCTTGGCCCATGCTACACCCTTCCACCAAGTTTGATGAAAATACATTTTTTTACCGTAATCTAATATTAACACAAAACATGCAAATTTGCAGGATTCTGTGAGCATAATTTTACATTGCATAACTAACCACTTTATTATTGTTGTATTGTGTTATTCTATTTTTGAACTACTGTACAATTGTCATCACTGTCATATCTACAATGTTTTGTTAAAGCCACTATGTGTACAATTTTGAAATGTATGACTTTGGCACAATCTGTGTCACAAAGTCAGCTTGAGCCCTGAATGTTTTTAGTGTAGCCCTGAATATAATTTTAATGCGAAGCTCAACAGTAAATTGAATGTGTGTGAATGTTTGATTGTTCTCATAACATAAGAGCCTGTAAAATATTTAAAAAAATAACAAAAGAGCGCACAGGTCCGGGCAAAAAAACAAAAACTAACTCAAAAGAGAAGGAAGGATAATTAGTTAGCCCATGTAAAGTTTATTTTGATTTATTTTCCGTTATTATTTTTTTGCATGAACTGTATACGTGAACATTTTGGGTGTGTGCGTGAGTGAAAGAAAACCCTTTTAACATTCCAATTAAGGATGTCACAATATAGAAGTTTGACATTAAGCTTATTATCAGAGGAAATATCATGTTTTTCAAGGTTATTAACCAGAATATTTGTAGTAAGCCTATAGTTAATAGCTACAATATTTATTGTCATCCTCCTTTGCTTTTTTCTACTTTATATAATTCATCTATAGATAAAAACACATTTCAAGTGATAAGTAAAATTGTATTTTTATTGATAAAAAAATCATGGCATTGGCAGTTTGAATGAGTTATTATAAACTGCTTGGGTGTTAGGAAGAAATAAGTCATAATTCTCTTTCAAATATCTATTTTATATTGCTGTGAAAATATATCCTTCAAACTGTATTTATGACAAACTACATTTTACAAGATTTAAACACATTTGAACACATCATGATAACATTATAATTTCCTTTTGTCCAAAACTAATTTTAACTGAATGGAGCTTGAACGCACCATAATGTAACTAAATGGAACCTCCATATTAAAGCCAGATGGCTCTGCTCCGTGCGTTATAACAGCTGTTGCTGTCAACGTTACTCGACATTTCTTGTTCACAATGTATCATTTTTAGACTAGCAACAAGAAAGCATCAATGTCGATCTCCAGATCGCATATTTTTACTTAGTATAGACCGATAACGATCAGCAGTTTTTGTTGCACTATAATGGTTAAACTATGTAATTAATCTGCAGTTCACGTGAATCCCTGGCCATGTACTGTATCCGAAAGGCTCCCAGACTGCCGATTTTGCTGCATGTCGGTTCCTTCTGACAAGTTTACAGCTCTTCTTCTCAATGCTACAGCGGAGTGGGACCACTCTCACACACAAAACAAACTGGCGCACACACACTTATTTTGTGACTTGTGTCTGAGAGGATTTCACCAAACACACAAACATGTCTCACTTGTTTTCACTGGGAATTAATGCAGGAAACAGGAAACCATTGATATCGTAGCTTCCTCAATTCTTTCGTTTATGAAACCATGACTTAAACCATCCCTAATTCCAATAAACTGTTAACATAAATAAAATGTTTCCAACTCCAGTAAATAATTGTTTAAGGAAAGCAGTTGTGAAGTTTTCGGTTTTCTACTCCATACTATTTACTAACAACTGCTAATATTTTTAACATTGCAATTCATAATTCATCTTGAAAGTAAACAGTTACGTTTCAACGAGCACACAGAAGCGTGAGGTGTGAGGAGAAAGGCTGAAGCTGGAGTGCATGAAATCTGTGCAAGCAACAATATATCTGAGTGCAAGCATACAGTTTGAGCAGAAGCAAAGCAAATCCAAGAGCAAGCAGGGGCTGTTTGAGTGCGAGGACAGGGATTTGAGGGAAAGCATTACAAAATCTGAATGGGAAATCAATAAGTCATTGAAAGACCACGCTCTTGAATAGAGATAGGAAATAAGGGCCACACTTTTCAATTCCAGTATCTGTGTGAGTCACCTCAGTACATAAACATTACAAAAACAAAACACTAATCCTTCTGCAGCGCATTACAAGTGCTGAAATCTACAATAGTATGGGTTTCACCTAGTGGCTCTGAGACAGGGGACTTCCTGAATGCCTATGGTATGTTACCGAGTCTGACCCAAATACTTCAAAGCTTCTACCGTTGCCACAATAATCGTCATCTAAATCAGTATTCTAACGTTTCTTTTTATTATTATTATTTTATTATATACTGCATGCATGTATGCATCACCACGAAAAATCCCCCTAAAAACATTTAATAAGGAATGCTAATTCCACATTATTCCTTATGCATCAACATGTATGTTTAGGAATTATTATGAGCAATTTTCAGACAGATAGCACTGGTTGTTGTTGAGTGCTGTCCAGGGTGCTGAAACGCAGCGGAGAAGATCGATAGACAGTCTCAACAAAGCCATGTTTTTTATTTTAGGTGTTTGCATAGGCTACAATACATTTATTTATTCATTTGTCTATAGGTCACGCAAATTAGTTTTTGTGGCCTTTTGCTGTAATATATTCGAGGTGATTATTACACATTTTATAGCCGTTTTCATTTCAACAGCTTGTGTTCTCATTGTCAGCTCCCCTCCCATTACCGTTTTAATGCACAGGCTTACGGGGGCTCGTGCCCGATGCCTCCACTGATAAAGACACAACGGTAGCAGGGCATTTTACTCCCACGCAAACCTTTTATCAGCTCTGTGTCTGACTGAGTTCTGTTTCTCCGAGGGTGAGAGGCGATTGACGCTCTTAAACGAAAAGAGTTGTGTGTGTAATGGCGCATGTGTGTGAGAGGGATTGATACAATTAGCCTACAGTGAGCCAGCCTGTTTCTTTTGGTGACGCAATTTCTGTAACTTATAGCCTATAGTCAGAGATGGGCAGTATTTCTATTACTTGTATTTCAAATACGTATTTCAATTACTTTTGAGTATTTTGTAATTTGTATTTAATCGGGCCGATAAAAATCGAATGTAATTTGTAACAAAATACTTTAGAGTGGAGTAATTTTGTATTTAAAATACTCAAAATACTTTCTCCACGAATCAAAAAACAGTTCACGAGTTCAGTCATCAGATCTTCAAATTCAACGGATTGTCTGATTGTCTGAGTGTGACAGATGTCAACTAGCTTGATGTATAATTTATGTCTGGGTCTGGCTACATAGCCTATTGTATATACATGGTGATGGTTATAATATCAAGCTAGTGATCAATACTAACATGCTAATGACGCTAGCATGCTCTCTAGGCTAGTGCATAGCCAGTGTTTAGCAAGTTAACTTATCAGTCGAGTAGCTAGCTATAGGAAGAGGGAGATTGGGAGCTTGTATATTCATGATAACCTTATCAAGAGACGTCTGACCATCTAATCTTGCACTGTATTACAAGTTATAACCTGGAGGACACCAGAAAAGACCTGCTTTCTCTTCAGCAGTACCCACTTATCAAGCTCCTTTTTGTTCGATTTAACACAACCCTCCCCTCTTCAGCTCCGGTTGAGAGACTGTTCTCGTTTGCAGGAATAATATTCCATCCGCACAGGAGACGGTTAACACCAGAAATATTTGAAAAGTTAGTTGTTCTTAAAGGCAACTAAACTGGCTACTCAGTGGTTGGGTCTCAAGAACCAAAATGGAAGGATTATTATGTCATAAAGATGTCAGTGTGAACCTGTATGAGACACTTAACTGTAATATAGAACTATGTGGCCTACCATGCCACTGGCCAATGTAAGAGAGAAATGAGTAGGCTACCATGCCACTGGCCAAGGTACAGTAAAAGAGAAGTAAGTAGGCTACTCACTTGTTAAGTTACCTGTTCACTTTTGTATTGATTTACTATTTACCTTTTATTTTTATTAATTATTCTGTGCAGAACTTGATGTACAGTAATTTGTTTAGGCTCTTTACCTGTGTACAACTGGTTTTAATTCTATATTTTGCTTTTATAGTATACATAGGCCTATTGTGTGATGCTATTCATATGTGATGACTATTTTCTTGTTGAAGTTTATGGGCTGTTAAGTCCCATTGATAAAAATATATACATACATAATCAATCAAGTTGTTGTCTTTTAATATCTTTGCTTAGTTACACAGACATTCTGTGACTGTTCTTCCTTTTTGTGGGCTTCACCAGAGCTTTCTGTCCATTATATAGCCCAAACCTGAATGCTCTGCTATACCAAATTGTGAGAAAACGGAAAATCCAGACAAAAGTATTTCCTATATTTTAAATACAAAATACATGTATTGTATTTTGTTACATTTTCTGGCACCAGTATTTTGTATTTTATTTTAATACATTTATTTGAGGGGTATTTTGTATTTTGTATCAAAATACATTTTGATATATTTTTGCCATCTCTGCCTATAGTGCACCCCCGCTTCGAATTTCGGCGATAATTTGTCACCGAAGCTTCGAAGCCCCAAAATGGTATTTGGAACAGCACTACATTTTACTCTACGCATGAATTAGCCTAGCGCCTAGCAGGCTTTGGTCAGCTCTTCTACTCTTACTTGGTTCACTCTGCAGCGCGATGCATTTCCACGCTTTCACTGTTCTGGTTGCTAAGCTGCTGTAAATATCAGATGAAACTGCAGCTCCTTCTCTGTCTTCATGTTCTGTGTTTTAACCTTTATCAGCCTGTTCACTGTTTGCACACCGATCTCCTTACATAATCCATGTCGACACAGCTGTACATGTCTACAGAGGGATATGGAGGGATATAAGTTTGCAGAATATAAAGACAACACAGTGAAGGTTGATGGACAGGTGTTCCACCCTGCCTTCCAATTAGTCAAACACACACACACACACACGGGCCTCTGACCTTACTCTACCCTCACTCTCTGCTACCTGCCAAGC
This sequence comes from Anarrhichthys ocellatus, assembly GCF_004355925.1. Taxonomy (NCBI): domain Eukaryota; kingdom Metazoa; phylum Chordata; class Actinopteri; order Perciformes; family Anarhichadidae; genus Anarrhichthys; species Anarrhichthys ocellatus. The sequence continues at coordinate 222,126 of NW_022280036.1, read as the reverse complement.
CTTATCGCACACACCTGTGGATGAGCTCACATCTGAGTAAAATGACACCAGGTGTGTGTGTGTGTGTGTGTGTGTGTGTGTGCGTGTGTGTGTGTGTGTGTGTGTGTTTGAGGGATTCCTCCAGTAAGCTCTACATAATTTAACATGAAAATAGAAAAAGCTGCTGCAGCTGTGTCCGCATGCAGTCGTGTGCTTGCTTTAGTTTTTTTTTTGCTTCCTTATTCTTTTGGCAATAATTGGATATGACCGCAGCCCACTACTGAACATTGGAATGGACTCAACTCGCCAGTCTTCCTGCATTTTGCATGTTGGTCGGACCCTGCCGGGAGAGATTCATTAAGACACTCACCATGGCAACAATTCTACTTTATTTCAGACACATGGGTCCATATTACCACCAATAACAAAGTCTCTGCAAAGGTCGGAGAACATTTGGCAAGATGATGTTGTGTTCAGAACAGGGTGAGAGCCCAGGACCACATAGGCTACCCCAGCCCACTACTCTGCTTACAGGCATCATGTCCTTGGGGAGCAGGGTGATCTTTGGGTTAGGAGTGGAGGAGTTTGTCTCATGACAAACAACAATTCATGTAATTCAAACTCTCTCCTGCTCTTGCTTGCCTGGCATTGAGCATCAGACTATTTAAATCCGTCCATTCTGCCTGCCCCCGGGGTTCACTTTGGTCGTTGTGCCCTCTGTGTGCATACCACCACACGCAGATGCTGACACAGCATGGACGAAGCTACATGGTATTCTGTGTTGGCACAGGACCAGGTACCGGGACTCGATGTGACTGCAGGTTTTGGGATTGCAAACAATAACAATGTTCTGCCAAGCTTACACGTCCCACATGAAGGGTAGCACTCTGGACCATTTTTATTTTCAATTCTCACCCACTATGCAGCAGGTCAAATCACCGCCGCCATCGTTATCATGACAGAATCTCATAAAACAGTACGGTGACCAGCCAGGTCAGGCATTGGACTGTCCAGTGAGAGGCTGCTGCACTCACTGAGTGATTTAGACTGGGATGCGTACCAATCCAGCTCTGAAAACATTATGGAAGAAGTGAAAGCTTAGCAACGCTGGATAACGATATAATAACCTGAGGTGAGGAGTAAGGAGTCGCTACTATAATGCGTGCACTTTCTTTCGGCATAAATATTGTTGAAACAGAGTAGCTTGTTTTGGTAGCAAGAGCAACAAGTTTGAGTGTTTGAGTGTCGCCTCTCTGCTCTTCAGTCCGTACATTTGAAAAGAAAAGAGAGAAACTCATGTGACATTAAATGACAGCAAAACGCAGTAAATAAAACGTTGCTGAAATAAAACAAGTGCACATAAATTAGCTGACTACGTCTCAAGTCCCACAGATAATTACTCTGGTGCTCCTGCACCATCTAATTCTAGTATCTGAGCAGTAAATTCAATTCAATTAAAGTAAATTATGACCGTGAGTTTGAGGAAAGACAGTTTGGGAGGTCGTCGTTGTCTCCCGTCCCACCGTCGTAATGCACAGGCTTACTGGGCTGTGAGGGGATGCTGCGCACAGTAAGATGCAGCGGCAGCAGTTTTTGTTTTTTTTCTCAGACACAATGAGAGAATAAAAAACTCTTTCTCCTGTTGACGGACGCTGATGCTCCCGTAGAGAAGGAGGTTCTGTCCCTCTCTCTTTGCCTCTCTCTCCGTGTGTCTTTAGCCTGCATACGCATGCATTAGGCTATGTGTGAGAGAGATACAGTTGGCCTGAAGTGGCACTTTTTAGTGACACAATTTCTGTAACGTATAGCCTATTCTGGAGGCTGAAGCAGATCATTTCATGTTCAGTAGTCAGCCATCCGTACCCTAAAACATCCAGTCAATAACATGAGATAATAGAAGGCATCAATGTGTTATTAAACTTTTTTTTCATCAAACAGCGTAAAGACAAAGCTACAAGAAAGGGAGGAAAAAAAGCGATTTTTAAAAACGTGAAAACAAACGAGCAAATGAATGGTAATGGAAAATGTCCCTGATAGTGTTACATTGTAAACAACAAAGGAGCATTAGGCTAACTGTTAGCAGCAGTATGGCAATACAGTTCTGCTTGGCTAAATAATGGGGCTAACATATAGATATTGCATTGAGTTACATTCTTGCTCTATTCATTAAAAACGAGGGTTGGACGAAGGTAAAGTACAACGTTACCCTGATGTGTTCAATTGTAATCTTGTAAAATGCAGTTCTTGGCGAGAAACTTGAGGAGGATCATCAGGGATTCATAGAACAGTATGCTAACGGTGAGGAAGCAGCCTATGTTGAAGTACATTTGTTTTTGTTTTACTGTAGTATTATAGTAGATATTGACAATCATAGAATTTCACTGGTATTGGTATGAACTAGAAAATGTCGGTATCGAGACATACCCACTAACAACACAGGTCATATCGGAGTATCGTGGGATGATGGAACTTGAAGATTAAACAGTAAAGCTTAATAACTGTGTAATGGATATAGGTGTAAAGGGCAGTGGGTGGACATGGGAAAGATCGCATGTGTGTAGTGCTGCTGGCACGTCTGTGTGAGTAGGGCTGTCAGAGTGAAGGCATTTGTCCTGCAGGGATAATAATTGGCTCAACATTACAATATTGCCTTCTTTTCTTATTATGGGGTGGCCGTGGCTCATAGGGTAGAGGGGGTCGTCCTATAATCACTGGTAACCGCTGGCGGTTCAATCCCTGGCTGCTACCGTTCGTGTGCCGAAGTGTCCTTGAGCCAGACACAGAACCCTAAGTAGCTCCCCGGGCGCTTCTCAGCAGCCTACTGCTCCTAAAATATGCTTAAAGTGAAGTAAAGTGGTAAAGTGCAGAGGTCAAATTTCATGTATGTATTATAAATGCCGATTGTAATAAAGTTTATAAGTTTAATTATTATAGGAGAAGCATCCAACTGGCAGTTCAGCATGTCCAAAGGTGGGTAGTAAAGGTCAGTGTTTTATTTAAATCTATTTACAATGGACAATGACTTACATATTTTACATGATAGAGCCTTCTTTACTTTGCTTTTCCTATTTTAGCCAACAAATATCGAAACATGCTTAAATTTGTGAAAAATCTGTGATTTGTCCGTTCACGGTTGAGCACAGAGAACCAGTCAGAGCTCCTCTGGGAGGACAGGATGGTGTGCAGGTGTAATCAATGAGTCACTGAGGTCTGTCAGTTGTGTTTGGTGCTGGTCAGGTAGGAGTTCAATCCATTGCACTGACTTTGTGCAATAAATTGAGAAGTGAAGGAATGTTTTGGGTGCAGTGGACAAAAGTGGTGTGATTGGGTGTAGATGAGACGATGGTGGAGGGTTAGGGTGCACGCTTGGCTGGCCGCGTGGATTATCACAAGCTGATGTGGGATCAGAATCACGCCTGATTGCCTTTTATTGTCCGGGTGTTTTTCCAGACGTGCTGCAAGATTTAGAGCTTTAGAGTTTGGTTTTCATTGACCTCTTTTTTTTTTTTTTTGTCATGTTGTTTTGTAACTGAAAATACAATGGTGGGGAAATGCCTCAGAAGAAGACAAAGCTTGTTCGTTGGCATTATCGCACAAAACAGGAGGGGAGCAGAGACATGCGGGACAGGGGAGTGGTGAAATACAGAAACAGTCAGAGTAGCGACAAAGTGAGAGCTACACTGCTTATTTCCTGTTGGCCTTCCTGGTGCCAGCCTCTTCCTGTCATCCTTCAGCCTTACAGCTGTTCAAACACAATCCATCGACAGCACCAGCTCGGCCTTTTCCCATCTCAACCCACTCAGCCAGAATCCCTCACCAGCACCAGCTTCCTCCTCCCCCTACTCACAAACAACAACCGGACCAAATCTCCAAGCTTTTCCTTTCACCCTCTTCTGGAAACAGCATTGTCCATGATGCCAACAGTCTATGAGGTATGGCTTCGAGGAATGCAGTTTGCGTTGCCATTGTGTGTAGAAATGATGACAGAGGTGGTGGAATTGCAGAGAGCGGCTAGGGACTAGAAGGAAAAGGGCATGGAGAGAAAGACAGAGAGAGAGGAGTATGCCACCGGAGCAAGAAAAGCTATATCTCTCCGGTGACATGTTTTTTTAAGGTTACCTAACATGCTTAGAATGTGTTCTTTAACTTCATTGAAAGAATCCAGTCTGCTTCGAAAGAACTGCTTCTCGGATGGTCGAATATTACTATTTCTGTGCCTATTGATGTAAACAACAGAGTGCAACACTATGAGTGCCCCCAAGGAGAGACTGTCTGAAAGTGTGGGCTGTTATCCCAATAATATATAATATAATATATAGGTAATATGTAATGAGGTCCTTATAAGATGCCTATTAACAATATGTGTTTATAAGACTTAAGAAGTGTTACGTATTTTTTGTAGGATTGCGAGACATTGATAGGCACTTACAAGAAACTTGTTAACATTTTATAGACTGCTTAAGAATTATAATAAAAGCCACGAGTTTATTGTTATAAGAAATTAATTAAAGAAAGAAATAATTGTTATAATAGCATTATAAAAACCTTTATTGAGTTTAACTAACTTACCTATTGTGCCATTGTTACAACATTTACTACGTTTTTTTTTGTTGCTTTATTGTGATTAATTCATCATTTATTATGGATTTTATTTGTGCACTTAATAACAGTTAACTTTGCTTTTTGCAGCAATTACACAACTTTTTGGTTTTCAGAATATCTTTTATAACACAATTATGCTCAATGTTATTGTTATAATCCAACAATATTAATAATGTTTATGATGCTATTATTAGCATTATTATTAATGTGTTATTGTCCCAACTATTTCAAAGCCTTCACACCCACACGTCATATCTTATACTTTCAACAAGTGTAGAAATAGAAAATGAGATATTGTGGTTTAACAAGCAGCCACCCACATGTGGGAGAGGGAGGTATTTACTGCCGTCCAGCAGACCCCTCCTCATAGTGACACCACAAGGACAAAAACCAGACACAACATATGAATTAGTCAATGTTATGGTATTTTTTGTCACATGTGCATTTTAAACTCTTTCCATCTACTCGGCTTCCTGGTTAAACACAGCCAAATAAGTCAAGTTGGAGGACGAGTGTACGTTAAGAACACCCCCCATCGCTGCTGGTGTGCCAGGAATCCCAGGGTAGGAAAGGCTAATGAGAACTAAACTGTGTGTGATCCCAGCCTGTTGAGATGGCTCTTATCGTGGGTGTACATCAGGGACAGGCTCACGGCACTGCTTGAGCCGGGCCCCTTGGACAACTTTGAGCGAGGCTCATGAGCCTTGAATGTATTTTATTGTATTGTTGTTGGGGATTTTTCATTCCCCTCTAGTGGAAAAAGAAGGCCTGGGCCTGTGCTTTGGTAGATTTTTCTGTGAACTTTGACAAATTGTGTCCATTAGATCCTCACAGGCAATAGCACCGAAGCCAGGAACAGGCTTTCAGTGTCAATCATCCCGCCCCCTAGTCCTCCACACTTTCAGAGGCAGCTCTGTTCAAAGGACACCAAAACCCAGACGAGAAACGATTGAGATAGCCATCTGGAATAATATCATTTTGACCATGTGGCCTGCTGAGTAGGCCCGAACCGCTGCTGTTATCAGCGTTGTCATTATTTATTCACAGCTTGGTTCATGTGGATTATTCAGTTGTGGCTTCATTATGGCTGGAATCCTTTCTGGTGGATTGGAGTTCAAGAGTTTGTTATTATTTGAGCCCTTGTCATCACCTCCTTCTTCCCCCTGTTCTCTCTTTCCTTCCTGGCCGGTAACAAGAGCGAGAGGCAAGAGGTTGGCCCGAGTCATTGTGGTGATATTTCTTCACTCTTTTCTACATGCACACACTGATTGCCCACCAATCCATTAGCTTTTTAATAAAAAAAAACAATCCATTGTCATTTTGGGGTCGAACTTGAACGAGACCAAAATTATAATTTTAGAGATTATATAAAAGGTGCGCAATATGACAATATACCATGATTCAGATTGAGATTTTGACATACCATTTATACAAATATAGACATCATAAAATATCTGATTTTATTAGACCATTCGATGAGCAGGACGACTTCATGTCTGTGTTGGATTATGTTGTGAATTTGTACCTGTTGTATCATTTTAGCAATGATGCGTGAATGTGACTTTTTTGTTGTCGTTCCCCCTCCCCTGAAGGGGATGTCAATTACACAATATGTTGTTTAATAAGTAAACTACACTCACATTGTAACATAACTTTACACAAAAAAAGAAATACATCAACATTTTTAAAACTTTGTAATAAACTACACAGAACTATAATAAAGATTAAATGAAGGAGTGTGTCCTGTTGGCACCAGTTGCCTCTCATTTATTGTGAATGTTTTGATACTTTGATACTACTGCACTTTCTTGTTATGTATTGATACTCAAATTCCCCCCAAATTTTGAGGCTTTCAATTTCTCTAGTTATATAACTTATTTTCCTTTTGGATAGAAGACTACTCTCTCAGAGTGATCTGTTTATCTCTTGCTCACACACACACACACACACACACACACAGATCCACATCCAGCTCAGGATCAATGTCAGCTCTGGTATTTCAGCTAAAGGTGAGAAGTGAAAAGATCACTGTATGTCTCCACACCGGTGAGCCCGGCCGTCACCAGTGACCTCTTCACCCCTCACAGTTACTGCGTGTGTGTGTGTGTGTGTGTGTGTGTGTGTGTGTGTGTGTGTGTGTGCGTGCGGATAGAGGGGCGGCTGAAAAGCTCTTTCATACACACGGACAGTGTGGCCATTCACTCAAAGCCGTCAGCTCTGTTTCTCCTCTGCCTATCAGCTGGCTTCGATCTCTCCTCATCCTCTCATTTTTTACTTATTCCTTCCCACTCTCTCTTTCCTTCTATCTCACTATTTTTCTGGAACTTCATTCTCCCCTCAAGCTGACCTCTATTTACCCAGAGCTGTGTTTGTTGTCTATGAGGAGCAGTCAAAGCTCTCCAGACTGTACATCAGGAGTGGATGCAGTCACTTTGACGTCACCCTATGGTTTGGGGACTACAGTTTAGAAGCTCAGGAGTGGATGCAGTCACTGTGACGTCACCCTATGGTTTGGGGACTACAGTTTAGAAGCTCAAAATTGGCATATCTGGAAACAGAAGTGACATGAGAGGGTGGAGCTAAGGACAACCAAACGCTGAATTAACATTTTTTGGCGATCAAAATGTTAAAATTATCTTTCATGAACTGAAAACACACTGTGAAAGGAGAAAAGTTCTAAGATGAAAACACTCCCAGACCAGACAACGCTGTGGTAGCGACCTGTCAATCACTGTGTAGCCCCGCCCTAAAGCATACTCTGCTTTATGGTCTGTTTGACTCTAAATGGACCATCATTTACTAGATGAACATCATGCTGTATTGAAGTAGACTTGAAACTAGAGATTGAGACCATAAACTCATGTTTACAATGTTTACTGAGGTAATAAATCAAGAGAGAAGTAGTCATTTTCTCATAGACTTCTATACAACCAGAGGAGTCGCCCCCTGATGGTCATTAGAGAGAATACATGTGTAAGACACTTCTGCATTGGCTTCACTTTTCAGTGCCGCCTGCTGAAACACCATTAAACCTGCTTTCCTTTGGAGCGCACATGTCGTTACAGCATGCTGTAATTGGAGAGCATCTGCTAACATCCATCCATAAGTACATTAACGTAAGAGTGACGGTGAAAGGAAGAGGCAGGAAATTATGCATTTTGACAAGTGTGTCACTTCCAGCTGTCCGAAGCTAGGGCTGTTATTAATGTCATCAATTACTAAAATATGTAGATTTGCGTAATTTGTCACCGTGTTGCAAGAAATGGCTGGGCCCTATTAAAGCGTGCATCCCCCCTGAAGAAACAAGCTGCAGCTAAAAAGCGTAGCCCACAATCTCTGTATTTTAGACGGAGACACAACAATGTGGTTCTCTATAAGCTTTGCAAAGTGGAAATGTCTTATCAGAGCACAATGAACCGAAAGTGAGAGCATCGGAGCGCTTTGTCAAGACGGTGTGCTGTTTACTTTTGGTCCCTGCCAAAGCGTGATCTATGAGGATTATCAACACACCGAATGTGTTTCTGATAGTCGTCGTCACTTCAAATTGATTTTCTAAACGTTTCTTCATCGCCGCCAATTTAAAAGTAATTTCTACACCACTGCTGTTATGGTAACGTCACAATACACCAACGGCCATGTACGAGTGAGAAACTGGCTTTAACTAAAGTTACTCACTGTAGTTACAGTCTGTAAATGGTTTCAGTTATTTTATCCCTTGCTCCACACTGATGCGAAATACATTTGATTATCTTAACTGCATATTGCTCCATTGATGAAATCTGTCCATGTCATAATTGAAGATTTAAGTCAAGTACTTAAGTAAAAGTATTGATTTTCAAGTTCAGGGAAAGGATCACAGTGACATACAGTGAAGCAACAATCTGTTTAAAAGCATTCCTTTGAAGTTTCAGTATGTTTCCTCCTAGTGAGGAGGACACGTGTCTTAAGTCTTAAAACTGCTCTGTGTTCACTCAGACCACTCAGCTTTCTTGTGAGCTGCAGCGTCAGTCAGGTTTGGTTAAAGCTTAAAGTGGATCACATAGAGGAGGTGAGGGCAGACTAGGCCTCGATTGATCCTGCACTTGTTCTGCACCCGCTTTCCTCTGAGTTCTATTTATGGTGCTCTCTGGGGTTCTCATATCTTCAAGTATCTCTTAATTATCTGAAGAGGCAAGCTGTGTTACGGTACATTTAAAGTGCACGAGACGTGGTAGACATAATGGAACACCGAAACAAAACCACACGCACACAGTACATCTTAAAGTGACAGGCTTTCAAACATACTCACAAATATTTTGGGCCGATACATGCACACCTTATCTTCTCCGCTTCTAGAAACAAATGCAGGAACATGATATGCACAGGATTCAGTTATAAGCTTTGAACTTAAGTTTAAAGTCATATTCAGAAATCCTAAAGGTCTGTGGTCCTCCAAGACTTTTTTATCTGTCAAGAACAGAGGTGTATATTGTGTGATGAGGATCCTTGAAATGTTGTAGGGAGGTGCGGGCAAGTGGTTTCCTGCTTCTTACTAACAATTCACTTTGGTTTCTGTGACCGTGATGGACCCGATAGTCCTTTTGACCCTCTCTACAAGAGTTCATGGTCCTTCTCTAGACCCTGTCCCAGGGAAACAGAAGTAGAGTGTCTTTAGCTTCTTTACTGTGACGTATCTCACAGTGAAACAGTGCCGCCAGTGCCAAAACTCCCTGCTCACACACCGGCAAAACTCTGCTGGTTGTGTCGCATCCTCAGGCGGACTGGCCACTGCAGTGACACAGAGGCTTTTGATGGTTGAAATTCTGAAAGGTTTCCCTTGAATGAATCCGAAAACAAAGTTTTGTGCACTGATATCCAAACAAACATTTCTTCCTATTTCTAACGTATTTCCTATTTAATATATATAAATAATAATAATTATATACACTATATATATATATATATATATATATCTTCATCCTTCCCGCTGCTGTCTTTTTTTTTTTTTCAATAACTGACTGTAGATTCAGATTGTTTGGATGCAGTGAAATGTTGCCCCTTATTTCTTTGGGGCAGGTGGCTGGGTACTACGCATTGCACCTTTAACGTCACCCTGTTGGATTCTGTTTGCTCTTGCTCCTGGCTCCAGTCTGCATAGAATGATTTATACTGTATATCTGGCTGTATAACTCCATCGTTCAGTGTGGCTTTATGGCACAAGGCAGTAAAACTGCCTGTGCCAAAGCACACTGTATATTATCCATCGGGCTTCATAATAATAACTAGAAAATTCCTAAAGAAATTTTGGCAGTGTGGCTTCTACTACCCGAAGAAATCGCAATATATACACACGCCAATGTTACCGGTAGTGTCATTCAGGTTCAATTGAGATAGCGCTACTCTCTTTTCTGCATTTTAGATTCATACTCTTGGATTGAATCTTGTATTTGTGGGGCTTTTATTTTGAAAGGGTGGGACTGGGCAGGTGAGAGAGGGGGAGAGGAGACAGAATCATAATGTTTGACACTAAAATGAGAGGCTTCATCACAAGCATTCCAGTTAGAATTCATTCTGTGGGGCTTTTAATTAGAAATGGGGGGAAGGGGGGGTGAAATCCTCTAAAAATATCTAAGACCTGAATGACTGTATGATAGAGAGAGACACAGAGAGGGAGAGAGAGAGACAGACTCTAGCTCTTAACGAGCCGTGCAATACACACCCATTATAAAATCTGAAACGGACCCAAAATTTTCCTGAAACTTAATCTGTGACTTCATGAAAAATGTGCTAGCTATGAAAATGTCCATTTGGCTCAATAAAGTGCAGCGTTCTGTCTACGTTTTAAACTTTGAATCATGTTTCTACGTTAATGTACGGCTAGTCAATATGGGCCCAAAGTTAAGTGTTTTTTTTAGCTCTCTTCACGCCGCAACCCCATTCAAGTGAATGGAGAAATGTTGCTCAGTTTTTGGGGATTTTCGGGAATTTTCGGGAAAACCGCTGGGCGAATCTCTCCGAAAAATAGAATGCACACTATTCCCGATCAGGCCGCACGTTTTGATGTATTTTTCACGCCGCTGTTGGCAACGCTGTGTGAGGAGAAGCGCGCCAAACTTCATTTTGCTCCGTTTTTCGGGGTTTTCCGGGATTTTCGGGAAAGCCGCTGGGCGAATCTCTCCGAAAAATAGAATGCACACTATTCCCGATCAGGCCGCACGTTTTGATGTATTTTTCACGCCGCTGTTGGCAACGCTGTGTGAGGAGAAGCGCGCCAAACTTTTGGATAAACCTGATTCAGTGTGGCTTTGTAGCACAAAGGCAGTAAAACTGCCTGTGCCAAAGCACACTGTATATTATCCATCGGGCTTAATCATACTACTACCAATAATAATCAGGTTTATCCAAAAGTTTGCCGCGCTTCTCGTCACACAGCGTTGCCAACAGCGGCAGTTTTGTCTATTGCTCTAGAGCTCACATTTTTAACACCACAAACATAAAGTCTCATGGTTTTGGTATGAAGGCCATATGTTTGACAGGTAGTTTTGTTGAAAATCAATATTCACTCTAATCTCTCTTAATTAGCCTCTAACACACAGGTGCTCCAATCACCAACATGCACCCAAGCACACAGGTGTTTATATGAGCTCATTAGTGATGTTGATAAACACACAGAGGCACTGAGACACACACGCACATACACTCCTCTCCCTCTATCTCTCTGTCTGTCTCTCTCTCTCTGTGTGTGTGTCTCTCTCATACAGTCATTCAGGTCTTGGAAACTTTTAGAGGACTCCCCCCCATTTTAAAGTAAAAGCCGCACACACATGATTTAGAGATATACGTGATGCAGCTCAGCCAATCAAATATGGGTATTCTGATAAGTTTCCTGATTCGAGTGACATTTACACACACCGCGACACAAGAGGGAGAGACGAGGAAAGACATGGCAGAGCAGGACAATGGTCATGTAAGCTGTAAAAGATAAAACATAGGACAATCTCCAAATGAGGCAGATTGCCAGAGAGATCAGAGTCTCTCTCTCTCTCTCTCTACCTCTACACACACACACACATATGACATGGAGATATTCAGTCAAAGGCATTGTTAGACCTCCTGTCTGTCTGTCTCTCTCTACACACATCCACACATGATATTCAAGGAAAGATCATTAGACCTCCTGTCAGCCTGTCTCACTCACTCACTCTGTCTCTCTGTCTATCTTTCTGTCTGTCTCTCTCTCTCCCTCTCTGTCTCTCTCTATCATACAGTCATTCAGGTCTTAGATATTTTTAGAGGATTTCCCCCCCCCCCATTTAAAATTAAAAGCCCCATAGAATGAATTTTAACTGGAATGCTTGTGATGAAGCCTCTCATTTTAGTGTCAAACATAATGATTCTGTCTTCTCTCCCCCTCTCTCACCCACCCAGTCCCACCCTTTCAAAATAAAAGCCCCACAAATACAAGATTCAATCCAAGAGTATGAATCTAAAATGCAGAAAAGAGAGTAGCGCCATCTCAATTGAACCTGAATGACACTACCGGTAACATTGGCGTGTCTATATATTGCGATTTCTTCGGGTAGTAGAAGCCACACTGTCAAAATTTCTTTAGGAATTTTCTAGTTCAGTGTGGCTTTGTGGCACAAGGCAGTAAAACTGCCTGTGCCAAAGCACACTGTATATTATCCATCGGGCTTAATAATAATCAGCTTTATCCAAAAGTTTGGCGTGCCTCTCCTCACACAGCGTTGCCAACAGCGGCGTGAAAAATACATTAAAACGTGTGGCCTGATCGGGAGTAGTGTGCTATCTATTTTTCGGAGAGATTCGCCAAAGCGGTTTTCCCGAAAATCCCAAAAAACAGAGCAAAATTTCTCCATTCACTTGAATGGGGTTTCAGCGTGAAGAGAGCTAAAAAAAACACTTAACCTTGGGCCCATATTGACTAGCCGTACATTAACGTAGAAACATGATTCAAAGTTTAAAACGTAGACAGAACGCTGGACTTTATTGAGCCAAAGGGACATTTTGATAGCTAGCACAGTTTTCATGAAGTCGCAGATTAAGTTTCAGGAAAATGTTGGGTCTGTTTCAGATTTTATAATGGGTGTATATTGCGCAGCTCGTTAAGAGCTAGAGTGAGAGCATAACTGTCAGAGTGGAGCAGAGCAGGAAAATATTCTGTGATTTTTCCAAACAAATTGCTCTAGCTCCCACAATTTTTACTCTTTATACACCATTTTTGGCCAAAAAGCTTGGAAATGTGCTGTCGCACACATGTCTGTGGAATCCAACGGACTTACACATTTGGCTCAAAGAGCCACAGAGCGACATGAATTCCAACCAACTGCTCCATTAGACTCCATGTTAAATCTGACCACTCATTTCTCAAAGAAAGCAGACGGTACCAGTTGTGCATATTGCGCTCGAGCTCACATTTTTAACACCACAAACATAAAAAACACATCTCCGCGTTTGCCAGAGTTTTATCTCTCTCACGGTATCCATATTTTATTGATTAGTCTCATGGTTTTGGTATAAATGGCATATGTTTGACAGGTAGTTTTGTTGGAAATCACTGTTCACTCTCTCTCTTAATTAGCCTCTAACACACAGGTGCTCCAATCACCAACATGCACCCAAGCACACAGGTGTTTATATGAGCTCATTAGTGATGTTGATAAACACACAGAGGCACTGAGACACACGCGCACATACACTCCTCTCCCTCTATCTCTCTGTGTGTCTCTCTCTCTCTCTGTGTGTCTCTCTCTCATACAGTCATTCAGGTCTTGGAGACTTTTAGAGGACTCCCCCCCCATTTTAAAATAAAAGCGCACACATGATTTAGAGATATACGTGATGCAGCTCAAGCTCAGCCAATCAAATATGGGTATTATGATAAGTTTCCTGATTCGAGTGACATTTACACACACCGCGACACAAGAGGGAGAGACGAGGAAAGACATGGCAGAGCAGGACAATAGTTATGTAAGCTGTAAAAGATAAAACATAGGACAATCTCCAAATGAGAAAGATTGCCAGAGAGATCAGAGTCTCTCTCTCTCTCTCTCTGTCTCTCTATCTACACACATGACATGGAGATATTCAGTCAAAGGCATTGTTAGACCTCCTGTCTGTCTCTCTCTCTCTCTCTCTCTCTGTCTGTCTGTCTGTCTGTCTACACACATCCACACATGATATTCAAGGAAAGATCATTAGACCTCCTGTCTGCCTGTCTCACTCACTCACTCAGTCCATCTAACTGTCTGTCTGTCTGTCTCTCTCTC
>NW_022280036.1:161419-208266 GCF_004355925.1 Anarrhichthys ocellatus | reverse complement strand
CTCTCTCCCACTCACTCAGTCCATCTAACTGTCTGTCTGCCTGTCTCACTCAGTCTCTCTCTCTCCTCTCTGTCTATCTTTCTGTCTGTCTCTCTCTCTCTCTGTGTCTCTCTCTATCTTACAGTCATTCAGGTCTTAGATATTTTTGGAGGATTTTCCCCTCTCACCCCCCACCCCATTTCAAATTAAAAGCTCCACAGAATGAATTCTAACTGGAATGCTTGTGATGAATCCTCTCATTGGCTACCGGTAACATTGGCGTGTGTATATATTGCGATTTCTTCGGGCAGTAGAAGCCACACTGTCAAAATTTCTTTAGGAATTTTCTAGTTTAGATTACACTCTAAGATCATCACCCATCAACAAAAGTCCATGCATATAAACACATATAAACAGCCCTCATTAAGATTTACTTTTGCACTACTCGCACTACTCCAAGTGAAGCAGCAGGCCCCGAGCACTGAGAGAATTACTGTTGTTGCTGTTCTACTCACGTATATATCTACCTTATCATAAAACTGATTCAATATCCCTCTTGCTAGATTTCTTTTCTCGTGGGAAGAGGATTGTAGGACTCAGCACGTGATTAATTGATAGTGTAAAAAATGAGAAGGTGTTTGAAAATATTATAAATAATACATACCACAGTAACTATAATCTCTAGCTGTATGTAGAAAACGTATTCATCAAATTAAACGCATGAAATAACTACAAATTACATACAATAGGAAGAACAGTCATTTCAGTGCATGAGAGGAAGGAAGCTTATTCAGAAACCTCCCCTGTTTATACAAAATATAAAGAATGACATCATTGCTCTTCAAGTAATGCAGAAATATTATTTCATTTAATTTTTCAAATAATTTTGTATAATCAATTTCATAGCATAAGCGATGGCATGGTCTTGGGTTTTTGTTTGTTTCCTGCTTTAGTCTGAAAGTCCTCTCCTGGATTTAAAGGATGTTGTAAATTAGCGTTTCGCTACAAACACTAAACACAGTGCATCTGGTCTCTGTGCATAAATGTATGTTACAATTCTAATGCTACTGTGATGTCCATATAAAATAAACATAACATAAGATTAGATTAGATTAGATATATACTTTATTCATCCCCAAGGGGAAATTTGTCAAAACCATACATGATCTAATCTCAATGAAGGACTGTTCCAATGTTGAGGATCCTTCTAATTCTACCAAGGACTAAGTCCTTTATTCAGAGGATTTTCCAAGATGCATGTGTGTATCCTCTGTGCTCCTAAAACACCCACAATCCTTTGCGCATGATGCATTTCCTGTCCCCCGAGTTGGAAACAGAGAAAATATGCTAATGAATGTTATTTAACCTCAGAAGTCCACTAAATCTGTTTCACAAACCAATTTTGAGCAATAAATTACCAATCCAGTTGGTGAATCACTACACTATATCAGATCTACAAGGCCTTTTCACATTGAGAGTGTTTTACTGAGGTAAATTAATGTTTTTTTTAATGGAGTCTCGTGGATTTGAGGAGAGCTTTTTATTGGTATTAAATTATAATAATTGTAAAAATCCCCGTTGATTTTATTTTATTTTACCCTTACCTGCCAGCTATAACTGCCTGCCCTTTGTACCCACATATATTTATAATCAAGTTTTTTGTAAGAGAAAAATTGATTGCCAAAATGCACCAAATTGCACCCTTTAAAAATAAATAAAATTGGCGGTCCTCACCGCACGTCCTGAACACCAGTACAACGTTCAGTCAAATCTCTCACCAGAACAATGTAATTATAGAAAACAGTGTGTAGTGAGCCTGTAAAATCCAGTGGTGGACTGTTGAGGATCGAAATACATCCTGTATATTTAGACATGATGAGATCAAATCCTTTCATCCCACTCATTCAGCCTCTATAATAAGACAATATTATGTTACAGTAGTCAGCCTTTTATGCTGAATTAAATAAAGGACGAAATAATCTGTGTCACTGTTTTACGTGTTGATGGAAAGAGAAAATTCCCCAGGTTTATTTACAGGAGAGAAATGTAGAAAGCATTTCTACAAGGGTTAAAGTGAGTAGTTGTATATTTTATACATGATGTATTTAAAGGGGTTTTGCACTTTCATAAAGTTAGGTACTTGCATAGGACAGATTTAAAAAAAAAATAAAGAAGTCAAATTGAAGATATCCTCAATTATAGTCCCTGATATATGTAGGAATAATAATAATACATTATATTTGTATAGCGCTTTAAAAGGTACTCAAAGACACTTTACATGGTAAAAACAGAAACAATAGAAGTAATTACAATAAAAACAAAATAGATGACATCATAACAGTAAGGAACAACACGAAAAAAAAAAATAACTGACTTTACAGGTTAAAAGCAGATTTAAATAGGTGAGTTTTAAGTGCAGTTTTGAAAGTGGCGAGTAACGGAGAATGTCTGAGGTGCTGGGGGAGAGAGTTCCAGAGAGAGGGGGCCATAATGGAGAAGGCCCTGTCCCCCCAGGTCCGATGCTTGGACAGAGTAGGGGGGGTAAGGAGGTTGGTATCGGCGGATCTGAGGTTGCGGTTGGGAGCGTGCCGATGCAGGAGGTCAGAAAAGTATGAAGGGGCGAGGTTCTGAAGGACTGGGGTGATGTGATCTCTGGTGGAGTGGGAGAGCAGACGGGCAGCTGAGTTCTGGATGTATTGTAGTTTGTTGATCATTTTGTTGGATGAGCCGTACAGGATGCTGTTGCAGTAGTCCAGTCGAGAGGTGATGAAGGCGAGGATGAGTTTTTTAGCGGCTGTGGAGGAGAGGGAGGGGCGGAGATGGGCGATGTTTTTGAGATGAAAGAAAGCGTTTTTTGTGATGTGATTGACGTGGTGTTCAAAGGAGAGGGTTTTATCAAAATTATTCCAAGATTACAGACATGTGTGGAAGCAGGAACAGTGGTGCCATCAATACAGAGGGACAAGTTGTGGTGGGATTTGTTCAGTGATTTGGGCCGATGACGAGGATTTCAGATTTGTCGCTGTTGAGTTTGAGGAAGTTGGCTTGCATCCAGGTTTTTATATCTGTGAGGCAGTTGGTAGAGTGGGTGGTGGGGGTGATGGATTTGGTGGTGACGTAGAGCTGGGTGTCGTCAACATAGCAGTGGAAATGGAGACCATGGTGGCGTATGATGTCGCCAAGGGGGAGCAGGTAGAGGATGAAGAGGAGGGGACCAAGTACTGAACCTTGGGGGACACCATGAGAGACTGGGGCTATATCAGACTTGAATTTGTTGATACTAATGAACTGTTCACGGTCGGAGAGGTATGATTTGAACCAGGAGAGGGCTGTGCCAGTAATGCGGAGGGAGGACTTGAGACGGGAAAGGAGGATGGAGTGATTACTGGTGTCGAAGGCTGCACTGAGGTCGAGTAGTATTAGGATGTTGAGGGAGTGGTCATCAGAGGAGAGGAGGTAGTCATTGGTGACTTTGATCGGGGAAGTTTCTGTGCTGTCATGAGATCTGAATCCAGATTGAAATGGTTCATACAGTTGTTTCGAGTCCAGGTGGGTTTTGAGTTGGTGGGCAACAGTGCGTTCCAGTATTTTAGACAGAAAAGGGAGATTGGAGATGGGTCTGTAGTTGTTGTCGATGTCAGGGTCAAGGCCAGGCTTTTTGAGGATGGGTGTGACTGACGGCGGGAGAGACGGAGCCAGTAGACAGGGAGGAGTGGATGACAGAGAGGAGGTGCGGGCGGAGGGCTGAGAGACAAGCCATGACTAAAGTGGTAGGGATAGGGTCCAGGTCACATGTCGGAGTCCTCATGTTATAAGGTGATTTATTGAGATCTGAGGGGGAGATGACGGAGAATCGGGAGAGTGACCGGTCAATTAGTGGAGGATTTACAGATACAGGGTTGGACATGGCGGGGCTGGAAGTGGCCAATTGGTTGTAGATGGTATACATTTTTGCTTTGTAGAACGACAGGAAGGAGTTGCATTTATCTGCTGTGGAGGAGTGGAAGACATTGTCCATAGGTTTGAGAAGTTAATTTACTATGGAGAAGAGGACCTTGGGGTTGGCGGAACCAGAGTGGATGATGCCAGTGTAGTAGGTGGAGCGAGCAGTGTTGAGAGCCAGTTTGTACTACTGTATGTATTCCTTGCAAGCCAGGGTGTGTACTGTGAGGCCGGTTTTGTTGGAGAGTTGCTCTAGTCTGCGTTTCCGGGATTTCATGAGGTGGAGTTCAGAGGTGAACCAGGGAGCAGTGTGGGGGAAAGAGACAGTTCTGGTTTTGAGAGGGGCAAGCTGATCAAGGCAGGAGGATAGTGTGTTATTGGAGAGGTTGACCAGGTCTGAGGGGGAGGGGCTAAGGGAGGGGGGATTTTTCAGTGGCTCCAAAAACACAGGATCCTACATTTCCCATAGTGCAACAGAGCACATTTTTGTAAGTTTCCCTGCCCATCTCTTTCAAACGCCATACCTTCAGTTTGTAGCATAGCTCTGCAGGTTCTCGTAAGCTGATTGACAGAAAAAAAATCTCTTGAATCAACATTTTTCTTTGATAAAAACAAAAATTCCATTTCTAACGGCAGCTGGAATGTTGCCAACAAAAATAAATTTCATAAATTACACTCAGCTCTTGTGTCATCAGTGGCTGTACGCATATGTAGAGATTTGTGCTGTTCCTTGCAGCCAACAACACAATAGTTTCCACGATAAGCACTTTATCTCTGACATTGTGCTAACATTGTGCTAACATTGTGCTTAGGACAAAAAGATGCTGGTAGTAGGGATACCACAAGAACCGATACTTTGATACCAAGTTGATGCCAACTTGGTTTCAACTTCGTATGTTAACTGCGCTAACATACGAAAGTTGCATTGATTTACTGTACATTATGATGGGTTCAAGCTCTTCAGTAGAATTGAGTTTTGAGAGAAGATACATTTTTTTTGTTTTTTTTGGCAAGATACTTGAGGTAGATCATCAGGGATTAATAATAAAAAGATAAAGACTTTGTTAAGGTACATGGGATTTGCTGTTTTGCTTTTTTACCGGGAATCAAATTGGGTATTGAGAATCATGGAATTTCACTGGTTTCAACTACAAATTTCTGGTATCGTAACATCCCTTGGTGGTATCAGTCAGTGCTATAATTCAAACAGGCTGTTGTTTCATTTCAAACTGGCACTGGTACATTGATGTATCCCTCATTATCTCTCATATCGATGGTTACAGCATATATTTTGGACCTGACCATGAAAATGTTCAGAAAACCTGCTTAAGTCTTCGTGATCATGCGACTGGAGCTGAACAATATTCCATCCGTCTTGATGTGAACAAACTCAAGCCTTGATTTCTGACCTGCTGCACAGGAGTTTCTCCACCGACTTTAGCAAGTAGTCCCTTCCACACTATGTAACAGCTGCCTCCTCCAGTACAGTATGTTGTCCCCTGGGATGGGGGTTGCCCTCCTTGTATTATTATCTCAGTATTGGCTCCCTTGAAGTAAGCCAGTGATCCAGTGTGAACCAGCCACTGCAGGGAGCTGGCAGGGTGACAGCTGTCCTGACACTGTCCTTCCACTGATGTGTAAACTCAATTAGGGGAACTACTCCACGCAGCGCTGCACGGCTATGACTCAGTAACTTCACGGCAAGGCAACCTGACTTACTGTCGCTGTGTGTGTGTGTGGCCTTGTATGGACACAGTCCTCTATTGGAATGACAAAGCATGCGCCTTTCAGACATTGTATTTTCAGTTCCAACCCACTCATACTGACCTTGATTAGAGCTGTGTTGCAGAACAAACTGCTGTCAGAGTAACAGCACAAATTCTCTCACACAAAGTGCAAGTCATCAGCTATTGAAATCATTTGTAGGAAATAAGAAATATTGTTCCCAGGATACTGCACCAAAGAGAGTTGCAAAACATAAAAAGCCACAGTTTGAGTGTAAGCCGGTTAAAAAGTACCATACGCTGTAATAAAAATGTTAAGATAATATGTGACTTGATTAATAAGACAAACACTAGGTTTTGTTTTAAGTATGGTTAAAAAAAAGAAGAAGCTTTTTCATATGAAGATTAAGATGTAAGTGTGGTTTGTAAATGGATTAAAAAAGTTACGGTGTAATAAATAAGTTTAAAAAGGACAGATGATGAGATGAATGGTTTATTTGTTTTAAATTGAAGAGTGTTTGTGGTAAGAGGAAGTAGGATTCAAGCATACAGGTAATACTGGTTGTTCGTTGGTTGCGGTGGGTTGATCACAGGTGGCAGGAAGTGAAAGGCCCAATCCCAATCTCCACTCTCACGGACTTTGAGGCGCGCTCCCGCAAAGTCCGTGAAGGTTTATTTCTGTCCAACTTTCAAATCATCGAGAGTTTGACGGCTCTCTGGCAGACATTTTGTGCCCTTTATGAACACTTTACGTAAGTCAGCATTAGATGCAGACTTTGCCCAAGGGAATTACCCACAATTCATTGCAATGTGACGTTAAATAAAGACGTAAAAAAATAAAAAGGTGAACAAAGAGGACGACATGTGTGTTTGGCCTGGCAAATTACATTTTCTTTGAAACATTACGGATTAAAGATAAAAACACATGAAATCAGAGGATATTTATTTATTTATTCATCAAATATCTCATTTTGTCATCAAAGCTGTTTTGACAAAAACAAGTTAATAGGTTATCTGAAGTTACCTCTCATCTTGTGAGGAAAGAGCCTGGAAGACATTCAAATTAGGGAGTAAAAAGTATAAAATAAATACCCACAATTGTACATAATATATTTTGACGTTGGTAACGTCATATGTTGCAGCAAAGTGCTGTCCCATTCGTATTTACACCATCTCAAGGCCTCACAGTCTCTCACACTCAACCACTTACCAGGTAACGTCAGTAAGTCCCTGACGGTTCAAGGTTTGAGGCTTTAGGGGGGACACTGGGATTGGGCCAAAGTTAGACTGTTGTTAACGTTGGGTCACTTGACTGACAAAGTCACGGCGCAAGCAAGTGTGAAGTCTGTGAAATTCGGTGGATGTTTGTGCACATAGTTACGTAGTTGGTGTCCTTGATTGTCTACTCGACAGTCTTCGCCCGGTTACTCGTTTGACATATCATATCTGCAAGGAACTGGAGATATATTTTAAATCAAAATTCATCATACAGTTATCTACGTGTACATGCTAGTATCGTGGCCAACTGAGTGTTTTATTAGCATTCATTCACATAGAGTTCATTGACTAAGCGGTACAGACCGTGCCTGTTTGTTTACTCAAGTACAGTTTTAGGTACTTGTAGCCTACTTTACTTTACTTCTATATAAATAGACATGACACGGCAAAAAAGTCAAACTATAAAAGAATGGTAAAAGACAGGTCCTTGATTCAAGACGGCACTAAAGACAGTCCCCCCTGGTTAACAGTTGCACCGGGAACTGCTGCAGGGAGAGAGGGCACAGAGTACAAGTTCACGGCCCCGGGAAGCGGTACAGTCCGGGC
This sequence comes from Anarrhichthys ocellatus, assembly GCF_004355925.1. Classification (NCBI taxonomy): domain Eukaryota; kingdom Metazoa; phylum Chordata; class Actinopteri; order Perciformes; family Anarhichadidae; genus Anarrhichthys; species Anarrhichthys ocellatus. Next base: position 200,797 of record NW_022280036.1, on the reverse strand, counting down.
AAGGGGTGCTGTAAAGCTGACATGGCCAAAATCGCAAAGCCACTTTCACTTTCCGAACCATACTATAGCCGGTCGCTGCGTACCACAGCAGAGGAAATGTGCACTGATAGAGCCAGCCTATAGTATATAGTATATTACACGCATAGTGTAAAACTATTTTTGCTTCATTATGAAACTATGGCGGAGTAAAGAAGACGTCTAAGTAATTAATGGGAAACACTAATTGATGGCTATAACAATGTAAAAGGATGTAGTTGATGATGATAAATAAGCTAGAATGGAAAATTCTGATTAATAATTGTGAAAACTGTGAAACCGTGATATTTACTCTGACAATAATAATGATATCAAAATGTCATATCATGACATCCCCGATTACAGGCGTCACGTCTATTGGGGAATATCTTTGCCAATTTAGCGTTGGAAGTATATTTGGCAATTTTGAAATACCCCTAATGAAAGGAGAAAAACAATGAAATACAAAATTATCATCCATAAAAAGCTGAAGGGAGAGACACAGATATATACGTATATAAATATCTTTGGACTGGAGACACATATGTTGCAATACCCATAAGTGGCCACAATGTAGGCAGTAGGCACCATTTAAATGAGGACATGCTGAGATCAATACATTGTAGGGCTCAACCAAATGTCAATGTTTTCAAATGTGGCTTCAAATGCCTGTCGTCATATTTGATGTTGTCACCCTCAAAAAATTTGAAAAACATGATTTTTCTGTTATTGTAGTTGTATAATTTATGGTACTGTTAGATTGCCGATCGAACGGGCCTTCTTATGTGTGCGATGGAAAGCAAACAATTCTTTGACCGTGGGCAGAAATGTGGTTTTTGAAAGGCTAAATGCCAACAATTATGGATTATAGCAATATGTTAGATAAAAACATTTGGAAATGATTTCATCTATCTTTTTGGACTTTGGGATTGTGGAACTAGACAATTACATTGACTGTGTGAGAAAGAGAGGTGGACTATCGCCAGAATGTTTCTGTAGTTATCAATAATAATATTTTTAAATGTCAACGTTATGGATGAAGCATAGAACTATCTGGTCCAGCCCTAATACATGTATTACTCACCGTGATAGGAGATGGAAGTTTGCGGCAGACTTCTGTATTCTGTTGGATAGTGAGTGTTCAGACTGGAGCGGAGATTTGTGGCGTTTCCATCTTTTTTTGATATGCAACAACAATTTGGTGAAGCATAGAGAAAGCAAGAGAGAAATAGAGAGACTGAATATAACACAAGATTCAAACATGAGAACCATTGTTGTAGCAAACCAATAATGTCTTGAACAATAATCTTGTCGCATCGCCCAAGCCTAGTTGGTATCGTGGGTTCCGAGGAGCACCATGCACTGCGTTAGGCTATGCCTAGCACATAAAGATGATGAGTGCACCAGACCGAGGCCCACTAGATAGAGCTATGAGTTCCAGTTGTGGACCCTGACCACGTGGTTGACAATAGCTGCCCCAAACCATTGTCTTTCCCCTAACCCTAACCAATATCCAAAACCCGAACCCCATCCATATAGGTTTTGTGTTTTGAGTTTGAAAGTTGATTCTTGACCTTGGAAACCTTAATTTAAAACTAAAACAGTCCCAGCATGAGGTTAACTGATAAGCTGGTCTGAAGCTTTCTCCTTTTTTTCATCCAGCAGACATTTGTTTTGGTAAGGGAGTAGGAGAGAGAGAGAGAGAGAGAGAGAGAGAGAGAGAGCGTATTTGAAGCCTCTACAAAGCATGCGGCTGAGGGAAAGACTTATTGAAGATGCTCTACTTGTGATACTTTACCAGTGCACACCTCAGCTTCAGAATGGAGTTCAAAGGAGACTGCTACACCTGCCATTTTCATCTATTCATGTAGTTGATCACAGATGTGAGCAACAGACGACAACGGCAACCTCTAGTGACTGTAATAATTGTGACGGGAGCAAAAGAGGGAGTCAAGTGACGTAGTGTTTAAGCAACAATTTGCGTGTAGGGAGGAGGTCCGGGGTGGATGGACGGGTCAAACAAACCAGCAGAGTCTGTGAGGGTTTAGTTCTGTCCCACTGTAACATCATTGAGTGTTTGAGGGCCCTCTCGCAGACGTTTTGTGCCCTATATGAACATTTTCCATAAGTATGCTTTTCTTCAGACTTTTTCTAAGGGAATTACCCACAATTCATAGCAATGTGACTTTAAACACGGGTTCACCTGTGGAAGCCTGAGACGTAAAACTCACAACCATGTTTTAACCATGTTGTACCAGGTGACATCAGATAAGTCCCTGAGGGTTCAGGGTTAAAAGCTTTAGGGGGGACTTTGGTATTGGGCCAGGCTCTCGCCATCTTGGATTTTTTTGACTAAAGTGCAACCAAACTGACGTTTTTAGGCAACCAAAATGTTACTATTACATTTCATGAACTGATAACACACTATGAAAGGGTTAAGATGAGAACACGGACAACTCTCAAACCGGCGAAACATCTTGGTAGCGAGCTGTACTTATTGGTCATTTAAGAGAGAGAGAGAAAGGGAAGAGGTTACTAAGGGATGAAAGGGAGCCAGCCTCAGACACTCCTCAGGGAAACGCATACCAGTGGCACTTCTGCTGTGTCTGTCTCTAAGTGGCTCTAAAAGCATGCAGGAGACACCACTTCTGCTAATCTTAATGGCAGATCATCTGTCTTGTACACAATTCAAGTGGCTCTCACATACACACTCACACAGTCTCTCTCTCTGGGGACTCCTCTAAATGCCAGATGCCAGTTATTCCTATCCTGTCTCCGGCGCCCAGTTCAGTCTCAGTCCCTTTGCTCAGTCCCCTCCCTGCCTTTGAATCATCTAAAAATCCAGTGTGAGTCGCACAGGCTTCCGACCTTTGTGTATAAATCGCAGTGAAATTAATAGAAAATATTCAAGCGGAGCAGAATTTATAAAGAGTCAGCAGAGGGTTCGGTCTATCGCAGCACAGCTTTTGCCTCCTTTGAGTTGAGAAGGTGGAGGGTCTGGGAGGGAAGGGGATCCCGGCCTGTTTGGGGAGATGATTTCACACCCTCTGTTTAGAAAACACCAGCGAGGTCCAGATTTAAGCTCACTTAAGCTCAATGAACCCAGGAGTGACTGAGATCAGATTTATGACCCTTTATACAGCAGCAAAGGGTCCAATTGGATGACTCAACTGTGTATCGTGTGTGTGTGTAGAATTGGCACGTGATGACGTGACTTTTAAGGGAAGAAACCCCCAAAAACATTGTTTTTTATGCAGAGATTTTGACTATTTAGCTTCCATTGCATGAGCTCTTTCAGACGAGTAAGTACACATTAAGGTGCGTATTTTACATTTTTGTCTATTCACGTCTGTAGATTTATCCTTAATTCACCAAAAAGCTAGCTTTAGATAATGACTCATTTGCATATTTAAACATAACTGGGGAAGTTTCATGAGGATATGTATGTTTTTTTGTTTTTTTTACAATATTTACAATAAATGTAAAAACTTCTACCATACATATCTTTAACATTTTCTCAAAATTCTGAAGGTTTTCACTGAAAGGTTTGTTCATATCTCATTTCATGCCTAATTTATAGAACATTTTATTTCTATAGACATGGCATAAATAGAGGGCTGTTGACAGTTTTTTTTTCTGATTTATGGGGTGTTAAGAGATTTCCAAAATGCCTTTTAAAAAACCTTTGACACCTAATGTGTCAACAAAATGAAACAAGAATTTTGAAGGGGGCTTTATCCAATGTTCAAATTTATTTTCTGGAAATGTATGTACATGTCTACATATTTGATAAGATAATACCTTATTTGCATATTTAAACGTACATTTTCAGAAAACACGTCTTAAAGTAAGTCAACCGGGAAATAATATTATTCCCATGCACTTTCCCTGAATACTGATTGAATATAAAACTCTGTGTGTGTGTGTGTGTGTGTGTGTGTGTGTGTGTGTGTGTGTGTGTGGTATCAGTGTGCACAGAGTCAGCCCCAGAGAGCAGTGTTCCTGCCAGAGTTCGCCCTCTCACCACAGGGCAGCTTCATGGAGGATGCTACAGAAGATCAGCTTCTAACCTACAAGTATGACGACCAGGTCAGTCCCACACTCTTCACTGTGGCTGGGCCAGTCTGGGTGAGCAAAAGCTGATGCTCATATTTGAACTTGAATGTGTTTTTTCACCTACGGTTCATGTTATCATGGGGGGGCAGAGCTCCGTCTACAATGGGTTGTAGAGTGTCCTATAACAGGTTCCTGGTCAGCTATAACAGCAACGGAGAGGGAGTGGGTGGATGTTGTCTTCGCTTCGTAGTGTATGTGAATGGAAACGCATCAAACACGCTAACACACATTCACATTGACGGCATCACCCAGATGTTTCACCAAACTGCTAACCAACTGCTTATCCCCGCTGCTTTTAAACAGCCTTTATTAGCAAAAGGCAAAACAGGATGAAACTATTTGAGAAGTAAGTTAACATTATAACAATAGCACCTTTATTTTTAAACACATTTTGTACACGGGCAATTGGTGTGCTTGCATGAATAAAAATTAATATAATATGATTAAAACATAATACAAAGTTTATAAAATAGTAATTACACAGTTTTTCAGTTTCATAGCTTGTTGTGACATGTTACCTTCTGGGGAAGTGTTTGTTCAGTGTAATACTGAAGTGTTTGAAATGTTCCTCATTCTACAGTAAGAAAGGTTTACCGTAGTTGCGAGTGGGCAAAATGCTAACTCAGTCCCCAGCAAGAGGATGTGTCTGTGTTTGACACTTGTACTTCTGACATATTAGAATTGTAAAGATTGTCAGTGTGCAGTTGACAAAATTGCGAATGGAAATGGGTTCCAAAGATGCCATATATATATATATTCTACACATACACAATCATCACAGTACAAATGAGTAGATTTAGCTGAGTAGCACTAACAACCCAGCATCACTCTTTGTAACATCAGAATTTGTGGAATTTGTGTCCAATAAGATCTTAAAAAAGTCTCTAAGCGCCAATCAGTTCATTATTTTCAGTTTTCTCAAGTTTTTGCTTGATATCATGTTGCATCTTGTGAGGGTGGGAATCTTTGGATTCCTGCTTGGATTCAGAATCGATTCTTGATTCATCAAACTCAAGCCACACATCTCAAAATACGACATGCTGTCCTGAGCACCCACCAGAAATGATTAATTGATGAAATAAGTTATTGTGTCCAGCTGTCCAGTGTCTCTTGTGTTTTAAACACTTGATTTCATTTCTGTGGTGGGGAGAGCCATTTGGATTACGGAATGTCCCTTTAAGGTTTTAAAGGAGCATTAACGTCATGTCGAAATAATGGTCCAGTATAGTGTGTACAGAAGCAAACAGACTGCACTAACATACTGCTGTAGGCGTTTATTGCTGGTATGAGCAGCAGATGGTGTCGCCTCAGTGCAGCAGACTGGATTAGAAGCTACAGGTTGGTCGAGTAACAGGTTGGCTCTCTGATCTCCCTGTTCTTCACTACCTCAGGCTGTATGAGCTGGATGTGCTAAATGATGCATGCTCCAGTTGTTACTCGTTGGCAGCGCACTGCAGGTAGCACATTTGAAGTGTCAGCAGTGATGCTTTTTTGTGTTTTTCCCACCAGGATGGTAAATAACGCTCTCTCACATTTCTCTCTTGTTCACTGTCGGTCCTGCATTCTGCTTTATGCACACGTAGAACAGCAGCCAGCAGATTAGCGAAACAGGTGGCGCTCCGTGCATCTATAGCAAAAAAAAAAAGAAAAAGACGAGGAATACAGTTTCATTCCTGTGCATCCTAATCCAAAGAGGATCTTAGGGGTTCTTTTGATTCATTCTGTCAGTTGACTAGAGGAGCAACGGACCATAAAACCCACGGTTCAGATCGTCACAAATCACAGTGTGGATCCGCACAAAAGAAAAAAGGGAGCAAACATATTTTTAGAGATCCTCTTTCACACTTTTTTGCCAACGATACCAATTGATGATCATTGATGATCCATATTGGTAGATACAGAGTTTTTGTTTTTTGTTTTGTTGGTACGCAAGACTATATCAAATATTCTAAATGTTATCCTTTTTCTTTGTTGTTATCTATAGAAGATTTTATTTAAAAAAAGGTTTAATGATGTATTATCATTATATAATTAGGGCCCGAGCAACCGACAACGTCGGGCCAGCGAAGGCCCTATTGAAATTGTACCCGTTTAGGTAAACGTACACATGGTTGGAGGACTTGCCATGCATGAAAACTCACCAAATTTTGGGGATTTGTCAGGCCTGGTGAATATAGCCATCTGAAAAAGAATGCATCTTTCTGTGTAAAAAAAATGGCTCTCTAGCGCCCCCTACAAGTCGGACCGGCGACACCCCTTGGCCAGTATGTCCGATTTACTTGAAATTCAACACACATGACCATATCCGCTAGATCTAAAAAAAAGCCTCTCAGCTCCGCCTACTTAGATTTTCCGCCATCTTGAATTTAGTGAAAAACACATTTTTGCGAACTCCTCCTACACGCTGGGTCCGATTTCTATATAATTTGCTGTGGATCATTAATGGACCTATATGATCTAAAGTTATGAAAAGCTTTTTTATATATCTTAGCGTTTACAAGATGCGGACCAATGAACTTCTTAGGGGCGTGGCATAATATCAATACACATAACTTCTCAACCATTAGTCCTAAATTCCCAAAACTTTCAGCATATGTGCACATTGCATCCCGTAATAAAATCTGAGAATTTGTTTGCATTCGACCACTAGGGGGCGCTACAGTAAACCCGCAAAGGTGTGTTTTTTGTCACTTTTTGCATTTTTCAGCCTTCGCACTTTAACGAACTCCTCCTACAGATTTTATGCGATCAACTTCTACTTTGGTCAGGATGCTCTTAAGACCTTTGTGATTAAAAGTTATCAAAATCAAGAGTTTTCGTTGAAGAACCTTGACGTGGCGTGGTGGCCATTTTGCGTCATTCGGCATGAAAAAGGAAGTTGTTATAACTCCAAGGTACATTATCCAATCCGCACAAAACTTCTTATGCATGATGCTACTTCAAGCTTGAACATACTTCAATTAAAAAAAAAGCAATAATTCATAGCGCCGCCTACTGGCTAAAGGAAATGTCGTATTTTATACTTTTAATTATTCCTCCTAGCCAGGTGACCTGATGAGTCAAATTTTTGGTAAGAATAGCCTTAAGACATTGATGATGCATCATCATGAATTTTGTGAGTTTTCGTTGAACGCTGTTGCCGTGGTGACGCATCGTTCGCCATGAAAAAGGAAGCTGATGGTTTAGTGGGTTGGGATGCTCAAAAACTCATAGAACTTTGTACATGTGTCACAGGTCATTGGAAGAAATAGTTTATATGATGTTTTTTATTGGCCGTTTTAAATTGCCTCTATAGCGCCCCCTACAATATGTCAAAAGAGCAGCCCCAGCGCTACATTTTGGCTACATGTATGAAACTTGGTAGGCACATGTATCCTATGGAGACCTAAAAAAATGTCTCTTGGGACCATGGTCTAAACCCTACCGCAAGTTGGTCATTTTCAATTTTGTATGAATTTATACAATATTTCGACGATACAGCCCTCGCAGTACGTTTCACCTAGATATATAAAATTTTAGATGTATATCATTTGGTAAACAGATGTATCACATGTAGACTTACAAAAAAGCCCCCGGAGCTCTAAGCTCTAAACCCAACCGGAAGTCAGCCATTTTGAATTTTGTGAAAAAACACATCTTTGCGAACTCCTCCTACACGCTGGGTCCGATTTCTACGAAATTTGCTGTGGATCATAATTGGATCTAGATCATCAAAATTTATCAAAAGCTTTTTGATATCTTTTTGCGTTTACAAGATATGGACCAATACACTTCTTAGGGGCGTGGCATAATATCAATACACATAACTTCTCAACCATTTGTTCTAAATTCCCAAAATATTCAGCATATGTGCACATTGCATCCAGTAACATACCCTGAGAATTGTTTTTCATTCGACCACTAGGGGGCACTACAGTAAACCCGCAAAGCCTACTGGCTAAAGGAAATGTCTGATGTAACTCAGCTGGACTTGTTCCAAACGGTCCCAAACTTCACATGCTTGATAACACTCATGGCCTGAGGATGTCTACAAGCTAATTTTCCCTAATACTCACAGCGCCACCTGCTGGCAAAAGGAAATCAGCGTTTTTTGACAAACACCATCCGATTGACGTGACTTTTACACAATGTGGTTTACACTTGATATAGAGCTACATAATGTACGTGTTCTGTAGCACTAGGCAGCGGATACAGGAAGCATCGGACTATTTGCAAAGCATCATTTCCAGCATCAGGCGGTCCACACGGGATTAAAAACGTCTCACTCGCGGACGCGCTGTCCGACGGTCGCGGACGTTCGCGGACGCGCAGGCCGGAGTCCCGCCAGCACCACCGACGCGATGGAGGATGCGAGGGCCCATTCATCGCTGCTCGCAGCTTTAATTATTTTTTTTATTGCTGTGAAAACGTCTTCAAACAACTGGATTTATTCAAATGTCCAGAATCTACATTGTACAATATTACATTTGAACACATCACTTCAACTTCATAATTTACCTTCACCCAATACTCATTTTCACTGAACAGAGCTTGAACACATCACAATGTAAATGAATGGAAGCTCCGTATGTTAGCCGTCAGCGGTGCTGCCAGCATAACCAGCTCTCCATCTGCCAATTTAAACAAGTAATTGTTGTTCACATTGTAACTATATCGGATCAGCGACTAGAAAGCCTGAATACAGATCACCTTATCTCATTTTTTTACTGAATATCGGCCGATAACGATCGTTACTAAAACTGTATTTCACACTATGATGGTTAAACTGTTTAACTAATCTGCGGTTCACATGCGTGCCAAACCATTTTCCTCATGTTGTCATGGTTGTGGAAATCAGTCGACATAGATAAAATGATGATATTTTTTCCAATTATTGTCAAACTTTGCGGCCTATAGCGCCCTGTAATTGGTGGGTTCTTCCTAGCTATGATTTATACAGACCTGGTGCTGGAGCTTGAAGTTTGGGGTTCAGTGTTCAAAACCTGCTTTACTATGGGCTCCATGTGAAATTGTTATACGCTGCATCTTTTCAATCTTTTCAAACGTGGAGTTTCAAATGAGACTAGAATTGCTTGAGTCAGAGCTGTTACTAATTATTTGTCAGTGAATGCTTACAGTCTCTGATGCACTCTTGTAATATTACCCTCACACATTAGCACAGAGCTAGCATTTTAAAAGAAAAAACGATTGAAAAGGTTGATCACAAAGTCTTTCATACCGGTTTGCTCAGCTTGCTGGGGAAACTGAGTTTTTTTTTTTTTTTAGAAGTATTGTAAGTGTTGGCACTGTAAGTCATTTTGGTCTCATAATGCATTCCTGTAAAGTTCTGTGTGCTTTGATGAGGAGGTAATTTTCTACTCTCTGCTTCAAAAAGCCAAATAGCTCTGAGAGCATTTCTCTACTTTATATGCAACACCGAAAATTTACCTCTATGCTGTGTCAAAGGGAATTGATTTTAGCCCCAGACACACTTAGACACACACACACACACTGCACCCATTCTTCTCCTTGTAACTTTTTTAATATGGGCATTTTTTATTCAATAAAGCAGCGCAGAGCAGTAAAGTGATTCATCTGGCATTTGAGTGCCGTTAATAAGGACACACAGCCACATAAATCGGGTGAAGAGAGTACATTGTGTTTTGGACAAATATACAAATGATCCCTAATGAAACACAGGAGCGCTGTTTGGAAAGATTATACTTGGAATGAGTTGCCTGGAGTCCTCTGGCCATCTGCAGTGGTCAATGTTGTTGTTTCTGCTGTCTGCCAGAGCCTTGCATCGAGGCTGCACAAAGGTTGAGGATGACATTGTGCTTCTTGAGCTGTATCCGCACAGAGCCCGGTGCATTAAGCACTCCTTTCTATAGGGCTCTTGAATTCAGAAAGGAATGAACTCTATAAACATCTGTCTTTCACCGCTTGACTTTTCAGAAGAGATGAACTCTTTTGAAACATTTATGAGGGCTCTTCTAGTCCTTCCAGCTTCATGTGACCCATGTTATCTAAGTGTATGTCATTGGAGTGTAATGGCTTAGCTAACAGGGATTCAGTTACTTACAGGAGATCTCTGGGTACCTCCATTTGTCTTTAGTGGAACATTTGTTGTTGCATAAGATCCGCCTTACCTCCTATTAGTGGAAGTTATTGAGTGTGTTTACTGTACATGCTCACTAGAATCTTGGTTTTGTATTTTGTATGTAAACATCACATGGACCTGGATCGGGCCCTATTCTGGTTTTGAGTAACCTGAATATTCTGGTACTTCAATAGAAACAAGGAACACCTTGTTCAAGTTTCAGGATGCAACTCCACAGGATATTGTTAGAATCATGTAGTGATCTGAAGAACCTGGATACTGCTGCACATGTAATCTGTCCTTCCATTTGTTCATCAGATGCACACGGCATTGGTGCACTGCATCACATTTTGATGAACATGGAAGGTATGATACATGACAAAAATACACTGGTTGGTGAATGGGCCAACACGGACAACAATATATAGTATGTATAGTATAATATATATGTATATATAGTGCAATTTGATGTCACCCACTGTTTTGTTGCTACCTTTTTGAAGCCTCGAGTTTGGGATTTATTTTCTTTGGATAAGCGAGGTCCCTCTGTGCCGTTAACATAGAAAAAGCTAAGTTACCAGCTAGTGCTAGTTAATTTCTTCATGCACTCTAAACACCAGGTACAGATGTTGTGTGTTAGTAAGTTATGTAAGTTAAAACTCACCTGGAAGAAAAGATTAATGTTTTTATTCCTATCTAGAACATGGGTTAGTGGTGCACTTCAGCCTCTTGTGGCCGAAACAAGCTACAGTAGCCCAGAACAGACAAACCAAACACTGGCTCTACAGAGAGGCCACCACAGGTTCTCTACACGCTTGGAGAGGGATGGGTGAGCGGAGGGGTATTCAGTTGGTTGCAATCTGCAACCTTACCGCTAGATGCCACTAAATCCTGCACACTGCAGCTTTAAACTAAACAACTGAGGAATCTTCAACATATCAGAGGAGGAACAGAACTTTGTCAAAATATAAAGAATACTTCCTTTTAAAGGAGCATTGAAATAGTTTATTAAGACATTTTGCATATTATAAATTAACTATATATGCAGTCAAAGTATTTGACTGCAACTAAATAAGATATTCTTTAGGTAAAAGAAGTAGTAACCTGGGCTTAGGTTGTTATTTTTCCGTAAAAAATGGTAATACAATTTTACCATATTGACCATAACCTCTGGTTCCAGTTACTGATAGCGTCCTTAGCTTATCCTCAGCCCCTTCCACAGAGCAAAGCCACTGGTCCACTATTTAGCTCACTGCCCTGTGAGCACTAGACGGGACACCGGGGTTGGATGTGTTTGTTGAAAATACTGTGAAGTCTAAAATAAAAGCCAGAATTCAAATAAGGTAAAAAGTACTATTTTAATGGCTTATTTAGCTACTAGCACACAATTGCTCACATACTGTACTAGATTAACAAATAAAGTACCTAATAAAGACCAGGTAACCACTTGTGGATAATGACCTGCACTGCAGTGGTTCTCCTGGTATATTCATCATAATGTACAATTACACTACTGTGAACAAAATGTCCTGCAGATGTCTCACACAAAAAGCCTGCATTAAAGCAAAAGTGCCTCTTGAGCTACTTAAGGGCTTTTAATGTGAAACACTTTGCAGGAAGTCTTGAATGTCATTGAAAGTAGTTTAACATTGATTGGAGAAAAGCAAAGTAGAAGAGGCTGAATCAATCAGAGTGAGAACTGTATGTATTTTTTGGAAAAGGAGAAACTGAGAGCAGCCAGTGTGATGAAATGTAACTTATGCCAAATGTATCTGGACAACAGAACGCACTAAGCTGTGATAACACCCATATAAAAATATTTTTAGCAGACACAAATGTAAGACACATTTTCTCATCACTTCCTGATTAAATACACACACGTGCACACAGGCTGGCAGTAAGCAGAGGCAACGCATCGCCCCAAAGGCTTCGTTTTGACTCTAGCAGTATAGGATTATTGTCACACACCAAGGCAAATTCCTTGTCTGTGCAAACGTACTTGGCAATAAACCGTTTCTGATTCTGATTCTGAGCTGAATGAAGAATATATGGCTAAGACATGGGCGACAGAGCCAAGGTTACCTTTTCAACTGCTTGATACCGTTCAAACAACACAATCAACAGATCACTGAAAGGGCAATCATTTTCTGTGGAGGCAAGAAGAATGCTGTATGACAGCATGAGTAAGTAATGCTGGCCACTGCTGACTCTCTAGCAAAGGTTGTTAACAGCCAGTTCTTGTTCCCCTGACAATGTCATTTCCTGCTATTAACAGCTGCTCTGCCTTACCTCAGTTTACAGCCTCCCTTTTTTCTACAGATTTTACTGTAGGAATGCGACCCCATATACAACTGGTATTAATGTGTGCTCTGTAGCTGGATGTTGTTGTTGGATACAGAAAACCACATCTTGATGCAGGTGTCAAAGCATGCTGGATGCATTGACAATATTAATACAATTTACTCAGTCAGACCACACCTGGAGGTGTTCTGGCTCACATGTTGATCGGATCTCCGCCAGGTGCACATGGCCACCTAACTCCGCCTATTCCTGCTTTCTCAAGCTGCCATTGGGGTAACGGAGCTGGATGTAGTGCTAGTAAGCTCCTCCACCGGCTGAAATAGCAACCACCGGCCCAAACCCCCAGGGGCCCCAAAGGCTGCACATTCTCTGTGTGGTCATTTTAGTAATTGAATTACTTGCAAATTAGTTTATAAATGTGCATCAAATGTTGTGCATGACAAAAGCACTCAAATGTTAAAGTTGCTTCAGTTGGATCCTGTCAACATGCTGTTTAATAACTTTCATATTTCAAGAGATATTATTCTTACACAGGGGATATTCCTCAATAATCATAATCAGTGTGTTATAGAATAATCAAAACTAATTCAGACCCACTGGTCCTTTTTGCCTTGGCCCATTTATTGGTTTAAGTCGGCCTCAGCCTACTCTGATTGTCTTCTTAAAGTGTAAATAGTGGTAGCCTAGTAGGGCTGAGACTAGACTTTTCATTATCAATTATCTATGATTAGTTTGTAAAAAAATGTCGAAGTGGTTTGATATTAAGCCAGACACTGGACTTTTACCACAAGGTGTCGCTCTTGACTTAGCAGCCACTCTCGCTCTTCTTCGGCTTCGAATCCCAAATATTGCCCTAGTGGCGCAGTCTAAGTTTTCTTTTAGACTAATTCTGCCATATCTCGTCTCTTTACCCCAAAAAAAACACATGAACCTTCTAGTAAACGAACATCTTCATAAAATACAGATTGTATAACAACGTGTTTCTGACCATTACAAATTTCCCTGGGTCATACCTAACAGCTGGCGACGATGGAGACATGGAAAACAAAACGCACGAGAATACTCCTGTTATTCCTGTACTTACAAAACTCACTCGCGTATAGTTTACTTTTTAGTTTCAGCATTATTTCTTTCCAAAATTGATAAATGTCATCATAGCAGTACATATAACCTTGACATTGAAGATACTTCAATTGAGAATAATCCACAAAAGTGGTGCTTTCAACTGGGATGGCTCATAGACCCCACGTTCATAGATTCATTTAGATAAACAATTTGACTTGTTTGAAATGTAATGCTTTCCAAACAACTGCTAGCAGAATACGGAAGGCTTTACGGCTTTAAGGCCTAAGACAAGTTTTACTTGTCCCAAGAAAAAGATAATTATAACTTGAAATGAAGACATTAGATGGGAAATTGAAAAAAATAAACATACCTACCAATACAAGCCTAGCTCTACGAATGTACTGTAAAATGACTCCGATCACATTATAATGAACTGACAGCTGACAAAGCTGCTGCCAATTTATTGAGACTCAATCAGTCCTCCTATGACCAGAGGGAAAAGTCTGGGAAACGTTTAGCATGGTGCATTAGGTGCAACAGACAGGTCTATTAACAACATTGAAGGTCCAAAGGCTAGAAATAAAGTGGATTAGTGACGCCTTATGGGAAATTGTAGAGCTGGAAAACTGGAAATTGAAGAAGCGATTGGTTGCATGAATCAGGATGAGGATTGAAGAAATTGAATCAAACATGTCATTGGAAAAGATACTGTATCTTTTCAGAGGTGAACAAACTAGTTTTGATCTCTGAAGACCTTTTATGTAGATTTTAAGACATAATGTTTAATGAAGGAACAAGGTTAATTTATTTATATTTATATATTTTTTTTTTTTTGCGGATCATTATTTGTCTATGTATAATTGCCACAGTGATGGGACAGTGTGGTAAAGTAAGAAAGGATCATTCAAAATCAAAGAAACATCTTGCGTCTCTCTCCTGTTGATTGTCACTTGATTCCCTGTTGTTTCCCTCTGTGGATTGCTACAATGTGGACAATGGAATCTGGATCCAAAGTTATTTTTACAACCACAAAAAGCAAGCAGGATAAAAACAGAACAGCTAATGTTAAGAAAAGATGGTGTTTAGAGTTTTTCCATTTCTGGTTTGATACATTCTAATTAGTTTCTGCTAAATACTCCACTAACCTAACTATGATGTAACATTAGGAAAGGCAAAGTCGAAGCAGTGAAAGAGACCTCCTTTTTCCTTTTTTGTTCAAAACCTTCTAGCTGCAGACAGAAATATAGACGCAATCAGTCTCATTCAGAATCAACCAAGATGTTCACAAAGATCCCCTGACCACACTGTGTGTGTGTGTGCGTGCGTGCGTGTCTAGGCAGACTGTTTGCCCACCTTGTGACTGTAATGTGAATGTTCCTGAAACTCCTCATGCCTCTGACTAAACAGATCCGAGTTAAGATACTAAGATACTCTGCGTGTCTGTCTTCTGTCACAGCGAGGAGTGTTGTGGAATATTTCTTATGACTAGTCGGGAGAAGAAAGTGAAGGTTTTCAATCAATGTAAAATAAACAGAGTTTTGATGAACGATCAAGGTTTGTAAAGTCAATTTATTTGCTTGCCATTGTCATTGCAGAGACAGAATAGACATTCTTTACCCTCACACATCATATATGCATGCAAAGGTTGACGCCTTTACAACTTCAGATAATGCGTCATAAAGGAAGTTAAAAGTATTTCAAACAGAGGATCTCTGTTAGTCAAGGCCTCTCTGTGTCTCTGTCTTACGAAGAAGAAAGAAACAGTGCACAAGATAACAGATAACAAGACACCTGGATAGTAAACTAATTAAAGTCATCTACTGAAACTACAGTTTGGTGTCTGCACTTTTAGGACTTACATTCTTTAAACCTTCACATGAGACTATGACATATTTTCCCATTACAGGAGAGGGAGCTCCTGGGCTCGCCATCATTTCATATGGTACGATTGAACCCAGGTTAAATAAATGCAACATCAGGGCCAGCTGCGTTGAAGCGCTTGAAATGAGTTGTTGAGATGTCGGGCTTTCACAGCTCAGACGGCAGTTGTTGCCCATTGTTGGACAGAGGCTTGAGCCACGAATAGAGAATATGACTCAGGTAGGAGACATCACAGCAGGGCAGCCAGCAGCAACAGCCTGATCTAAGGCTACATTTCTGTCTCTTTCTCTTTCCGGTTATGACTAGGGATGGGTATCGTTTGGGTTTTTTCTGATACCGGTGCTAAAGCAATACTTTTAAAACGATACCGGTGCCTAAACGGTGCCTGAACCGATACTTTTTTCTTCAAATTGAAGAATATATTAACTGTTTAAAGTATACTATAAATATAAATAAATACAAAACACTTGGCTTCAAACTACAGCTTCAAACTTTTTAACTTCAAACTATGAACAATATATTAACTTAACAGTTTACAGTATACTTAAATAAATATAAATAAATACAAAACACACACACTCTGTACACACACAAACTTCAGCAATTCTTTTGCAGAAATATGAGCATATTTGCCTTCTCTGGCAAAATACGACACGTCTCATGACTTATTTTATTTTACCAGTTGGTGGCGGTAATGCACCAATTCGTCATTTGCCAACCGCCACTACACCTCAAAGAAGAAGAAGAAGAAGAAGCTTTCGCGTGCCTGTGTTGTGCTTATGAGCGGCAGCACTAAGTACCCTGTTGTAATAATACTATGAGTGAGGAGCGGAGGACCGAGGCTATCATTACCTGCTGCCAGGACGGACCATATTGGCACCGGTTTTCGGTACCCAACCCTAGTTATCACTGATCTAATATTCCTCTATCCTTCTCCCTTTGTGTGTTTCATAATATCTGCACTGCTCTTTTTAACACTGTCTCCTGTCTACAAGGGCAGAGGCAAAAAGCCTAAGACAAAAAGTTTCTCCTGTCGCACATCCTTGTCACAATTGTATGGATACATGGGAATGAATAGGCTAGTCATTATGTTTTACCTGCATTGGAGGGGGGCGAGACACTCAGTGATTAATACTTATATTATTTCCCTAAGGTCCTGCTCCAATAAAGGCCTGCTGCCTCAGACAGATCTGCAGCTATGCATGCCACTGGCTCAGCTACGTTTCAAGGAAGGCATACGCTTCCATCCAGTCTGTGTGAATCAGATTTAAAAAGGTGATTTGTGAAAATGGAGGAGAGCAGTGCTGAACATCAATGGTATGGTGTTTAGCCCAGAGAGGGAAGCGAAACAGGGCATGATGTGGGCCGTGTTTTGTTGGATTGTAACCAACCATCAAGCTCTTCACAGAGGGCCGTTTCCAGGATCAGACTAAACTGCATTATTATTCTGCACCCTTCATTATCTCCGCCAGGAGATGTGTGCATCTCTGTGTCCGTCCACGGCTAATTGACGCACCAAACGGCATAATACTATGGGTGGCCATTGATGGCTACATACTCAAGGGCCTCTCGTGGTTGCAGGGACTCACGCTTTCTCAAAACACCTATTATTCCCTGTTTTATACGACCATTGACTGCCTGCTAACTCCTCTCTCACTACTCTTAACTGGCCTCATGTCGGTCACAGTGAAACACAGTGGACAGCTGTGTTTCAACTGAATCCATTGCCGCCGCTCTGATGCTGCTCTGTGGCCAGAGACACAGGTATCCCATGCCTTTTTATTGGGCATCAACCACAGGTTTACATGCGTAGTTTTGAAAATGTAAACTTGAATCCTGAATAAATGCTTGAAGTCACAGTCAAACCCGAGATACGGAGCTGAGACTCGCATGCACAGCGCTGGTGCAGACATTTGCATAGATTCAAATGAGAGCGTATCTTTTGTGTGAGACGTACGAGTGAAAAAACAAACCTGATACACTTGCAGGCTAGATGGGGGGGGGGGGGGGTTGTATTCATTCAACATTACAACAGTGGTTGTTTCAGACACACGTGGTGGTAATCTGAACTCTAGCGATTGCACCTTTCTACATTTTTATTATTTTCAGATGTACAACCTGAATTTATGATTCATATTGAGATTAATTTAAATAGTTCAAGTAGTTGATCCTTGGTTGAGTATTGTTATGGCTAATTTGTTAGCACAGCATTGTTGCAGACACATGGTTGTGTTTCTGTCCACACCATTAATTCAAGTTCAACATTTACTCTCTTTTTAGCACTGTTTTGGTCTCCTCAAACTCACAGAATTAAAAAAAATACCCTGGCTGGTCTCTGGCTGCTAAATGATCCACTATGTTCACCGGCTGGTTGCTAACTGTGTGTGTCTGCTGTCTGGTGCTGGGCAGTTAGTTCCAGTGGGTTTATCAAAGCTTTTTCACTGAAAACAGCTGCTGGAAATGATGAGAGCGCTTTTTGTGCGCAAGAAAATCAAGACGATTAAGCAAAATAGGCTATGAAGCTACATGGAGTTTGAGAGTGTTTTAGTCACTATGAGTGATAAGGACGGGTTTTGATAGCCAGTTCCAATTTTGATCTTATTCCAAGTTGGTAAAATGCTCAGCAACACAGTTGTCAACAAGACTAACTGAACATGGCCAGATAACCTGACCCTCCAGATGACATTTGTTACTCTGAACCATCTGAGAGGCCGTCGTTGGAAACAGTAATAAAAAGGAAAGGCACCTCTGAAAAATACAGGTGCCAGGTCTTTCTCACAAATTCATACCGAAGAAAGTCAGAAAAACAAAAAGATCTTTTACATCGAGAAAAGTCTTTAGTGCAGTTTCTTTGCCCTTCTTTCAATGGAGAAATATTCACCAGTTCTTATATAACTGCATCTATGTTAACCTCTTCAGGAAACCCCATTGTTATTTTAAAGCTCCTCACAGGGGAGCACCTGGAGACTATCCTACCTGAAGTTCATTGACTTTCTTGCTGTAGTGGAAAAGTCTCAAGTGGACTGATACTCTGTTCCTACCCTAGACTGACATTTTGACCAATTAAGTCCATCACGTCTTCATATTGAACACATTATTTTCGCCATCCAGACTATGACAAGTAAAAATTACACTGTCAAACCCATTAGTAGCACACACAAAGAGCCTTTATATATGTTTTAATATTCTTTATTGCTCATAAAATATGACAGGGCAGCGCAGTGGGAGGCTTGCTTGGCATGAATAGACACAACCAGCTGAGGCGCAGACACAGACAGGCCTGGTTGTGCTGGAACTGGCTTTCTAATGGTAGTTAAAAGAGAAACTGTGGTTGTGTTCTAATGGCTCTTTGCTCTAATGCTTATTTTTGAGGTGACACATTGGGAGACGAAATACCCTGCAGCCACACTGTGGTCTGTGGTGTGAATATGTGTGTGTGGGGGTTTTGCCTGCTTGCTACGGGTTTCTCATAAATGCTGTTCCGCGGTTGGCAGGTTGATTTATGATGATGAGATTATAACTGCACACACTTGAGTTCCTATCCAGCCTTTTGAATACCAGAGTGTTTGTGATACTGTATGTCTGCATAAGTATATCTTGTGCATGCTGCCTGTTGGATGGTGCTTGAGAAACGTTCCAGGAGAAGCTTACTCTTCTCACTATTTGTGTGAGGAAATATAGATATCATGATGATACTTAAGCTACTGTGCATCAACCCTCTAGGTATGTGTGTGTGTATATAAATTTATATATATACCAGTGGCGGTATGCAGTGCATTTTATATGGGCCTTCACTGCTGTCCTACTACAGTTGAACAACCTCCTAATAACCTCATTATGACGCCACAGCTACGTGTTATTATTTGTTTCATGTAAAAATGAAGCTCAACACCTACAAATACACTAACTGCAGAGTGCAGATACAAGAATACGTGCATGACGGGATGCTGCGTCAACGGACAATACATATAGTCAAAATCAATTCAGCAAAACTGCGGAGCTAAAACAAGCATTCCACCACACACTAAAGAGCACGGGCCATTCAAACATTATTCACATCAGATGTAACAATATTAACCATATCATAAAAACGACACCATAGACAAATGAACGCAGTAGTAACACTCCTATCACTCCCTCCAGGAAATACACGACGCCTTAGTCCTTGTAAGTGACGGATTTATTTGTCTGTCAACATCGAGAGGGAAAATGAGTCCACTTGAAAACACATGAATCCTCAAAGATGAACACTTTAACTTAAACTTAACTTTAACACTTTGCGCGGAGTATATAGACTTCTGCCGCTTCACGTGTCTTCTTGTTGCTGTGCACTGACTAAATGTGTCCCCAGCGCAACATAGGATGTAACAATGGTTCCTATCATATAAAACCAAACAAAAATCCATATTCATAATAACAAGTTGTACAAATAATAATATAAACAAGCATATTAAAGCTACTGCAGATGTAAAAACAAAAGCAGTTCACTTACCAAAGCTGCTGTTCACTATTTAAAGACAAAGTCTATCCTCCTTTCTTTGTTAATAAAGAGTTTAATCTCACGGTTGTTCAGTACATCCGTGCGGTTCAGTTCAAGTAAGAAGTCCTTCTGCATTCATGGACGCTAGTGAAGACAGTCGAGCCTTCCCAGTTGTATTTCTTGAATAAGTTTTAATGCATTCGAGGGCTGAAAATGTCCGCTCGACAGAGGCAGCAGATATTGGGATTGTCACCGCCCAACATGTCAGGCTAGCCCACTAACCAATCACGTACTTGTAGGCCAGCTAGCAGGCTCTGGCACGTCAAAGAATATGCCCAACATGTCAAACTAAAGATCTGATTGGTTGAAGACTATGACAATCAACAATATCGTCCCCATTCACTTAAACTGCAAAGGGATTCACTTGTAATTCTGAAGGCCTCCGGGCAGATTTTTTTAACCTAGAGACAACATGGGGGCAAAATCTGATTGGATAAAAGCTCTACTTAAAACAAGCTGTGCTGGAAGCAGAGCAACTGAGGAGCTGTGCAATGAGAAAATAATCTAATGGAAAAAAGTATTTAGAATACATCTAGTGTATTTATGAAAAATAATTAAATGATAAAATAGCTGTAACTTTGTGATTCTGTTTAGGCCAGCAGAGAAGGCTTTGAAGGCCCTGACGGCCCACCACTGATATATACAGTATATAGGTGGGACTCACCAGAGGCCCCACGATACCTTTTAACACGGTACCTAAGTCACGATTCGATATTATTGTGATTTTGCGATCTGCAATTTTTATTTTCAAATGATGCAGTTTGTCAACATTTATTTTATCTAATATGATACAGTTTTCACTCGGTTCATCTTCAACTAATTTCTAATAGGCCTATAGCTAATAAACTAAACTATTTATTATCATAATCAACTAATTCAATTTGAACTCATCATGAACTCAACATTATAATTTACTTTCTTCCAATACTAGTTTTTTTCTAACTGGAGCTTGAACACATCACAATGTAACTCAATGGAACCTCCATACCGCTCTGCTCTGTACATTATAACAACAGATGCTGCTGTCAACATCACTAACATTATTAACTCTCCTCCTGTCGATTTAAGTTTGTTGTATGTATCATTATCAAACCAGCAACTAGAAAGCATCAATGCCTATCTCCACACTGCATATCTTTTTGGCCGACAACGATCGGCAGCAAAACCTTTTTTCCACACAATGATGGTTACACTGTTTAATTAATCTGCTGTTTGCATGACTCCCTGGTCATCTTATATCCAAAATGCTCCCTCACTGCTGATTTAATGCAATTTTTGACGGATATATGGCTGGAGAGTTGGTTCTCTCTGATTGTTTACAGCAACGCTTAAGGCGAGTGGCACCACGCTCTCAAACACGAAAAACAAACCGGCAGCACACACACGTGTTACGTGACTCGCTCAAAACCTCTATGCAGGAATCAGGACACCATGTGCATGGCCCTGCTGCTGTGAAGCATAGTTATATTATGTAAGCAGGGAGGGTTTATATAGAGTTAATGTGAACGAGGGCTGAATGAAAGGTTTGGAGTCGTACACTGGAGACCATATTTGAATTATATATATCTATCCATTCATTCTTTTCACCGACTGATTCTTAAAAGGTTTTCCATCAGGCTGGGTTAAATACTGTTCAAATAAATAAGTCAAATAAGTATTCAGTCCCCCCCCCCCAATACACACACACAAGAAGGTATTTTCAGATTTCAGTGGATGTGCTTGAGATTTTTGTTGTGCTGTCATAGCAACCAGCCATGAGCAGAGTGAGTGGTGACGTGTAGTCTCACTGAGGTGTCTGATCCAGTGCGGTATCTGCCTGCTGAAGAGATCTCTGAGGCACACATATCGACGGAAGGTGACATTCGATGAAGCCCATTAACAACTGCTCCTTTAACTCTGATAGCATTTCATTAGGCCTCAGTGATGTGATTAATGATGTTCATTCTCATATTAGCAGGGTTATTAATCATCAGCGCAAGCTTCACTCACTTTCCTCATAGTCCCTCGCCCATAATGCCATTATCTTTAAGATCACAGTCAGATATGCTATGTGGGATGGGTTAAGACCAATATGTTGAGTCTATGGTAGTGTCCTCAATTAAGAATTGACATGATCTGAATGGTCATGTCTTGCCTAAAATCGACAAATCGTCAATTTTTTTTCTTGCTAATTGATCCTTTGTTTAAGCTTTACATATCTATAGTAAAATAGTAAAACCAACAGCATTATCTTTTTGTTCAGAATAATGGACAGCGCAGTTTTTTCTGTGTGTGTGTGTCTGTGAGAGTCAAAATCTACACAGGTTCCTTAAGAAACTGGCGGGCCAACCTGGACTGTTGGTAGTTAATGGGAAACATTGGATTAGAAATGGAAAATGAGAGCTTTGGGAGTTTTCCTCTTTTTTTGGAGGAGCAAATGAGCTGTAGTACGTAGAGTCGAGTTAATTTGACGACTTCACACGTCCTGTTGACCATTGCACATGTTGTACCCTGTAATAATGAATGGTTCTCACACTCTCTCACACACACACACACACACACACACACACGTGTCTTCTCCTCAGAGCTGCTTGTATTGAATGAGCTAGTTTACACCAGTTGAAATGTATTTAACCAATATACATCAGCATGACGACAAATAATCAAAAACTCAACATTCAGTGACTAATTACGCAATTTGACATACACTAGCATTTGAAATGATACTCTCCAATTTACTCTCCAAATACACTTATGAAACAATAAAAACATCTGTGTTCACTTGTCTGTCAATCACTCATTCTTTGAAATGTTCTTTAAGTACATTTAGGCAAGAACATCACTTTGCCGCCATTATCATTCAGAGATCAATAACATGGGTGCATGCACTGCATTTTAAGCTAGCTTGTGGGCACAACGTGGCTGCTTATTCACTTATGAGCTTTAACAAGAATGACAAACCTATTTTTTCTTTGTTACAACACATCCGCTACTTAATGTACAACTTGCAGAAAACATATTCACAAGTATAATGGTATTTTCATACACTCATTCCTCTAATAGGGAATGATTCAATGAAGAAGGTTCGCTGCTGATCGGAATTTTCAAGGCATTACCAACCCAGCTCAGCAGAAATGAGCTCGGTATTACTGGTTAAATGAAGATCTCATTGGAAACTGAATGACTAGAAACTCGTCTGGTTTGAAAATCATATTGTGTTCAGTATAAGTCATGGATTAGTGTTTGTCTCACCTCTATCCATCTCACATGCACACATCGCAACGTCAATGCTGATGAGTTTTGCAGCTCTACTACAAGTTCACTTGAGTGACATTACAGAGTGGCACTTCTTTCTTCAACAAGCAATCTTTGGAGTGCAGACACCAGCTTGTAGAAAGCAAACACTCATTTTTCTTCATGCCATCAGAATCATTTTAAAGATAATATAGTCACAAAAAAGCAACAAAAAACAGCGCCCAGCTGTAATAGAAATAGTTTGTGTACATGTTAGGCAAACATAGGTGTCATTTTGAACCATGCTCATGACGTGGCTCGAGGGCCGGCTAACACATTTCTCCACCTCGTTAACTTTGTGGTGGCTTGGTTTGGCTAATGTTCAGTGTTTGTGCATCAGTAGCCTCATGCTGTTCCTGGCATCCTGGCATACTATGTATCCCGCATTCAACATTCATGGCTGCACTTCTTCAAAATCCTGAAGCTGCAGAGCAACAATATGAATGAATCTCAGTGTTTGCACGGTGCATTCCCATATACAGATCTCATGTGTGCTGTTGATGTAATCGCAGCCCTCACGTTCATCCTTCCTCTCTTTTTATTTCTCTTCAGCGTTACCCGTATGTGCTTCATAACAGCCATGAGAGTGTTCAACAGCAGCTTTCTCTGTACCCCATTCTGACCCTTCATTGTGCTCATTATGTTGGCATTTCAGAGCCATTAGCTATGCACTGTACTTTTTACCCCCAAATAATGGAAAAGTGTTGCTTGAACAGCATGTTTACTTTAAACAATTGCCAGAACAACACCTTGTCAGATTTTCATCTCTGATAGTCCGGATCTTTCTGGTGGTCATCATGTGTGACTACTACTGTCAGAAAAAGCAACGAAAACGAGGCTTAAAATTGTGATATTTCATCAAAAACATTAAAATGTCCCCTTAAATAAAACGTTGGCTTTACCTAGATACTGCAAAAAAAACATTCAATTCTGGGCTCTTCAACACAACCAGGAAGCCATGATGGATTTGCCTGAGACCAACAGTCACGTGACAATGCTGAACACAGAGCAGAGAGGAGAGGACAGGGGAGGCTGTAAGTACAGGTTATAAAATGTTAATCGGTCAATATATATAGCACACTTTTTTCTCACATTGGTGGACACTTGGAATAATGTTGGATATATAGATTACAGTGTTTTCCATGTTTTGTAAAATTAATTATCATAGAAATTAAACTTGGATTTTGTTCTTTTTTTAGGATTTATGGCATTGTAACTGGGTTATACTGCACAAAATATATGTTAGAGTTCTCTCTCCTTCTAGCCATAGTTGTACTGTTTCCATAGAGGTGCAGGACTACAGAGAGTAAAATGTGACAGGAGGAAAAAACGCCCTTGAAACTCTGTGGGTTCCGAAGCTTAATGGTTGAAATTAGTAACGTGACACGAACAGAGTCACACACACACCAATGTGTTTATGTATCCCTGCGTGTGTTGTTCCCTAGTATGCGAGTCCTGTAGGAGTACAGTATTCACAAAGCAAGTAGTGTGTGGAGTGAACTGAGAGGCCTGCTAGTGAGCAGCAGGCCTGAATCAGTCTGTGGGGCATCGGTACTCTGCTACTGTAGCTGGGGATGGATTCACACAGCTACACTGACCAACTACAGGAGATTGTTTCAGTCCAAACACTGTATCCCATTCAAGAACACTGTGGAAGATCAAACAGAGGTTATGGCTCATTGCAATTTAGATTTGGCTCACTCTGTTGGTGAGGAGCAGCTGCAGAAATGAGGGTACTGGCAGTATAGTTTTAAATTGAAAAGGTAAATTGCAGTCATGAGTGATTGTTGATGCATAATTGTATTCAAATGAAGCATGGAGGATGTTTCTGTATTGGCCCCTGAAAAAGTTGTAGCCCCGGTGGCCATTTTACTTTAATGCAGCCTTGTGTCCATGTATGGAAGTTGGATTGACACAAACCCAGTGGGTTTGTTGATCCTCTGACTTTTCATCTATCATTAGGTACAGATATAAGTTTCACTCCAATACTTTGATTTTGCCATATATTTTCAAAACTTATAACATTTTAATCTGCTGTAGCTAAAGTTACATGCTATCATGCCAAACAATGATGGTAAACACAGTAAGCATAATGTGAGGTAGACACTGTATGGAACTATATTCAAACCTGAATTGGTCGGCGGTCGCTTCTAACAAATTTTAGAATTGGATCAAAATTCTGCCGAGTCAGTTTTCGTCAGACTTAAAAGATAAGTCTGGTGGTATTGGATTTGTTGTTTCCAAAAAATAAAAATAAAAGACCAAAATCAACATTTTGTATGCATCTACCAACAAGTAATGTTTGTGTATCAAAGCCTGAATAATCTTTTTCCTCTGTGACATAGGGCTTGTCATTGTCCAAAAACTATTAAAACACATATTCCTTCATTAACACTATGTGTTTTAATTTTGACTCAATCCCACGTACAGCGTCCTGCTGTCTCATATACCCACTAGAACACCAAATGTGTATCAATGCGCCACTGAAAATAGTCCCTAATTGAGGCCACTTACCCCGTTTGGATCATGTTTGTTGAAAACTACAGTGGTCAACTGTTAAAGGATATCAATGAGCCATTTTTTTCCAAACTGAAACTACTGAGTGGTACAGACAGAGTAGGAGAATGGGAAGGACTAACGCATACTTGTTTTTAGGTCTTGTCAAGAGGAAAAATGGAATAATATCAGCCTCATTATGCTATTTGATTATGCGGCAAATTCCTTATTGCAATATACTGTATATTAATATATTGCCTTTGACAATATATTAAAGGATCCTGACACAGACAAAGAGAGCAGAACTGTGGAGGATATTATTCTTCCTCACACGAGGGAAGGCCGCTGAGCACTAGGGGTGGGGGAAAAAATCGATACAGCATAGTATCGCGATATTTTGCGTGGCGATATTGTATCGCTACACAGACGCCAAGTATCGATACTTTAATATGTAAACTATTAAAAAAAAAAAAAAAATTTTTTTTTTTTTTTTTGAAAAATCAAATCAATTGCTTTTTCAGTCCACCAGATGGTGCTGAGTTGTTTTCTGGTGAGGTCAGTAAAGGTCCCGGGTCAGCGTGATTGGTAGGAAGTTGGTCAAAACAAAGATAGAGACATCTGGCCTCACGAAGGGGTTAAATCTGCCAACAGCAGCCAGGCTCATGGGGAGAGTGCAGCGCATAACTGTCTCTCTGCCCTTGACGCATCGCAAGTTATACTGAGTTATATAGCTCTTATATCCTACTTATATAAGTTATAGTTCATATACTGAGTCCACACGTTTGCATTTAGTTAAGTTGGACTATGTAGTAATATCAGGTTCATGCAACATTTATGACATTGTTGGTCAGTCTGTCTGCTTGACAATCCTATTTTGCTGCAATAAAAATGATTGAAGTGAGATGAACAGACTGAAAACTTTATCTTATTAGATAAAACATGTTGACAGTTTTCCTTTGGGGACATAATTTGAAGTTGAAAAAAGTAATAAATCGCAATATAGGCCTATGGTATCGCAATACTCAGAATATCGCAGTATCGTGATAATATCGTATCGTGACAATATATCGTGGGATCTCTGGTGATTCCCACCCCTACTGAGCACGCTCCACTGCTGTTTACAGTAGAGTCGCTTCGATAATAAAATCTACCATAAACTGGTTTACAATCAAAAGTATTTAATCCTACTGAAGCTAATACAATTACAAAGTGAAGTACACTATTACAGTATCTATAGATATATATTCTGCGCAGAAAAGCATTTTACCCTCATCCCAGCCTGGAAGCCTGGAAGCACAGCTGCCCTCACGTTGAGACGAGAGGAAAAGAGACTGAATCTCTTCCCCGCACTTCTGTTCACAGTTTGAAATCCCCTCCTCTCTTGTCCATTTTAGTTCCTATTGGCTAACTCCAGCTGGCTCCTCCTCCTTGGGTCAGCCAGCTAGGACCCTGGCACGGGGCTGCTCCTTCTGCGTCCGCTGAAATTGCCTGTCTAGAAATCTCTGTCTGTCCCTACGCCTTACTCTTAAACATACTATATTAAAGATAAGGATTTGCAACTTTTGGCAAAAACTTCACACGTTTTACAAGCATAGATGGTAAACTCCAAGTACTTGCTATCATATTATTCTCCACCTGTAAGAGGTGCTACTAATTCTACTAAGTATAAATTCTAAAACACTCCTATAATTATGAATTCTTAAACTCTTCTAATTATGAATTATTAAACACTTCTAATTATGATTTCTTAACTATGAATCATTAAACACTTCTATTATAATTTCTTAAAGCACACTTCTAAACCTATATTTCCTACAATTCCCCCCTAATCCACTGTTCACAGCGGATTCAATAATACCCTGGAAATCACAATCCCCCTCAAACAAACCAAGGATGAGTTTCCCTATCTAAACAATAGCAAACAACAGTTCAAGTATATTTTCATCATCCACCCCAAACTGATCACCCTACGCTCGCCTCACTAAACACAGTAACAATCAACCCCGGTTGAAGTCCACAGATGTCCAGGTGGTGGGGCTGTAGATGGTGGAGGTTGGAATGGTCCTGCGTCGAGTACAGGATCCATCCTGAGGGGTAGAGAAGAAAATTCCTGAGAAGCTTTGTCTGCTCCTTTTACACTTGACAAAATTACATTTCTTAATTATTGCACCCTGAACTCCCATTATAACCCTATAAAAACAAAAATCCTCAAAATAATCAAACAAAACAATCTCTCAGTCTATTTTCCAAATTGCCAGTATCTCACCGGATGTGTTTAGAAGTCCATCTGGACCCAATCAGGTCTGTCAGGATCCCAGTGAAGATGTTCAGGAGCTGCTTGTGAAGTCCTGCTATGGCATCGCTGGTGGCCTCAACTAAAGAGTGGCCATCAGAAGTTCAAATTCTTCCTCATCGTCGACACGTAACCGATTGCCCCTCCTACCAGTCGGTGACTGGATTATCGACACCAGAGTTCTCTGCTAGCTCGTGGCTGAGTGTCGTCAATCCGGCCAGCGCCTTGGTCACCGATCCATCAGAAGCTGTGTTATTTGGAACGAAAGTACCACAGGCAGATCCAAACTCCGCCCTTCTCAGCTAAAATCATATCTAATGCTATTCTATTCTGCAAGGTCATTAAACTAGTCTTCCCTAGCTGTGCATGCAGTCCTGATATAGCGTCCCTGGTGAACTTTACAAAACGCTGTTGGTTATAGTAAATGTAATTGATCCAATTGACATTTTTATTGATTGACACCCTTTGAGAGAAAGCAGATTCTAAACCTGCAGCTATTTGATTTCTGGCTTTAAATTCATTAGACACCCCCCTTGGTACCCCTATGTCATCTATGTATCTTGGCTATAAAATGAACCTCCCATGGTCCAGTCCCCCCTGTTGGTCAGCACCACTTACAACTGTGGACCTCATCCACAGCCAGCCGCCTGCTGATACAATAGGCGACTGCTTTCTCCTGTCAGCGGATGCCTGTGTATTCCACCTGTGAAAACAAAACTTGACTCATGTTAGTTAGCGCCCTTGTATATTCTATTGGTCAGCACCGCCCCATGGTCCTGATGGCAGCATGGGCATCTGTCGCCGTGGGGGTCTCCTCAGGGGAGGTGGTCCTGCCAGACCAGGTCTTGAGTACTGCTGATGTTGTGGTGGGAATGGAGCCCATTGTGGTGGTGCATTGGACTGTCTTCCTCTTCTTTTATGTGGGCAGTCTCTCACCCAATGACCTTCTCTCCCGCATACGTAGCACTCCCCTCTACCTACAGGTCTTTCATACCCCTCTCTGTAGTTACCTCTCCCTCTGTTGAATGCACGTGCACGTCCTCTGCCTCTGTAATGTGGTGGAGGTTGGTAGTAAACCACTGTGGGGGCCGGTTCTGCTGGATTTGGTTGGTATGAGGTCGGGGGTGCAGCTGGATATTGGGGCTGTTGAGCGGCCTGAGCCTTGGCTACGGCCATCTGTTTCTTGGCCTGATGTTTTCTATGTAATTCTCTGTCGGCCTCCGCTACGTCATTCTCTTCATATCCTCCTCTCCTTTACTTTCTCTTCGTCTTTCCTCTATCTGCTGTCGTAGATCTTTTCTGGTGCGTTCTAGTTCTCTTAATTCACCTTTTAGTTCTCCTACTAGTTCTTCTACTTCCCTTCTCTGTCTATGCACCTCATTTCTCTCCCTCTGCACTTCCTGTCTTTGTCCTTCCAACACCCTTTCTGCCGAATTTAATGTAAACATTATGCAGCCTAGGAGTATTCAATGAACTCTCAACTAAAGATTTTTACCATAATAGTTAACGTGACTTGCCGTAATTTTCTAAATCCTTCAATCTCATTCAAATACATGTGCTATGTGGGTGTGAGTGGTGTTTGTCTAGTTTCTAATGTGTGCATTAAATGTACAAGTTTGTCATCTAAAGAATCCGAAGTTAACTCACCCTCTGTGTTGTATTGTGTGTGCGTCGTTGATCCAAAACTGGGATCCACTGCTCCACCCCCCAGATCTGGATCCACTCGACCGTGCACCTTGACTAAAAACAAGCAAAACAGAACTACCCAAGGTTCAGCAGTAAATGTTAGAATACATCTTCGCTAATCTGTAGTTGGGTACAAAGTTGTCACATGTAGGGATAAAATGCAAAAATTTACAATCCAATTCTTAGATGTCTGTGTGTGTGCGTGTGACTCACACCTGCTTCACCTTTTTCTCTGCTCCAAGCACACTCCAAGTTGATCACATTTATTCGTAGACAAAAATGGCCCTTTTCAAAGAACCCCAATTTAGTTCACCCTTAAATCCCATGTTGACACAAAAAAAAACGTATTTACCTCTCTAAGCCACCAGTGTCAGATTTTTGTAGTACTAATGTAATTACGCCTTCAAAACACTAGTTTTGTAATTCTCTTGGAATTACTCCTCCTGGCCGCTAGGCGGCGGAGTTGTTTTTTCTTCTTGTACGATTTTCAAAATAATACTGTTTCCGGTCGCTAATAGTTAGCACGCTAACGACAAAACAAGACTTAAAAAAGCCTATTTCTCTCAGACTGGCCACCAAAATCACACACTTTATTTCCACTAGAACGTGATTTGTCCCCTTCTAAAAATACACCGGTTATATTCTTTACAATCACCTTTATTTAACTAATTTTCAGTAAACACCGAAGCAAACATGTAGCTCCGTGTGGCTACAAACAATTTATTTGCAGTCTTATTCAACATTTAAATGTATTTTTAACACTGCTAGAACGCAGACAAAACACACGTATTATTGGACTTATTTTCCTGTTTTATTCACCCTTATAGCAAGCTATTTAGTTTTACTAGACCCGAGCATGATCATGCTAGCCCTAACGGGAGTTGTCTCAACCGTTTAAGGAATTAGCACTAGCTCAGTCCGGCTTAGCTCGACCAATGCTGCTATTTTCTTCTCTTATCCTCTTAATTACCCACATGATTCCTTTATTAACTCAAGGCAAAGGCCTGGCGAGAAGGTCCGCGAGAACCGGGGTCTGCAAGGAACAACCGGATTTCGAAGCTAACTCTGTTAGCCTTTGCCCTAGTAAGACGTAAGCATATCCGACCCAAAGATACGAAACTCGAGCCTAGATGGAATGCCTTCCAAATACACTCCCGAATATGTATCTCCAGTCTGCCGAACAAGGCAAAGTTTTTTTGGAGTTAGTATACTTGACCCAGCAACACAATGAATTAAACCTCTTAAAGCCGCCACTTACAGACGCTCAACTCATGCGTCACTGGTCCGCCTCATAAACAACCACTTTTTTTAATCCCAATGTGGCAATATTCACTCTTAATTACAGCACTTGTAATATTCACCCTTATTGTCAGTACCCGTAGTTCAGTCTGCAAGTATGCTTCACAATGTAAATCAATACGTTACTCAGTTTAATGGGGCCTTCCTCTCTTGGTCCGCTTTTCGGCCAGCAGCGCCAGCTCTCGACACCTTCGCTAAATTGTCCTATAATCTGACTATACAGATTTTATTCTGCTGACCACTTTGTTTGTGGGCCCCGAAGGTGTCGATGGCCAACGCTGTCCTCCAGCCCGCGCAGCTTCTGGCCCGCCGAGAAGGTCTCCTGGCTAGCTCGCCAAATTTGTGGAGGATATGATTCTTCCTCACACAGGGAAGGCCGCTGAGCACGCTCCACTGCCGTTTACAGTAGAGTCGCTTCGACAATAAAATCTACCATAAACTGGTTTACAATCAAAAGTATTTAATCGTACTGAAGCTAATACAATTACAAAGTGAAGTACACTATTTTTATTTATTTTTTTAAACAATATTAGACAATACATAGACATAACAACAAGAGGATGACAAGAACAGTGGGATAAAAGCTAGCAAACATCATATAGTCAGTGTATGTGTGTATGTGTGCGTGTGAGAATGTCCTTGAGCCTTTTGAGATGGAAGGAAAATAATAATAATAATAATAATAAAAAAACAAACCAAAAAAAAGAAAAAAGGAAAAAAAAAACAGGTAAGTATGTGTGCATATGGATGTTCATGTATGCATGTATGTGGGTTTCAATTGGTTGTCAGGCAAGAAAAACAAAACAAAAATCAACAATAGTAATAAATACACAAAAAATATATATATACTTTACAAATTTTAATATTAATATTAATAGGATGGGTGGTGTCACGTTTGCAGAAACATAGTGAGGGATGACCAGGTGGAGTGGTGTTCTGTTGTATTGTATATGATGGATGAGGTAAGATTTTCCATTAGAACACATCTCACCAGCTCTCCAGACCTTGTAATGGCTTCCAGTTTGCTAAAGAATAGAATACAAAATGTTGCTGCTTGTATATAAATCTTAAAATGTCTTCACCTCAAAAAATATTACTAACCTGCTTGTACAATGTGACGCAGTCAGACCTGCTAGTTCCTCTGTAAAACAGAGTGAGAATAAAGATCTGAGAAGCTTTCTTCAGTTACTATGCCCTGCACTTGTGGACACAAATGAGCAGAGGATCAAAGGTGTGGCCTTTAAAAGCAGCTGTAATTTCTGCTGATATTAGATTACATGATATTTTCCTTTTATGTCTATATGTTTTGCCAAATATGATTTGCAGGAAACCTAACTGCTGCCTTGATATATCCACAAGGCAAAATAGCTTTCCATGACAGAGGATTTTGTCCCGAGTCCTGGATGTGGTCCGGTTTAAATTAGTTTGCTTAAGTTTTGGTTAAAGGACCAGTGTGTATCATTTCGGGGGATCAATGAGCAGAAATGGAATTCATAACCATATTTTCATTCGTGTATAATCACCTGAAACTAAGAATTGTGTCTTATAGAATGAGACATTCATTTCTGCATAGGGAGCGGATCTTCTTCACGGAGTCCTTTTGTGTTGCACCGCCATGTTTCTACAAAAGCCCAGATCGGACAAACCAAACACTGGCTCCAGAGAGGGCCTGTTACGTTACATTACCTGAAGGCCACCATAGTCCTCTGACACACGGTGAGACGCAGAGTGCAAAACCTCGCTACCGCCAGCCCGCCGTCTGACTTCTGTTGCTCCTGAAGTAGTGGTATTATGGAAAGGACAGATTTCACGAACCTCCAAAGTACTTTGAGGTGCATCATCATTAAATCATTGAAACTACAAATAATGATTTGCAGATATATGATTCTAAACATTTTGTAACTTGGCAGATATGTTTATTGAAAAACACCCAATATGTTGGTACAAAAAGATGAGAGAGGTAATATGTTTCTTTTAAAATGTATTTGCTATGACCTGTCAACACAACCCTGTCTCCTTAAAATCATGTAACTTAAAACTTAACTGCGTCCTCAATTAAGTTTCGAGGGAAGCGTATTTTCTTCCAGATTATGGTCACAGTTGTGGCGGTCGTGGTTAACATTGTGAATTGAAACTAAACAAAAATGGAACGATTCTAGTTGGATAGGTTTAGTAAAACATCATGGTTTGGCTTAACAATAGTATATTTGTTATGTAACCTAAGTTGCCTACGTTACATTAGCCCAAACTTTTAACGCAACATTAAAATAATTCAATGTGACACAAACAGTGGTCTTCTGGGTGAAAGTCCTGTGTTTGTTTGACCCATCCATACACACCAACATCCCCGGACTTTGATTATGTGTGTATTTTTGATACATCAAAAACAAACATACTTCTAATAAAAATGTTTTAAACTACTCCTGCAATTTTGCTTCCAAATCAAGCTCCCAACTCCACCAGAGGTAAGTTTTTAGCAGTGTATTGTCGAAACAGCAGTTTGGAAAAGACTGAGCTGATAAAAGGTAGAAGTGGATTATTCTTCAGGAGTAGTTTGACATGTTGGATGTTTTAATAGAGTCTGCTGTGAATCCAAGCTGACTCCTAGCAGGCCTCCATACTTATTAGAGCCACCCTTCAAGTCCTAAGGAGGTGGGTGTTTGATACTCAAATGCTGCAGAGTTTGTGCATCTTTCAAAATTTAGAATCTAAACTTTAGATGAACAACCCTACGCCTTCCTACAGCCTCAAACATGGCTGTGAACAAATGTGAGGTGACAGTTTCCAAATTCTAGTTTGTATTTATGCTTTTGGATCCATTGTTTATTCGCTACACACGCTTTCCTGACAAAAAACAGATGTTAGAAGTGGCCCAGTGATCAGCTGTGACATCTGGTTTTAACACTTTCCCCAGTGGTTGTCATGGAATTGAGCCTGCATCGGCTTATTAAGCTGCTGAAAGAGAAACAGAGCTGCTGCTCTACCTGCCAGCTATGGAACACACACACACACGCACACACACTAATGTCTGTAGCCGGGGGCTTCTATGCCAGCCACTGTGTGGAACATCTGGAATACACAGTGAGGTATGGCAGAGGGAAACATGCAGCAAAATACATTTCATGATCCTGACATGCATACATCTAAGAATACTTACTTCACACACACACACACACACACACACACACACACACACACACACACACACACACACACACACACGCTGCCCATTACCTTACATTTCATATAAAGGCATGATAAGTTGAAGGCCTTAATTGTTTACGTTTTCTCAGTCAACCACAAGGCCTCCTATTCACATTATGTCACATCTTTTCTCCGCGGCCATTAATCACACAGAGAGTTATTATAGCATTAAGCTGGTGGATAATGACTGGATAGTATGTGCCTGAAGGTGATGGAGGCTGTAACCAGTAGGCACAGGCTGTTGTTGAATGAAGGTGGAATAGGCAGTGGACTGGATGCACGGAGCAACACGGTGGAAATCCTATCAGCTGGGAGATCTGTATGCACATATCAGTTAAAGCACTCTCAGTTAGCCACTCTGCAATAAGCTGAGACCAGATATCAAGTAAATGAACTTGGATGAGGCATTCGTGTTAGCAAACATCTGCTCTGTTCTGAGGTGCCCCTGAGAAAAACACTGGCTGCACTGTGGAAAAATATCCCCTTCGACAAACCAGAGAAATATCTACGGAAGCCTTAGAGGCAAGCAAGAAAAACAAATTCCTGTTATCCAATCCCTTTGTCTGATGTGATTGTGTGGTGTGACTTACAAACAGGTGAAAAGAGTTGTTGGCAGGTGACATGTTTTTGTGTCTTTTGATTTCTCCATCCACCCTAAACACAAAGTACATATATTGTGTCCTGTGAGGTGCTAATCTGTCCTGTTTGGAACATGAGGTAGTTAATGAATCCCAACAGATATGGATGGAATCAGCACATTTACTTCGAAAAACATGCCATTCATTTTGGAAATTATAATATAATTTTAGACTGAGGACTAAGATAATTACAGAGACGAGGCGCGCCATGCTGCTTGTGTGTGTGTGTGTGTGTGAGAAAGGCAGAGAGTGATAGAGAGAATGAAGGTGGACTGTTGTATGCAATTTTTCTTTAAATTATTACTAACAATAACTACAATGTCAACGTTGTAAATGGAGCTAAGAACTATTTGGTACAGCCCTAATACTCACTATTTATTACTTTCTCATAAAGACTTCTTTGGTCTTCTTACAGCGGGGGTACTACTCTTTGAGGTTATACTTGTCCTGTCCATGAAAACATCCCCAATTAACAACATGCAGTGAATGATGTACAGTAGTGACACTTCAGGTGGTGCACTCAGGCTTTAGAGAGCACAAGCTTTTAATGACAAAAGATATAAAATGTGCTGCTTGTAGCCAGAGGGAATCCCCACCTTAATATTACCCATGATGTCACTTGGGAATTCCCCTTGACAAGAGTATGGGATTTCATTTTTTCTGTTGTATACAGTAGTTTTATTAGCTCCTCGCACACACAGGCAGCCTACGCATAGCCTAAATAAACATAAATACAGCAAGATTCATGTCTCTTCTTAAAGTTTTTTTCGTTTCCACGATGGAGAAACAGCTGATTAAATGTCAGAAACAAACTTACTGAAGGCCAACAGATACGGGGTTACAAGGGTTATTTATTGTCATTGTACAACATGGTTGTGCACGAAAGGAGTGTCGGCTCGAACAAAGAAAACTGTCTGTGTAACATAACAAGACATGAATATCTCATTCTGGCCAAAGTTTTCAGTGAACTTATGTCTGCTTCTGCAGTTGCTTCACTTAAATGGTAAATGACTGTACTTGTATAGCGCCTATATAGACTTCCTACCACTCAAAGTGCATTAACACTACATGTCATTCACCCATTCACACCCGTTCATACACTGATGTTGGCAGAGGCTACCATGCAAGGTGCCACCTGCCCATCAGGACACTAACTAATCATTCACACACATTCAAACACGGATGGCGCAGAGGTCTTCAACAGGTACTGCAGGGGGTCCGCGAAGCTTTTGGTTGATTAGACAATTTACATTTTTTTTTTATTTTATGATTTTTTTCCAAACATGAATCTTTCCATTATTTTAATAGTTCAGTATTGTATGCAATATAACAGGTATGTTTATGCATGGCAGTGGCACTAATAGGCCATCACTCATTTTCGTTTCCACATTTATGATTAAAAAAACGTAAATGTCAATAGCTTGTATGCATGATTATCATGCAATTGACAGACAATGTTGATGTTGGCATTGGTATCAGCTGACAAGGTATGTTTCTAAATGGCAGTGGCACGGCCGCCCTGCTCACTGTACCTTGCACAACCTTCTGGCTACGAGCGCCAGACGCGAGACGGTTTAGCGAAGAGCATGTCATAAAATGCACTTTTCAGAAACGAATATAATAAATGCTACACACATGCTATATACCGTTTTAACAAAGAAAGTATCGGTAACAACGTCATGTAAGCCATTTTATACACTGCAAACACAATTATACATGAACTAGTATCATATCTGGAAGATATCTAGAAGATTTGCCACAATTTTGGCCAAAAACCGACGAACTATGGTCTCTGTATGGATCTCTAGACACGAAGCAGGGATCGCACATGGCGGATGAACACATGTAGGAGGGGCGTGATTCGACCCGGAGACGATCAGCGTAGTCGAAATTACTCTCTTTCAAACCGTTCAAAAGTTATGGGTTTTGGCGATGAAAAACGGATTTATTCCAGCGGGTTTCGACGCTGCTGTGTCCTCCATGTTGTGATGCATGCCTGTGAGTGAGATTAATGCGCTGGCGGAATGAATGACAAAATGGCCGACAATTCTGTGAGGTGGAGCAATCCATGTAGAGAGGGGGGTTCGCCCTGCATTTTGCGATTTTTAGTCAGTAAACAGACCCGGATACGATCAAACACCCCCGCATGGCTCCCGTTGGACTATCCCGCATCTAAAAAGGTCTCACACGAGTAAATCGGCCAAGCACAGGCCTTACCAGGGTCACAGACACATTATGAGCCATTTATTGTTATGAATGACAGATATGACACATCATAACTGCTCAAAATTATTCAAAATGGTGTCAAACTGATTTATTAGGATTATTGAACACTTAGTCATAACAAAAGTGAATATATAGTCAATATTTAGTTATATAGTATATAAAATTAGTATACAGCAATGCAACAGCTGGTTCTGAAAATCAAAATTTTGATTTTTTTATGACCATTTATGCTGGCCTGCTTCACTAAATCGAAGTAAAATATGTTGTGGGGACATGTAAAACGTGTTGTGCTATGTCTGTGGCATATTGTTAGGCTTCAATCTGCATTATTTAAAAAAAAAAAAATGTTCAATACAAGTGCTTTTTTTCAGGTGAACCTGGAACTTTTTCAACTTGAGCTGTGCCATAAGTGTATCAGTTATTAACCAGTAACATATACACAATATTTACACAATTCAACACATCTCACAAGTGTTACCTGTATTAAACCATCAAAATTATTAAAATAGACCTTGTAGTTAGAGCTGTGGACTCTCTTGAGTATGTTTATGCAATTTTCGAGCAGAGGCCTAAAAATAGGGCTAGTAGTTAAGAAGATTTATAACTTATTAAAATAAAAACATGAATATATGAACCTGTGTATTGTTTGAATAGCTTAGTATTGAATGCACAATAACAAGGTATGTTTATATATCGCACAAGGCTCAGTTTAATATAAAACACAATTTTATACAATATATATAGTCGGGGGTCCCTGCTCCATCTCTCTATCAGTTTGGGGGTCCTTGGCCTGAAAAATGTTGAAGACCCCTGGCGCAGAGCATCGCACCGCCGACCTTCTGATTGAGGGGCAACCCGCTCAACCTTCGGAGCCACAGTCGCCCCATTGAGCGGAAATACGGACAGCGCCACTCTACCATTGTAAGCCACATAGGAGTGGTCAAAGGGGGTATATAGTAAAATCCTGTCACTTAAGCACCCTGCAGCTCTACAGTTATCAAGTGCACCACTCGCTTTTTACTCCGTGACGATCCCCTCAAATGAAAGTAGCAACATCTGGAGGCTAAAGGTGCAGCTGTATCGAGGAGCATGTTTACCAAGTAAAAGTATTTGATTGCTGGGAGACTAAGCAGACATCAGTAAGGACAGTCGCTATGGCTATTGTGTGCTTGCATTACGTTTTTTCCTCAACATGTTGCCTACTTTCTTGATTGTTCACTGAACTGTAGAAATCTGTGGTGAAGTACAATCCCAATACAGCGGGACAAGTGCTACAATACAGCACTGTGACAATACATTGCGCTATGACAATAACTTTAAAACTAGAGTAGTTAACTATATTGCATCTTTAATACCCTTTCCCACCAACATTAGGGAATATATGCAGGTTTTAAAACATTGAAAAAGCGGCAAAAAATAATTTTTTATCCTGGTGTGGCCGGGTTAGTGAACAGTAGCGGCAGTTAATTTGTTTTTATCTGTTATCAATTTAATATTAATATTAGACTTATTGAATTGTTGTAACAGTGGAAAGAGAAACAAAAACAGTTTTGATGAGATTCGAGTTTGAATGAAAGTGTTTCAATGATCAGCAAGGTAAAATGACTGTTGTCTGACTGGACTCTGGTGGCCTTGAGGAGAGCAGATTTATTGTTTATTTTGTACGTTCATTGTTTATAATTATTGTTCAAAATCCCTGCTGATTATTATGTGTTCACTTCAACACGCATCACATAGCTTCTCCTAGGAAAAGAGGCAGAAATTAGCGTGGGTGTCACGTTTCTGGAGCTGATAAATATCTGTGAGTGCTGCAGAGTCATTTGTTCAGGGAATGAATGTCGATTGTAACCTTTCACGTTGAAGAAAAAAGCCAGATGTTCAGGGTTTTTCTGTCCAGTTGGAAGGATGATAATTATTCATGAGAGGAGGACTCTTTTTGCTGCGTCTCACAATCGTGGACTTGGTGTGTTATTAGTTCTTGACGCCTTTGCCTGACTCTGCATTAAACTGTGTCCTTTTATTATGACTGGTCAGACATAATGCTTACTTTTATGATCTATAAGATCAGGTAATCTTGTCACTGCCTCTGACCCTTTAATAACGTCAAGAATGTAAAGAGTGCGTTTCCCATCCAGGGCTGCGAGCCATTCAAAGCTGAGTAATGTGCTTGCAACTTCCTGACCTAACTTCACCTCTATTTCCGTGATTTCTGTGGAGCAGTGTGTGTGTGTGTGTGTGTGTGTGTGTGTGTGTGTGTGTGTGTGTG
>NW_022280036.1:151254-161409 GCF_004355925.1 Anarrhichthys ocellatus | reverse complement strand
TGTGTGTGTGTGTGTGTGTGTGTGTGTGTGTGTGTGTGTGTGTGTGTCCATGTGAAGTTGTTGCTCCTCAAGGAATTTAAATGGTTCTATTCTTGTCAAAATACAAGCGTGCGCACACACACAGCGTCTCTGGTTCGCTAACAAAGAATAGAAACTTTCTTGTGAAACTTTATGGCTCTGACGTGATCCCTAAAAATAGAGGTGTTTTTAAAAATGTGACATTTTGTGTAGGTCCACTCATCTCTGCTTCACCACTTCATTCCAGGGACAAAGGGGGCATAAATTGCCTGCCAGGAAGCCCACAAAGAGATCTGCCATGAGCAGAAATACAGCACACTGAAACGCCTCTCCTCATTTAAATCATGCCCTGCAAATACATTTTACGAAAAGTCCATCTCATACAGCCATTTGCTGTTTCCTTTTTTTTGTCTCTTTCCGGAGCTTCCGTGAAAACAGTGTCAACAATTCTTCCAAAGAGATGAGATCATTCCTCCCGTTACTCAAAGTGAAATACTCAACATTTTCTATTTACTTCATATAATTGCACCTGCATTTGCTTCCAATGTAAGTGTAAGACTTCTACTAGAAAGCATCACTACTTAGAAATAAGCCAATAGGGAATTAAGGAAATAAAACAATAAGGATCTCAGGCAGTAATGCAATTAGGTAAAACAAGCTAAATTCCCAGTGACAGAAGTGTTATTTTTGTCAGCCAAAGTGTCAATACTTAAAGGGATGGTTTGGACTTTTTGAAGAGGGGTTGTATGCGGTACTTGTCTACAGTCAGTGTATTACCTACAGTACAGCAGTCTGCACGGTCTCAGTTTGGAGAAACAAATAGGAGTACCAGCATGGGAGCAAAGTAATGTACTGCAATGGATGGGGGCAGCAGCAAAATGTATTAAACCACCTAAAAAATCTAAATCAGTTTATGTGTAAGCTACATTTAGAATGTTTTCACTGCTTTAACTTGTGGTAAGACAGCCCCGTCTGACAGGGAACTGAAGCTGTTGTTCATGCTCTCTTCAAAAGCACCAGACTCCATTGACAAAAACGTTAATTTGACCTCACAGTACTCAGAAGATGCTGGTCGCTAACTGCTGCCTTGATCAGTTAGTTTGTGTAGTTGTGTGAGTTTGGCATTTTAAAGATTTACTTCAGATTCACCTGCATAAAGCAATAAGGATGACGTATTCACCAAAGTTTCAACATCTATAATGTATAAGGAAGTTGGGCATTATTGTATGATCCATAGTATCAATGTAGAAATAAAAGAGGCACAAAAGTGACATTCCCTCATCCCAGACATGGAAATATCAATATCTCAAAATAAGACAATCAGATGGAAGGAGATAGGATCCCAGGTGATAAGGTAATCAGAGGATGATTTTATTGTGTCGATATCTATAGATACTAACAAAGCTGTAATGCTTTCAGACAATTCACTAGTATTTCAGCTTTATCTTCTTTTACAGCTAGATTACTGGGATGTTACAGATGGGATTGGAAAGGCATTCGATTGATATCCGGCTTTGTGGAAAAGAACTACGAAAATCACATTTCATATTTGCAATAATGTGAATATCTGAAAATCCAGACCAAGAACATAACCGTTACTCAACATTACGCAGTGAGATTCACTCTTTATCACTATCATATATTTTATTGGCCTTTAACAAACAGCATGTCCCTCAGCCCAAAAGAAGAGGTGAGGTCATGGGCGAGTCGAGTGGCCATGTCGGTAGTAACAGCAGGAGACAGGGGAGCCAACGCTGTTTAGTTAAAAATATGACTGTACAGATTTTATTGATTCAGACTAAACCGAGTAACAGTGATATAAGTACTTTGGTCGTAACACTGGTAGCAACACGGGTACTTTCACAAGTCTCTTACACAATGCTTCAAGTAACACCAGCATCATATATCAAGTTTAAACCCTCCTCGGTGTCGGTTCTCCTCTTTTCTCCTCCTTTTCTCTCCTCGGTTCCCTCTTCACCCCGGGTCAAGGCACCAGTCACTGAGCCTCCCAGCCAGTTGAAAACTGATTGAATTAAGCACGGCAATGAATGCAAAACACTCCTCTCTTCCCTCTCCATCTCTTTCTGTCCGGGCATGGACGAGGGCACCTCTGTCGTAACCACAGTAACCCCCCCCTTCCCCCCAGTCCCTGAGGAAACCTGGCTGTCAGGTTGTGATGCGATTTGATGCTTTACACACACACACACACACACACACACACACACACACACACACACACAATCTTTTACTTTACCCACACGTACTTTTATTACAGGGGGGTGGGAGGAGAGGGGGTCAAATGGATTGGCATGGTGTGACAAAAAGGCCCCATGCATAGATTTTACGCCGCATTACCCCCCTCTGGGAAAAGGCACTTGGGCCTTTATGCTCTACAGAGCTCTGAGTATAACCGCTTTGTCTCAATACAACACGCTGTTCTCAAATTGCTGTTCAAACTGCTTCATTCAACAAGTCGCACAAAAGCACATGATTAGAATCTGAATAATATGTAAAAAGCTGTTTGAATAAGAGAGTGAAAGGGCTGAAGAAAAGGAGAAGAGGCCTGTGTATTCAGGGCAGTTTCCGTTTGGTCAGAAGATCACAGGACATATTGCACAAACCTGCAATTTTTTGAAATAGCCAAGCTTCCATCAATCCCGACGCAGTTTTTTAATTCACTCATATAACTTAAAGCTCATTCTTAAGAGGTGATGATGAGGAAAGTGCAAGTGCTGCTCATTCACATTCCCCATCCTCCAGGTCACATGCTCGCTTCTCTAACCTTTAGGCCAATATCAAACATTGCAATATATTGCGATTTATTACCTAGTTTCATTTGGAAATTATGCAGTTCGTCAGCATTGATTTTATCTAATAAAACAAGGTTTTTTACTCTGTTCATCTCACTTCAGTTAATTTCTAATAGGCCTATAGCTAATGAACAAAACTATTTATTATCATCAACTATTTACTTTTACTTTTTTAAAGTCATCTATACTGGGGATTTACAAAACAACAATTCAAATGATTAGGAAATAAAAGATTGTAATTTTATTGAACAAAAGTCTGTTTTCTAAGCAGCTTAGAGCTAGTTTTAGGAAGATAAACATATCATAATTCATCTCTAATATCTATTTATGTTGCTGTGGAAACATCTTCAAACAACTGTAGTTATACAAGTTTCTCACCAAAAACAAGATTACATTTGAACACATCATGATAACATTGCTTTAGTCCAATACAAATTTTGAATGGATGTCGCTTGAATGCAGTACAATGTCGCTCTGCTCCGTCAACATTACTAACGTTACTAACTCTCCTCCTGTCGATTTAACACAAGTTTGTTGTTCACATGTATCATTATCAGACCAGCAAGAAAGCATCTATGCTGATCTTCAGATCGCATATTTTAACTTAATCTAGGCTGATGACGATCGGCAGTGAAACTTTTCTTCACACAATGATGGTAATCTGCTGTTTAAATGACTCCCTGGTCATCTTATATCAAAAATGCTCCTACACTACCGATTTAAGGCTCTTTTTGACCATAATATGGCTGGAGTGTTGGTTCCTTCTGAAATGTTTACAGCAACGCTTCAGGTGAGTGTTACGACGCTCTCAAACACA
The DNA here is from genome assembly GCF_004355925.1 of Anarrhichthys ocellatus. Lineage (NCBI taxonomy): Eukaryota > Metazoa > Chordata > Actinopteri > Perciformes > Anarhichadidae > Anarrhichthys > Anarrhichthys ocellatus. The sequence continues at coordinate 157,764 of NW_022280036.1, read as the reverse complement.
AAAAACAAACTCACGTGAGAGGAAATGTCACACAAACGTGTCTCAATGCAGGAAACAGGACATCATTAATAACTTCTTCAGGTCTTATGGTTATGAAAGCAGGATTTATATAACTGAAGCTATGGCCAAATTGGTTATTCCCAACATCCATAATTGCAATATTAATATTTTTTATAATAAAAGATTGATACTTGATGTTTGCGAATGGATACAATATTGCCATGCAAAATATCGCAATACTATGTTGGATGGATGTTTCCCCCACCCTGCCTGGTTCTTGGGTACATATCATTACTTGTTATTTTCCACCACAATAGCTTTCTTATCTAAAAACTTCAAATGTCTTCTTCAAAGGTTTTTCCTCAAGGGCACAGTTGACTGAAAGTTAACTCATTCAGCACTGTTTTTGTGAGCGAATGCTTTGAAAAATTCACAATTAGAGCTTCTTTATTATCACAGCACTCTCCTCAGAGGGAAGCATGTAAACTCAAACAACATATTTAAAGCAGAGAACACAAATAATTTGGCCTCCATCTTTTCTTGTGATGATGTTAGAAAAACGATGACGCGAGCTAAAGGAAATGGTTTGCCCCAAATGCAGAATGCAAGTCAGAAACAGCTCCGACTGCTGGGACATGATTCCTTTCTTATAGGACACATGCGGATGCAAGTTGGATCATATTAATGATGTTTCTCCTTACCACTGCCGTCTAATAGCCCCAACTTTGTGTTTGGCCCAGAAATTACTGATATGAATAGCATTACACTGGAATACATGTTTACAATGCAGGACAGTTTCAGTTGAATTTTAAGCAGCACTGCGGCAAACTTTGCCAAAGTACGATTGTATATAGTCTCTGCATGAAGTTACACTGCTCCTCTGTTGACTCCTCCGAGTTTGGAGTCTTTCGGCAGTGCGCAGAAAAATGTACTCAAAGCTGCTCCTGCTTTGTGTCATCAGCCCTCTACAGAGAGGCTAGCATGTGTCACACTCATATTGGAAACATCCCTCTCAGCTTGTCACTGTCTTGTTTTACAGTGTCTCATGCGGAGCATCGAGGGCTAATTGAGTCCCTGCTGAATCCCCAAGTGACAAAGTGACTTTGATGCTCTCTCATACACGCCACAAATACATACATTACATGCATCTAATCCTTATGCAAGGAGAGCAGAGGCTGATTGTGAAGAGCATAGGGACCCCATAGGGAGTCCATGGTGATAAGAATAACCCTTGACACGACTAAATGTCACACTGAGCGCTGTGTGTTTGTGTGCATGTGTGTGCAACTCAATGTTGTGGGGACATAAATCTCTTTCCTCGGTCACATTGTGGGGCCTTCCTCTTGGGGACAAAATGTACGCCCCCATGATGTAAATCCTTACAGTTTAGGGTAAGGACTTGGTTTAGGGTCAGGGTAGGTAAAGGGTTTCAGTATGATTAAGATAGTAGTGGTTAGGGTTAGGCTAAGTGATTAGTGCATTACTCTTGTGTGTCAAAGAACTACAACATCATAACATTTGCTTGATGCTTTTACGGTCGATGACCGAGCCAGGGTACACAGCTGCTTCCCCTCTTGTCCTTCAGGAACACTCAAAGGTGCCTTTGGCTGCTTTTAATAAACTCTCCTCCAACACTCTCCATTCAGCTACACCACCAGTACACACACACACTTGTTTACTCTACTTTTTTTGTACAAAATTATACAAATCCAGGTAATGAAGAAACCTGTGGACTTTTGGAAGCATGAAGACAAACCATCCACTCAAAAAGAGAGAAACTATATTTTTGGAGTTTCATGATGGCCCCTACTTTTGCATTAACTGGGCTGAAAACCACACGTACCTAGACAACCTTATTTTGACACAGTCAATCAAATCCTGCATTAACCTCTTTAGCCCGAGCGGAGACCATTTGGGCTCAGAGCGAGACCGTTTAGAGTGGTACCGTGGTTCCGAATGGACTTTTTATTAAGAAATATCAAAAATGCTCCAGACATATTAAATATCGAATTAACGGGAAAAGTCCGAGCAACATCATCATACCAGCCAAACATACCAGTAAACACTGCAAACACAATTATACATGAACTAATATCATATCTGGAAAATATCTAGAATATTTGCCACAATTTTGGCCAAAAATCGACGAAATATGCTCACTCTATGGCTCTCTCATCACAGAGCAGGATCGCACATGGCGGATGAACACATGCAGGAGGGGCGTGATTCGACCCGGAGACGAGCAGCGTCGTCGAAATTACTCTCTTTCAAACCGTTCAAAAGTTATGGGTATACATGCCAACATCAGCGACAGGTCACGGGAAAAAAAAATTGGTAAAAAAACTTACGTTTTGACGGTTTTGGCGATGAAAAACGGATTTATTCCAGCCGATTTCCGCACAGATCTGCCGGCCATTTTGTGCTGCGTGTTTGTGACTGGTATCAATGCGCTGGAAGAATGAATGACAAAATGGCACCCGATTCTGTGAGGTGGACCAATCCATGTAGAGAGGGGTGTTCGCCCAGCATTTTTGCGATTTTTAGTCAGTAAACAGAGATTCTCAAACACCCCCGCATGGCTCCCGTTGGACTATCCCGCGTCTAAAAAGGTGTTTCATGAATAAATCGGCCAAGCACAGACCATACCAGGGTCACATACACACATTATGAGCCATTTATGTTTATGATTGACAGATATGACATATCATAACTGCTCAAAATTATTCCAAATGGTGTCAAACTGCTTTATTAGGATTATTGAACACTCTTAGTGATAAGAAAAGTGAATATATAGTTAATATGTAGTTATATAGTATATAAAATGAGTATACAACAATGCAACAGCTGGTTCCGAAAATCAAAGTTTTGATTTTTATGACCATTTATGCTGGCCTGCTTCACTCAATCGAAGTAAAATATGTTGTGGGGACATGTAAAACGTGTTGTTCTATGACTGTGGCGTGGTTTTAGGCCAAGTCATGCATTATTTTTTTAAAAAAAGTTCAATACAAGTGCTTTTTTTCAGGCGAACCTGGAACTTTTTCAATTTGAGCTGTGCCATAAGTCACATCAGTTATGAACCAGTAACATATACACAATATTTACACAATTTAACACATCTCACAAGTGTTACCGGTATTCTAGCATAAAAATTATTAAAATAGACCTTGTAGTTAGAGCTGAGGACTCTCTTGAGTATGGGGATGTAATTTTCGAGCAGAGGCCTAAAAATAGGGCTAGGGCTGCAGCAATGTCAGCATTCTATCATAGAACACTGAGCCAGACAAACTGCGATCAAACAGCCTTACCAGGCAGCACTGATCAAATATGAATCAAGATTCTGTTACCTTATTGTCTAATGCATCGCCTCAAATGTTTTCAGAAATACATTTTAGTGTACTGTTTAGCTGTAAACCAGAAAGTGGTGACCCAGCCTCCATGTTGAAAACAGTCCAGCCAAAACGAAGCACTGCCCTCTAGCTGTACAATGAGAAAGTTAGCGCCTGATAAACAGTACACTTAAAAATGTGTACTTAACATTTCAGGTGTTTTAGCCACACTCAAATTTGTATTATTGAGATAAAACTAAGTACTCACTGCCAACCTCTGCCTGAGGAAATGTAAACACAGGCTCTTATGGTCTGCGTGCAATAAAATAATTGAATTGTGATTTTGCGGGCAATTGGACATGATTGGCATTAAGAATTGAAAGGGAATATGCCAATCTTCTCGCTGATGGTCTCGTTTGCTTATTCAGGTCATATAGAGGCATCAGGTTTGAATCTAGACTGGTTTCACAACCAGTTCAAACTGCTGGTAGTAACTTTAAATGAATGGCATGTTGGTGGAGAAGATGACGATTTGAGTGTTCTGTCTAGAGACGCTTATTGATTTGGAGATGATCGAATGAATGACCTCTTATAAACAAACACATTTAAACCTGCTTATATCCTCACACACAAGTAGAGGAACTCATGTACAGAAGAACATACAAGCAAGTTCTCTGTACTTACTTACACGCTCACATAAAGAAAATATACAGTGATCACTGTGTGTGCTCATACATAAAGTAATACTCCGCACAAAAATATTAAAGAGTCTATATTAGTCCACACTACATAGTTAGAACTGCACATTAGTGTGCTTTTAAAGTGATAAATAAACTTTCAGATAGTTTGACAAAGTCTCAGTAGTTAATAATTCACACCAGCCAGTGTTGAGTTTACACAACATTGTGTTTAGTGTCAAAAGTTAACACCACCAGGGTTTTAAAACACCAAGTAGAGTAACTTCCAGGGACATAGGGAGTCGATTTATAATCTCCAATTCCACTCTCACGCATAGTACACATACACACATACACCAATACAAAAAAGTTTGTAGTTCATGTGAAATTGTACTTTGAACAACAGGCACACCAACACAGCATTTGTGTGACAAAGTAGGTGAGAACACCATTTTTGTTGTGTTTACCACTGGACATTCTGAGTCCCTGCACTGGCTCCGACACAACGACCTACTGAGTGTTTTTGCAGAAGCAGTTTGGTTGGCTCAGCTAGCAGAGCCTCCTCCAACCACACACACACACATTCACCCATCTGTTAAGACAGTTCATTTGGTGTCTGCTTTACTGTGCGTCACATGGTGATGATACATTTTGTCATCTTTTTAGAAAAGAAAATGCATACAGTGGGGGACAGGGAGCAGTATTACATCATGCCCGGAGGTTTTACTATTTTAATTCTGCTGACTTTTCTCAAGATACTCAGTGCTGCTTACGTGTTAACAGACATTTCTAATAGTTCCATATTGTGCACTTTTTTAGTGATGCGCTTGAACACTGAGCTAGTAGCCCCTAGTAGCAGATTTTGGAATTTTGCAACCCACAGTATTCCCTATGGTATTAAGGTTATTGATCTCCATCAATTGCAATCATTTACTCATTTACTCATTTACTCTTTTTCACCCTTGCCTCCCTGACATGAACTGCTTACTGGACCAGTGGTGGAGGTAATTAAGTACATTCATTGCACTGATGTAAACTTTTTAGGTAATTACACTTTTAACTTATAGTTCTACTCACTTCGTTTCAGTGGAAAGCAGCTGATTTCTGAGAAGGTCTGATAAACCCACTGTACCCTGTAGCAGCTAAAGCCAGATATTTTTATCAGGAGTAGGTGGAGACTGAGGCTGGGTTGCACCAACAATTAACCAAGATTTGTTAAATCAGAGTTTAGAAAAAACTTGATTTAAAAATGACTAAATCCAGATTTAGAATTAAGTGAGGTTTGCTTACCAAAATAATGTATATATTTCCGTGCTGTCAGGACCTAGTAAGATAGGCAATAACAGAGGGGGGCGTTAACTTTCCGCTCTGTATAAATTAACAAACGTTACATTGTTTGCTAGCTAGCTAGCTAAAAAGTTAGTTAGCTTAACATTGCTCATGATCGCTTGGCAGAGATATCTAATTTATTCTCCTCTTAGAAGAAATTGTTGGCCGATTTAATGGAGCAGTTTGATCAAATAATAGAAGATAAAACTAACAGAGAACAGCACAATGAGGAAACACCGGCGCATCTGGTTGCAGGTTGTTTTTTTAACTCAAAGTAGAATGAGGATGATTTCGTGGTCAGAATAACTTTCATGACCACGAAACATGAGGCCCAGATACTGATGAGATGATGAGGTCAAAGAGCTTCAGGGAGAGGACGCTCTTTGTGTAGCGCAGCTTGACGCAGGGCTGAGATGTGAGTGGAGCTGGGCCTGGATAAAGGTGGAGGTCTAAACAGACGTGAGTACAGCTTCCTGCTGTCACAGTGTTTTAAATACATTGATAAGGCAGGGTATGCTAAATGCAGCCTCTGCTCCAAGGAGATGAACTACAGCAACAAGGGCTCACATGCCCTCTCATCACACTGTACACACCGTTCACTGTAATGACCACAGCCAGTGTACCAGCAGTCCCAACAGTCCCACGTTGCTCTCAAGAACCCTGAAGTAATGAGAGGGTTAAGGTGCCTGTACCTTCATTTCAGCAGGTTGCTAATGCAGAGGTGTGTATAGATCACAGCTATTATTTTACTCTTGATAAACTACTTTAGCCAGAGTAGATTATCATTTTCATTTAAATAATTTAACTGGATTGAATGCATATTAATTGCAAATAGAAAATATAGGCCACAATTCTAACAGATTTACAGTAACAGTGGAAGTTAATATTAATAGTAATATTATCAATGAAAACGAATCACTTTATTTGTACAGGCGATGGTTCTCGCTACTCTTGCTATCTTTGTTTTTATTTGAGCAAAACTTTTGAAAGTGAGACCTCGGTCTCAATGGATTGTGTCTAAATAAAGGTTAATAATAATAGAGCTGGAAATAGTGATAAATAACTGAATAATAAATTTGTTTTAAAGTAAATGTCTTATCACTTAATTTTCTTCTCAGAGTACACCAGAATGCAACATTGTAAAGCTCATATTTAAAATAAAATTCTTGGAGCAC
>NW_022280036.1:132125-151154 GCF_004355925.1 Anarrhichthys ocellatus | reverse complement strand
CCCCCCCCCCCCCCCCCCCCCCGACGACAGGGTTTCGGGCTTGTCACCATTTTCACCCCTCATGAGTTTGCAGGTATGAGCTAGTTGCAACACAAACGAAGAGAACAAGGACGTCGCGCCCCCTGGCTACCCAGAGGATAGAAATTTAAGCTGAAATAGGATCCTGTAGTTCTTCCTGACCTTGAACTACCTCACTGTCACATCAAATGATGCTACAGACTTTACAGCTTTCTGCGTCAATATAACACAGGAATTCATTGCTTCAATCGACTACATTTACCATCAATACTGATTGGACAGCCACATAAAAGGTGGAAAATTTTCCCTTTAAGCATCTGAAACTATTTTGTTATGGTAAGGTCAAGATCGTGGTCATATGGTTAAAAGAAACCAGTGTTGTGGGAGTCACCCCACCATCCCCACCAACCTCCTGTTGGCGTTCAACAAGACATTTACTAAAGTTTGTGTTCTTTACTTAAACTGTAATGTAGTAGCATATAAACTTTCCCAAACTTACTCGGCACACTTGACTCTCAAAAATATGGTTTAGCTATTATATCAGTTTGATGCAAATAATTTATTAAAATGACTAAAAATGATGGAAGTTATCATGCAGGTTACAATTAAAGCTAACAGTTTAATCTTTTTCAAAGCACTTTTCTCTTTCTCTCTGTCCCTTCCTCCAACTCTCTGCCGCCAACCATCTCACAGCTGAATGCTCTAAAATAAGGAGTGATTGCTTCCTCTGAAAGACTATTTATGTCCACTGTTATGTTTACCCTCCTCTCTTCTCTCTTTATCCTTTTTCTCTCTTGTGTATTTTCTCTTGTACAATTTAATTTGCACTGACTGTAGGGTCCATGTTAGCCAATAATGCCCAAAAAGACATGCAGCTCACAGGAAGTCACAGAATGTGCTTGGATTCAAACACTGTATTTCCATCAGCAGGGAGCGATCTGGGTTATTTGTGTATTTATGTCAGAGCTGTTTTTAAGTCAAAGATCAAGTTTATTCCAGCTTATTAATGTTGGTAAGAAAAATAAAACAGCAAAATGGCTCCAAATACGTTCCAAATACTAATTTTAATGGAAACAAGGCATTTTTTAAACACACACGGGTGACTGGTAGGTTTAAGTAATTTCAAACTGTCTTTACAGCACTTAAGAAGCAGCTCCATTTATTTCATCACAAATTCCTGAAGCAGAACATCTCAAAAACACATTAAAATGTAGAATGGCACTGGGGGAGCGCAGAAGTGGAAAATAATTTGTGTATCCACCCTGTGATTCAGTTCCATTGACATTTAATGGGTTCTTCTTTGGCCCATGATACAGCCTCCCAACAAATGTTTCACAGAAGTTTGGCAGTAGTTTCTCAGTAGTCCTGCTGACAAACAGTCAAAAAGAAAACATAACCTCCTAGACGGAGGTTATTATCTTAGGTATTCAACAAAAACTAAAAGGGGCTCTTTTAATTAATGAGCTAGCAGATATGTGATTCTGGTGGCAGGGAAGGAAATCTGTGACATGCTGGAGAGGATCTATTGAGCTACTAATGTACAGGCCAGTAGATACATTTTTAAAAAAGGCTAACTTCTCCCACCTGAATTTAGAGGTTTTTTTCCATTTTATTCTGGTGCCAGCAATTACAACTGCATCCTGGGTATTTTTTAGGGGGAATGAGGTCAAAAAGTGACCTCATTCCCCCTAAAAAATTGCTTTTTATTTTATTTACACCTCGTAATATTGGCGTTCTGTGTGAAAGCACTCATTACAAAATCAGCAGTTTGGAAAAACATATTGACATGCGAATAAATCACACAATAAAATAACCTCCCCTGGTGTGTAAAGGCCTCAAGACAATTCTCACAGCAGACGCAAGTCCACATTTCTGTAACTCGAATCCGACTGAACATAATAATGTTAATATTCAGACTAAAGTCAAGATGTGGTATTGCTCAAATGGATTTACTTGTTTTATGCTGTGACTTTGTCCTGTTACTCTGGCTGTTGCTCGCTCATATTGAAATCATTTTTACTGAGAACAATTACATAAACACTAGTATCCCTGCTTCGAATCGGACTCTGGTTTTGGTCATATTCTGGGTTTTGAAGTTTACATAGTACACAGAGAAACCAGGTTATTCAGAGTGAGTCTAAGGCCATATCCACACTACTACGTTTCCATTTTAAACGCATATGTTTTGCTATGTTTACACTGAGCGTCCACACTACGCCGGAGTTTCAGAGCACCGAAAACGGAGGAGTTTGAAAACGCTCCCGATGACAGATAAGTTTGAAAACTCCGGGGTTGCGGACTAGTATGGACAGTCAGAAATGCACAAGTTTGGAAACGATGACGAAGACACCCGCTTTCGCTACTTGATTAGTTCTTAGCAGTCACGACGTGTCCTTCCGTGATCCGTCACGCCCATATCACGTACCGTTTCCCGGAAAATGACAAACAACAACAGCCTTGATTAGCGATTATCTACCAGGTTAATTAAACATGGAGAACTGATTACAGGCGTTGCTGACCTTGTTGTCTTTACTAGCAGCTGTTGTTCAGTTAAAGTCTGCATTATTACGGAGGAAGCAGCTTTTATTGGAGCAATTAGCGAGCGGCGTGTCCAGCGGCGTTATCAGCGCTACGGAGTGGACGTCTGAAGTCACGGTTTGAGGCTTTGAGGAGGACGATGGACACAAAACGGAGGACTTTCCTTTTCTTATGAATGCTTATTATTATTATTATTTCCTAACTATTGTGAAGTCCACACACAAACTATAAAGGAACAAAACATAAATTGCTCTCCAGTACGACAGAGACTTCAGCCACCAGCAGCTACGAGTGAGAACAGACAACAACGAAACTGAGGAAACGAGTGAAAGACGTGTGTTGACCATATTTATGGATCCATAATCTAGTAAACCTTTATGTGTAAGTGTTCATTTGAATGTAAATATGAGGTGAGAGATATAGCAAGACCTGCAGCGTTGTAACTAAGTCTGAAAAATAAAACCTCTAAAACTTTCAACGAAATGTGTCTGTTTAAGTTCATAGAGGAAGATTTTAAGTATCAAACACGACCTTTCATTATTAAAGACTACTTTATTACTCTGTCATATTTTCGTCCTGTTTAGACCGGCACCCACCCGCATGCCCAGTGTACGTGAATAGTCACGTGATATTCGTTTTCAGGTGTTTTAGTCTGGACGGAGATCATTTCAAAAACGATGCTGAAACGCCGTGTGGACGGAGATCGTTATGAAAACGTAGTAGTGTGGATGTAGCCTAAGAATATCCAGGTTATGACGGTTGTCTTTGTCCACATCTAGCACATCTGAGCTACCAGCAGGCCACGATAGATTCTGCTATATTCAGTCATCATGACAGTTCGGTATAGGTATCCATCTCCATCTGATCACCAGCAACAGGAAGTGAGAGCAAAGGTATCAGTGTCAAGTTGTGTTCGGACAGAACACAAGGGGCCTTTTAGTGGCGGTGCAATTCCATGAACAGTCAATGAAGATGAGGCAAAACCACGTCCACATGAGTTCATTAACCTCACTTTGGATCTGATCACCCCTTCAGACATACACTTTCATTTCATCATTGCATTGTCGTCGGAAAGGCTTTTTTTTTTTCTTGTTTTGTTCTTTTCTATCTCTTAGTTTAACCTTTTTCTATTTTAGTCACCACCTATCTTTTATTAAATGCATTTGGTCATCCTACTCAGTCTTTGGGTTTGTTGCATCTATACACAGTATAACCAAAGTCTACTAGTGTGTGATCTGAACAGTTCTGCTGTAGCAATCAGGAGTTTAATATCTTTCTCAGAAGCACCTTAACAGTAGCTCCTTCACTTCCAACCTCCACGTTTTCTCTGCCGGTCTGGGGAATCTTCTGACCTGATTCTTATGCTGCTGCTGCCCTCCACTGTGTGGTGTGGGTCTCTAAAGTGCTTTGCGGAGCTGCGATTGCGTAGCTGGTATGGTCTGCTCGTTCTCAGCCCAGACCGTGGTGTCTCATCGGACATTAAGTTATCCTCAATGTGTTTCCAAAGTACCAGCTGCCGGACCAGATAACTCACTGCAGCCTCACTGGGAAGGAATAATGATGCTAAATGTGTGTGAGGGAATGTGTGTGCGTGTGCAAATACAGTACAGCAATAGTGGTAACACACACACTTTAACAGGCCTCGATATGCTTCAACACGTACCCTTTTAATCATGGTGACTTACACAGTCCATCGCCATGATTAAAAGGGTGCGTGGGTTATGCAGTATGATGCAGACTATGCTGTGTGTGAGTGTAGTAAAGTGACTTAACAAGTTCACAGGCTCATTAATGACAGGGAGAAACGACAGCAAAACGTATTATTCTCAATGTGACAAAAAGTTCTTCTTAATAATGGCACATAACCATTGTTTGTGCATGTTTTCCCCATTCTTGTTCTACTTTTCATTACTAAGTGGTGAGTGATAACACTACCGTACCTGCCATGGAGCTGTGACATGGAAATTGCGATGCAGCGACTGACGAGTTTTGCTCAACAACACGTAAAAGTAAATTACATTCTCCTCTTCCATTAGGGTGGATTTCTCTAATTAATCTTTTAGAGGCAAATACAATTGCTTCGTTTGTTAAAACAAACAAGTCTGATCAAAGGGGTCATTTCTGTCCTTGCAAGTGAATGATGAGGAAAAATCTGTTGTTTATGTTCCATACTAAATGCCAATGCACTGCACAGGCAATGTATTTCTCCCCACTGTTTATGACTCCTGCCAAGATGTATCCAGACACAAATACCCATGCATTGTAAGCATACCGACTTATGCTTTAATTGCAACGGATTGGTTTGAGTTACCATGGCAACATATGCATCCTATAATCTGGTCTGATCAGTGCTGCACAGTAGTTGATGGCCATGGCTGACGCAGACGCTCTGGTAAAGCGTCAGGCTGAGGCTGGACGTCATTACACGAACTAGCGCTCTGATGACCGCTAATTCTGCGCCCGTTAGTCTCATCCGGCCGAATTGATTCTCCATCCTCTGCTTTTATCTGCTCTGCCACTGACGATGGCCTTACATGTGCATCTGATCACTGTTAGCAAACAGATAGTTGCAATCATCTCTGAACCTTCTCCCCACCACCACCCCTCTCTCTCTCACATACACACACACATGCAAACTCCTGTCCGCCTTCAGATCCAGTATTAGCTAATAGCTGGAACCTTCTTGCTGTGATTCACATTGCTGGAGGCTGTCCACCTTCGCTTTCTACATTACACTGAATGCAGGGTGTTACATAAAATGACATTTTCCTGACAAGTTGAACTTACCTCGCTATTTGCTCAATCAGTGCATATGAAATATAGATAATCATATGACTACTTAATCATATTAGTCTTCAGAACGTTCAAACTTTCAAAGCAAAGTCGGAGGTGTTGAGCCCAGGAGCATGGAGAGGTTATAGCAGTGTTTGGATTTGTTGTATTGGTTTGTTTGTATAATATCTCATGAATTAGTCATGAGTCTCATGAGTTATATTGTGTTTTTTTGTGTGTTTTATTACGATGTCTAGCAACTGTATGCCTATGAGAGCCCCTGCAGTGTTTAGGCAATAAAAGTACTTGGTTTAAGAAAAAGATTGTGATTTGGGTTAATATAACTAGAGATGTGACATTTAATAAGAACAAAAGTTACAGAACAAATAACTTAATGTTTAAATCTGGGTATTTTCAGAACCTGTCGACCCACCTATGCTACCTTTCCTGCTCTTCAAACTACGTCACCCGTCCTGGCTCAGGATTACGTGGATTACTTACAAATTAATTACGTGGGTTATATATGAATTATAGTCCATTACTTTTTGTAGGTATGGCTAAAAACAGTGTTTGAGAACAAGCTGCTTCAGGTTGTAGCTGACTAAAGTGCAGCCAGTGCTAGTGAAAGAACACTGCAGCCATTCATATTTTTTCTTTCTTTATTGTAAAAGCAGCCAGATATAGAGCTCAAGCAAAAGCATGAATAGCTTACACGTAAACATGCTGGCATTAGCTACAGTACAAATCTATTGTGTGTAACACGTTCTTCAAGTGGAGGAATCTGCCCTGTGATCTGACTATTTCACTTATTATCTCCACCAGACTAGGCCTGGAAGGAAATTATGTTTTTGGTCGTGCGTGTGAGTGTCTGTCCACGCCTCATGTCACATTTTACTGGACCCATCAGCCTAAACATTTTTGTTTTCTTTCATGACTGTTTGTTCAAGGACCTCTTGTGGTTGCAGTGATTCACACTTTTTTTTGATTCACATATGAAGAACCTGGACAGAGGAAAGACTACAAAGACTTACAAGAGGCACAAAGCAAGCACACCATTGACACAGGTAGGAGAAAAGAACATACGCACCCAGAGGAAAAGAAAGACGAGGACAACATTCACACAAGGCAGAGAGTGAGTGAGAGACAAGAAGAGAGAGAGAGAAGAGAAGCTGAATCTCCTGGAGGCAATGATCCAGATCCAAAACATGTAGAACTAGAAAGGTGCCCTCAGTGGAGTGCAGATCTCTGACAGATGTGTCTGCAGCAACAGCTGCTGGAGTTGTGATCAAATGAATACAACCAGTGGTTGAAAGCGTTGTCTTAGCAGATTTTATTCAAACTCAAAAACATTACGCAAGCAATGGACGCAAAGTCCTTGTGTAATACACTATAATACAATCATGCTAAAGCACAACGGGAAACTCACCAAGCTGTTTGGTAACTTAGCAGCGAGTGAGTGCCTGCAAGGTAGAGCAGTGGTAGCACTGACAGCTTCGTTAGCCTGACACAATAAAAGAGAGCGGCAGAGCAGCAGCTGAGAGGTACTCAGCAGCGTATGTACTGAACACGTCTTCCAAAACAAAAACAGTGGGTAAACTATTTCTGCCCGACTTCGTCTCTGGCTCCAAAGTGGCGGCTAGGGGTCGTAGATGCACTCAGCTGTGGTGTGACAGTGGCCCACACCGACCGGGGGCTGCTTAAGAGCGGTGAGTGGGGAGTAAGCAGGCAGTCAGTGGTGGTATGAAACAAGCCATATATATTTAATCTCCCTGCTCATGCAGTCATGACTCCAATCATTCACTGAAGATGATTGTGTAAAGGCCATGCAGCAGATAGAAATTGGGTTTTGAAAAGGATAATGGAACTGGCTGGGAATGTATTCAGATAAAATGCTGAGTCCTTTAGTTTTTAGTTTTGCACGTTGCCCTTGGTTGATGCTGTGTTCTGGCGCGCAGTCGTAATAATGCGTATTTCCTGGCATCACTCAAGAAGGCACAAAATCACCAGAAGCCTTAAATCACTGCAAATCAGTGAGGAGAAAACAGAGAATGTATTGCACTGAAAGCTATATGGTCATGTTTTTATTGTGGGCTATAGATAAAATCTACCTATAGCAATTACTGATTCAGAGTATTGAATGCCTGAGACGAATGAAGCTGAAATTAGTGGGTAGTTAGTGATTAAATTGGAGACCGGAACAATGGATTGATTGAAGTGGAATTGTATAAATATTTTCTCTTGGTGCTTTGACTGCCCTGCTTTCTCATTGGCTTGGGCTGCTGCCAGAGATGGGGAATGGACTCTAACACCAGACAGTGTACACAGCAGTTGGAAGAGCACTGGCTGAAAGGTAACTGAGGAAGAGGCCCTGACAGCAGCACTGACTGTAATGATCACAGTGTTTGTTTGAAAAGTAACTGAACAAACATTATTTCACTAGAAATACAGATCTCTGTGTCTGTAATGGCCACTGCTGTAATGTTTGATTGAATGAATACAACCTACAACTGCTCCCAGCTCTAGACCGCATGCGGATCAATCATATTTTACCTCACAGATCTCAGACAACAGATACGCCCTCATTTCAACCTGGCTCCATGCAGCTTCACTGTAGGTTACTGTGTAACGCGTCACGTTCACCGCTTCCTCTGAAAAGAAACAGTCCATTTCACTGTGTGATTAGTTGTGCTAGCTGTATTATTTATCATATTTTGACGGCGGAGGAGTGACGTAGAGACGCCGTACACGGCTCTGGTAGCGGTAGCAACCTGTCAATCACAAGGTAGTCCTGCCCTAAAGCATACTCTGCTTCATGCTCTATTTGACTCTAAATGGACCATAATTTACTAAATGAACATCATGCTGTATTGAAGAAGACTTGAAACTAGATATTAGAAAAGACCAAAAAGGTGTCAATGCAAGTGAAGGAGGCCATTATTAGGTTAAAAAAATTGGTGTACCGTGGTGAAGAAAAACACCTTCATAACATCTACTGAAGTCAAAAATACTCTGGAGGAGGTAGGCCTCATTGTTAAAGTCTACAATCAAGAGACGCCTTCATGAATCTAAATACAGAGGGTTTACAACAAGGTGCAAACCACTGGTAACACTGAAGAACAGGAAGGTCAGATTAGACTTTAACAGAAAACATCTGAAAAAGCCTGACCAGTTTGGGAACAAGATTCTTTGGACAGATGAAACCAAGATGAACTTGTACCAGAATGATGGGAAGAGAGAAGTGTGGAGAAGGAAAGGAACGGCTCATGATCCAAAGCATACCACATCATATGTCTAACATGGTGGAGGCAGTGCTTTGGATGGGCATGTATGGCTGCCAATGGAACTGGTTCATTGGTGATGTCACAGCTGATAGAAGCAGCAGGATGAGTTCTGCAGTGTTTAGGGCTATTCTATCTGCTCAGATTCAGCGTAATGCTACAAAACTGATTGGACGGCGCCTCACAGTGCAGATGGATTATGAACTAAAACATACTGTGAAAACAACCCAAGAGCTTCTTATGGCAAAGGAATGGAATATTCTTCAATGGCCAAGTCAGTCACCTGATCTCAACCCAAGTGAGCAGACTTTTCACTCACTGAAGGTAAAACTGAGGCCAGAAAGACCCACAAACAGCAGCAGCTGAAGGAGGCTGCAGTAAAAGGTCTGGCAAAGCATCTCAAAGGTAAAAACTCACCGTTTAGTGATGTCTATGGGTGATAGACTTCAGGCTGCAAAGGATTTTCCTCCAAGTATTAAAAATAATGATTATATTCACAATTATGTTTGTTTGTCCAATGACTTTTGAGCCTCTGAAAATGGGGATGACTGTGTAGAAATAGCTGTAATTCCTAAACGGTTATTGTGATTTTTTAGTTGTATCCATTGAATTAAAGCTGAAAGTCTACACTTCAACCACATATTGACTGATTATTTTCAAATCCACTGGAGTCGTGTAAAGAGGCAAAATAAAAAAAAATTGTGTCACAGTCCAAATACTTATGGCCCTGACTGTATATAAGTACATGCATACATCGATATGGAATTGTCTTCCCGTGGCCTGCTGATCAGGAGAGGAACAATTCCTCATCAGTAGCAGTAACAAGATTAATTAAATTGTTTTGGCCACTTTTGTCCCCTACAGGCCATTCAAGAGTAGTGAGGAGTAAGCAGTCAATGACTGCATAAAATAGTTAATCAAAGATGTTGTCAATAAATTGATTTTCAACAAGTAACAATCACTGCAACCACGAGAGGTCCTTGAGTAATCAGTCATAAATCAACAGCTGCTGTTGAAAAATGTTCATCAGGGCGCTGATTACTTGTTTCTCCAGTGCAGTTTGATTTGCCAATTGTCGATGACGTCCACTTCTTGTATACAGTCTGTTATCAAAGATACGCATTTGTCTGTCACAGAGAGAAAACAAAAAACATATTAGGGATTTGAATCCAAATCCTGTATCTCACAGGGACTCCAGAGACCATTTGCTCCTGGTAAACTCCGCAGAGAGACAAAATAGCTATCTGATTATGATGACATGATAAACCTACACTATCAATACGAGGAGAAAAAATAAAAAGCACTATTCTTTCTTTCCCAAAAGTTACGATTGACAATGTGATGTATGACTGCTGTGATCAGAAAACAGCGTGGTGTGGCTGAGTCACATGCTTGCCCCAAGGCAACTTGAGAAAAGCTCCCCCCTAGTGCACAGATGAGTGATTCACAGTCGGAGCCTCCTATTTCTCACAAATACACTTTACGTATTCTCCCAGGCCTTAGGAATTATTGCAGGACAAATCAGCAGCCCGGGATTTGATTGGCTGAGCCCCACATACCCAGAGCAGCGCTCAGAGAAACTCTCAGTAAATGTTTGGTCCTGACTGGTGACTGGTGGTGGGTGGCCTGTAGGGCCCTCTCACACTGTTGAGCCTTGTTAGTGTTTGTAAGCATGTATGCTTGTGTGAGTCAGTGTTTATGTGTGGAATGCAGCTGAGTAGACTTTAATACAAAGATGGAAATCTTTTTATCAGCCTTAACGGAGAAGATAGTCATACATTCACATCCACCCACATTAGGATTTTTGTCCGTCTCATCTCTTTGGTATCCTCGGCTATAAAGCATCACAGACTGGCATGCCAGGCTGGTAAACATGACTCACTGTGCAGTGTGCTGACATCATAGAACAAAGTCATAGAACAAAAACAGTTAATGACCTCAGTCACCAGGTAGAGACTTCCTATTCAGGCTGACTTTAACTCTAACTCCACCAACAACAATAGTCTCACATCTACAGTACACTATAAGTTACTTAATAAACGGTTCCGACCTCTTAGAATCCATATTCAGCGGTGCTGTACTCAAGAGCACTTGACGCTACATTAGCTGGTACTAGCAAAGCATAACGGGATCATCAACTAAACTGTTAGCATTCAAGTTGCATTGTGGGTAATGCCTAAGCCAGGTTTCAATTTAGGAAAACAAATGTGTCAAATAAGTTTTCTTTTTTTAACTGTCCACCTTGATGTTATAGAAATAAAAGCTAAAATTGAAATATTGAATTGCCACTTCTTATTGAATGAACAGCAGAAACATATTTTATGCCTTACATCGAAGACAAGATGGCGCCGTGCTAGTGGCAGCCTGTTGCAGCAGCTCCCCGTGTGTTTTCATTTTTAGTCTTCTGTCTTGTTTTCTCTTTAACGTTTTGTTTAAGTGACGGTCAGGCAGAGGACCGTACCTTTTTTTCAACTTTTCGAATGGCCTTTCTGTTACTTTTTTCCCTCCGTGTAACAAAGAGCCACGCAGAGCAGACTGGGGGCATTGTTTACTCTCGCGACCAGCTGATTGCGCTGAGTGTACAAGAAGTGGATGAGTCAACTCTTTTTCTTGAGGAAACTTCGATCCTTCAACGTGTGCAGCAAGATGCTGGAGATGTTCTACCAGTCTGTTGTGGCCAGTGCACTGTACTTCGCCGTAGTCTGCTGGGGGAGCAGCATTGGAGCCGGAGACACCAACAGACTTAACAAACTGGTTAAGAAGGCCGGCTCCATCATTGGCTGCAAACTGCACAGTCTGGAAAAGGTGGTGGAGAGGAGGACACTGAAGAAACTATTATCCATATTGGATAACCCGGATCACCCTCTCCACCACCTACTGCAGGGACAGCGGAGCACTTTCTCCAACAGACTGATCCAGCTCCGCTGTCACAAGGACAGATACAGGAGAACATTTCTGCCCTCTGCTATAACACTATAATAAATCACCTTTGGCCAAATCAGTCACAAGACTATAACACAGTTACACTGTTGTTTGTTTGTTGTTGGTTAAAAAATATTTGCACTACTGTTTAGTTTGTTAATTTAATATTCTATTTTATTGCATATATTGTGCATTTTTATATTTAATATAATAATAATTCTTTATTGCTTTACCTGTACCTATTAATTCTGCTGTAGCAAAAAAATGTCCCCTTGTGGGATTAATAAAGTAACTATCCATCTATCCATCCGTCCATCCATCTATCTATCCATCCATCCGTCCATCCATCTATCTATCCATCCATCCATCCATCCATCCATCCATCCATCCATCCATCCATCCATCTAAAAGAAGCCCAGCACAGCAAGACACACTCAAGGGAGGATCCCCATGTGGGACATCTCCCCAGCGCTGGCTGGTCCTCGCTAGGCTCCCCCTTACATTTAGAACTAGTACCTATTACAGAGTGCCAGCTGTGTGTAGAGGGTCACCCCTCTGTACATGGAGCTCCGTTGAGCTCTGCCCTGCCTAAAGGCATATGCATGTTCTTTTTTTCTGCAAATGCAAATCTAGTCTTTGGTCAGGTAGGTCTGTCAATGAAGAGAAACTTCATTTTGAGTGAACTAATATTTGAATTGACGTGTGCACAACGGGATGATAAATGCAGATATTTGCCGTTAATCCCCCATTCTAACATCATATATTTTAAGAGGGGTGATGAAGCCGTAAGAAGAATGGAAAACCCCTTGCCCTCAATCTGGACTTGCTTTGTTTGAAATTCTACCACAGAAGGTTTGTTAGTTAGAAATGCCATGAACAGAAATGTAGCCATAAAGGCTGGATCTTGTCTGAAGCACCTTCCTCAGTTCCCTGTTGGTATTAAAGCCTTTTATAACATCTTGTCTGACAGCTCAGAGGTATTTCTTCTGTCAGCAATTCCATGAAGCCCGGGCATCTTGTTCAACTCTAAGAGAACGCTGCCTATAAACCTGGAGGGTCTGTACGAAGAGTACAGCCGCTCTATTAGTGACTGGATGAAAGTGTTTTCCAGCAGCTGCTTCTTATTATACTTGCATCTTTCTGTGTGTGTATTGTTTTAGTTTCAATTCAATTCATTTGTACAGCCCAACATCACAAATTTGCCTCAGAGGGCTCTACAATCTGTACAGCATACAACATCAGAAAAGGAAAAAATCTTTCACGGTTTCAAAAAAAAGAGAAAGAAACATCTGGGAGAGCAACAGTGGAGGAAAAACTGTCCCATAAGAAGTGCAAGAGATGTCATGTAATATACAACATGATCAAATTACAACAGACTTAATCCATATGACATAAATGATACATATGAGAGTAGTAATAGCAGAATAATGCTAGAAAAATGATTACTACTACTACTAATATTAATTACTGTATTTAATGTTATTATAAGATAATATAATATGCTCTGACAGGTCAAGAACTGAATGTCAGACTTGCTAAACACACATCAACAACCTGACCTCCACATGCTCTCCTTCTACCTTGTTACACAGGCCACACTACTTCCTGCGTTGGCTCTGAACGTTGCCACTGGACATACATGGCAAGGTGCTGAATGGTCCAGTACGCACCCTTTGTAATATGTCTGTGAACTTAAAAAGCTGTCAGTGATACACTCACTCCTTTGCTTTACTATGCCCAACGCTCCAGTGCCAACCTTAAAGCTATGCAGCATTACTGCTGTAATCAGTTCCTGCACATGAAATATGAAATAACACATGGTATTTTATGTATACTCCTGTGTGAATTAAATACAAATACTGATATTTTGTCATTTAATTGAGAACGTTAGTGTTAACTGATAATAACAGTTTCAAGTAAGATTATAGAGAATTAAAAACAATATAGGCCTAGCTTAGGGGACAGCAAATGTGATATAAAAAACAGCTGATAAATGTATTTTACAGGACAGGTGGCAGACATTTGGTCTGAATCAACTGCATGTAATGTGTATATAGCCTAAATAACCTCATTGATTACTATCATTGGTTATAATAGAATATAATATAATATGGAATTTTTTTGTACGTTAATCACATAATCGTGAACGAGTATGTATAAAGAACTCTGAAATCACACACCAGACGGGCCAACAAACAGCGATCTTTCAGCCAGGAGTACGCAGTTCGTTCCCAATGTGAGACGACAAGTCAATATTCCTAAAACTAACAAAGTGGTTTTGTTGCCTGAACCTAAATTAGTTTCCTGTAAAGACAGAAGTTTATTTTGAAAAAACTGTATGCATGTACCAAGTTGAAATTGACACGTGCAGGCTTTCGTAGGAAAAGGCTCGAAAAATGAGGAGTAACTTTTCACAGGATATCATACGAAACGTTGTATGAGGCTACGTTGACTGAAAAAGACTCAAAACTAGCAACTGTGACAGTAAACTCATGTTTACAATGTTTACTGAGATAATAAATCAAGTGAGAAGTAGAGTCATTTTCTCATAAACTTCTATACAGTCTGACTGGCACTTCGTTTTGCCTTAAATTTTCATAACCGGAGGTTTGCTGCCTGGCAGAACATGAATAGCTGTAATGAATCACTCTTCATTGACGGCTCTCTCATATCTAATTTTAACAGACAAATACTGATACATCCACACACTCACTCACTCACACACACACACACACACACATTCAAAGCCAAGTGCTCAATGCTAATTTCCTCAGACAGGTACGATGAGATTGTTTGCTGCTTAGGAGCTGAAGTATAATTAAAAGTCAATGAAGAGCAAAATTGCTATTTTGCACATGATATCTGAACAGTGCTTCACAATAGGAAATAAAGGAATGGCCTGGTGAGAAGAAAGAACCCCTGTGTAATGCTCATTTTAGTTGCAAAAATTGGAGTTAAATGAGAATTAGAGACACTGGAAGTAGGAGATGAGTCAGCAGCAGTGTGGGTGTAGCATACTTTTACAGTAGCTACAGAAATGGAAAGGTGGTAGCAGCTTTGTGATACAGACAATAGCTTTAAGAGCTGCATTGTGTTTTATGTGTGCACAAGAAAAGGAGGAAGTATTTTTTGGGGAGTGAAATGAAAATTAAATTTTAAGACTTTTAGACGTTCAGAGGGCTGTTGCCATTTACTAAACAATATGATCAGATGGAATAATCCCTAGTAATGTTTGGTGAGAATTTATGGGTGAATCTAGGCTGGATGTTTGAGCAAAAAGGCGAGTGAGAGCATAAATTGTATGTCAAGAATAAGAAGAAGAATCTGAAGCACTGGCAGCATACTTGAAATAGTATTTATATAGCCTGTGTTTGCAAGATCCTAGATTGGGAAACTTTTGATTGCCTCTCATCGTCTCTCAACATGTTGACAACGAGCCATGAGGGCATTATCAGCTGTAACCGCCGTATGAGAGCAGTGCAGAGCAGCGGCTGTGAGCTAACCAGTGGGCAACATACACATGCACTAACATTAAAGCATTAAAAGCATGCGTGGCCGGCCCAACCGTATGTCAACAAATCAAGGAGAAGCTCTGATAACAACACACCGAGGGAGAGTGACTTCATTCTCTGCTCACGTAGATATAACTCCATTTATCTTTACACAGATACTAGTTGTTTGCTTCTATAATTATGGTAAGAAGGTTAAATACAGCTCCTTCAGACTTTCCCTGATAGTTTTCTCTGATTGTACACCTGTTTCTTATACCTGTTTCTGTAAGACGGTTACAAGGTTATTTTATTGTCATTGTACAACAGGGGTGCACAACGAAATGCAGATTGTAGTCCCATTTTGCTACACAAGAAAAACACAAAAAATATATGATATGAGGAGGTTGGAGGATGAGTTACGGAGTCTCACAGCCAGACGAAAGAAGCTGTTATGACTTGCAAAAACTTACTTTTTGTATTTGTTTTAATTAGGATAATGCACATTTCAACAGCAGTATGTCTATCAGTACAATAATAGATTCATGTCATACTCACCTCTCTGCTGTCTTTGTCTGAGTTTAATTCTTTTTTGTATACAGAAATACTGTTACATCTCACTAAGTGATTGCAATTGGTTCTATCTTTCCACTTTTTTATTCTGTTAACTTATTGTTATTGAAGCTTCTGCAAAACATGTTTCACATCAAAATCCTTCCAGCAGCTCAAACATCTGCAGGGAGTGTTTAGTTTTATGAATGGTAGCTCAAAGGATTACTTAACCCACAAAATAACCATTTGATTATCAATTACTCATCCCATGTTACCTTGAATTCTTGAAGAAAAGTCACCAGGGTTTTATTATTGAGGGTTTTATTGTTTGAGATGTGAGGTAAACCTCACACCTCACCAAGAAGTGGTTTCTTGGTGCTTACAAAATCAGGGATTGAAGTAAAATTGCAAAAATGCACTGGTGTTTGTGATTAAGTGGAAATTCCACCAGGCTGTTGTGGTTTCTTTTATCGTTGATGTTTTGAAACAAGGATGGTGTTTGATAGACTGGCTAAGAAATGGTAATTCTGAAATCTGAATGCCTTTACAAATTGTTTGTTCTATATCTAAACATCACAATATCTTCATGTTACCTGATTGATTAAGGTGTATCCATTGGAATACGAATTGAAGCTGATTTGCCCTAGAGTAATGGGAAAAGTATTGAGCTTCAAGTTCTCTTTATGTCTTGTTGTTTCAGTAGAATTGACAGATGATTGATTCTAGAGATTTGAACAAGGAGAGGCTGGGTTGAGAGGGGATCATTCTGAATAGGTTATTTATTATAGGAAGTACTGTCTTTTTAATGGTAGCTATTCTGCCCATAAGTCATAGTGGTAGGTTCATCCAGTTGAGGAGGTTGTCATTTATTGATTTGAGTAGTAGAAAGAACTTCAATGTGAGCAGCTCTGACATCCTGGGGGAGATATTAATGCCCAAATATGTGATGTGACCTGTGCATAAAGGGATAGCTTGCGTATGGGCTGCCACATCTTATGCCTTATCTAAAGGATTCATGATTTGTTCCAGTTAATGGAGTTGTCAGAGATTTTGGAATATGAATCAATAAGTTTATCCTGTAGTGATGAGTGACAGTTCTGTAGGAACAGCGATATATCATCCGCATAAAGACTGATCTTATGATTGTTAAGTGTTTGGATTCCTTCCTGTGCAGTGTGAAGCTTTGTACATTGGTGATGACAGTGGCTGAAGGTGCTGTGTACAAAATCTTGATCCATTTAATAAATTAAATCTTTCAAATCTTTGTAATGTGAAAAGTCTAGTTTACTCTGTCGAGGCCTTTTCTGCATGTAAGGTGGCTTTGATGGTTCTTGCTTGTATTGATGAATTATTAATTAAATGTGTATTGTTTATCATTGCTGACATGAGCATTTCACATTAAAACTGTTTATTATGGGGTAGGTGGATAGAGGTTGTACATTAACTCACATTAACATTTGTGATTGACAGTGCAGTTTTACTGGATGAATTGTGCTGCAGGAAGCTGTACAGACAGACACTTGACATAGTAAAAAACATTCAGTTATTAAGGATAAAATAGCTACATACTTGTCAATTTAGATTTATGTTTTATCTATTTCAATGTACATATAAAATGAAAACGCATGTGGCAATTAGTTTTTGATATCTTTAGATGTCAGAGAGAATCCAGGAAGATGCCTTATCTTACAAAACCTCAATTCCCTGTGCTGTTTCTCAGATCTCAGTTTATCCCTGAGCCAGGGCTGGAGTCGGTGGTCAGTCTTTTCCAGCTGTGAAGACCAGGGCTACCTTTCCAAAATAATTACACTTCGGCAGTTTGAACCTCTATATGGAGTCCCCGTCATGCGTGGACTCCATATAGAAGCTTCCCTGCAAGAAACAAGGGATTAAATGTTGATTATGAAGCAGAACATTAATTACAGTGTTTGTGTAAAGTGCTTAATTGCCTGTTTGATTTATGGCAGAATGGTAGGAGGATTATATCTGGGGATTTTCCTCATTTTTTATCACTTGCAGTATCCTTGTGAATATTTAATGGTTCATTGCAAGAATTTACAACAAATGTATTGATACATGTGCATGTTCTGTGTATTTGCTTGTGTATACCTGGCTACAAAGACTATGATGAGGCCTACAAGAGCTGTCAGTCTCTGTCTTAGCTGTTTGCTTTGGCAGCGCTACAGCTGAGTAGCTAGGACAGAGCTCTGTGTGCTTGTGTGTGTGTGTGTTCACGAGTTAATGCTGAGCTCCTTTGGCACCTGTCATCCAGGCAATGAGCCCGTTGCTTTTGTTGGGATCTGACTATATGGCTTCGACATGTGCTGTGGAACAAAGAGAGAGAGTCAGGCCTTGCCTTTTGCAAGTAAAGGTTTCATCCTGATTGTAGTTTGATGAGCACCAAACCCCCCAACTTTGAAGAAATTCACATTAGGCTGCGAGTTTCCTCCCCGAAATGCCACACTGCTCTCATTGGACGAGAGCAAGGATGCCGAGGCGGGACCTCCGGTAAGACGATCTTGCTCCCCCAAAAACTATGCATTCCTGAAGGTACCTGAAAGCAGCGCTGCAATCTAATTGGCCGAGAGCCAAGACACCCCAGGACCCCTTTGGTTCAGCCACTGTTCTACAAAACTACCTGCAACCCCCACCTCAATGCTTTTTCCCTTCGACCTCCGTCGAGCTAGGGAGCACACCAACGTTGTTTCCCTTTTCAACCAAATCCTAGGTTTAACAGTTTATATTCGCTGGCCGAATTCACCAAACTGTCTATTTTATCTTTGTTCGTATCCACGAAGCGAACCCCTTTTTAGTCCTGCAGAAGTGAAGAAGCAAGACTTTTTCAGAGAGAGAGAACTTCCACTCTCCACCAAGCGCCTCGTTTGCTCTGGCCATATGGACGCGAAAAGCCCTTATCCAGACGACAGCGATTCTCTCCTACCGAGAGAACACCTCCCGCGGCCCGCAGCCGCGCTGCCCGAGCCCACGGAAGCTCAGAAGAATCCCCCCTCAACCAACACGATTGCATCGTACCGTAAGGCGAAATAGATTCTGGGCAGAGTTAGAGAGTTAATTTGTGTTTATTTTATCTTGTTTGTGTGCTTAAAGTACTGTTCATTTTTATAACGTGGTGTATGCTTTATGATCACCGACACTGGCGATCCCTGAAATTGCTAGTGTTGTGTAGAAGTTAGCGTGTATTCCATGCTACTGTGATTCGTGTCGAGACAGCCGCAGTGAGGTCGAAGTTGCTTCTCATCAGTTCAGGAGGTCAGAACCGCCGGCTGAGACAAAGAGTCGCGGTTCTTGCTCCCCTGGCTGAGAGAGCAATTTTCCGTACTCCAGCGCGGCGCGAAGGATCTTAATCTTTTGTTTTATTTCATTTTGTTCCATTCCCTTCTCTTTTACTAACACACACACACACACACACACACACACAAAACACACACTTTGAGCTAATG
>NW_022280036.1:55079-131725 GCF_004355925.1 Anarrhichthys ocellatus | reverse complement strand
CGTCTGTTGATTTTAGATAGCGTGCTCATGAATGTATAGTTGTTGTTGGTTTAGATATTAATTGACTAGATCATTAGTATTAGAACGTAATAAACTCTGTTATATTTTAAAGAGCAGATGTCTGTGATTACTTTGTGCATGTGTATTGTGATAATAGCTGTATATGTGGTCTGTGCTCGAACTTAAACCTTCACTTTCACTCTGAATGTGTCATAGTACTCAGACTGTTGACATTGTGAGTGAACACTAATTATGAGACTTAGTTTATCGTTATTGGTCCCTGTTCGCAGGGTGGTGCCCCGTTATTATTAATAATCATTAATAATTGTGACTGACATTAATAATTCTATTGATGTCAAGCATTTAGTTTCTTAGATGCTGATAACCCAAACACGCTCCTTTACATTCCCAACATAATGGTGCCCCCTTTTTGAGGCTATGTTATTTCCCAACACTTTCATCAAAACAGCTAGAAGCAGGCAAGCCTTCAGCCTGTAGCCTGCACAGTAACCTGCAAGAGGAACTTATTGCAGTAGGTAGATGGATGGATGGATGGATGGATTTTCATACTAAATGCTTTTTTTTTTTTTTTTTTTAAATTGTGTGCATAGTTCCATCATATACAGCACATTTTCCAGAACTGTTGCCACGGGCAACCAATTCGTAATACTGCAAATATGTCAATAAACAATACTTTTATCAGTGGGCCGTAGGCTTATTCACCATCAGCTGTATTAAGAGACATTTATTTAAAGAAAAATCTTCAAGATTGCCAGTTTAACAAAACAAAGATTGACACCAGGACAATGTCAATCGACTTTGACTATGTTTGAGCATCATTGATGTGAACACAGAGGAAGTGGAGTAGCCTTAGTTCCTGGATGGATTGGCTGAGCTCCCATCTTGCCTCTCCTCCTGCGGCGGTCGATGCCGCTTTAGGAGGTGTTTGGTGCAGCTGGTCCCGTAGGTGGTGATCCTCTCGAGGTCCGGTCCGCTGCACTTCCTCAAATCCCCACGCTTCAATTCTCCAATGTTGATTAGTGTATCTGTGTCATATTCCATACATGCTCCAGCAATAAACACCAAAAGACCACAAATTAAAACAAATTTCAAGCAAAGGCGTGCAACCTCCCAGATTATTTTTAATGAATATGTTTTCAAAAATTCACCCCCAACAAATGCATTATTTCTTCCAGTATGATTAAAGTTTGCAAAGAACTGCAGTGGCCAGTAGTTTAACAAAATTGCTGAACTTTGACTTCCTCCCTTACATAAATGGTACACTACCTCCTGCATTGATGAATGAATGAGTAAATTGTGCCCTGCAGAAATCAGCCATCTAATTCTGAGGAATACTGGTCTGCAGAAAACACTTCTCTAGAAAGGAGTCTGTCGGGGGCGACCGATAGTTCACCCAGTAGAGCATGCGCCCCACATAGGCTTTGTCCTTGTCAGCAGCCCGGGTTCTGCTGCCCTTTGCTGCGTGTGCCCTCTCTCTCTTTTCTCTTTCCTGTCAATAAAAGAGACACCGATTTTGCCTGATGGAATGTAAACAATTTGGTAGAGAAAATAGAAAAATAAAGTAAACAGTAAAAACGAATAAACTCTCCGTTACAAACATCCATCGCAATTTACAGATGGTTAACGTTTGACCCACTGATCTTACTGAAGTTGTGTGCTGATGAGGGTTTTATAACTGGCGTTTTAGCTCAATTTCAGTTTTTCAGTTCAGAAAATCATCATCAGACTGACCCGTCTGACCCATATATCATCAACTACTTTAGTAGTTTGAAGTACAAAGGTATCATAACCAATAGAAATGATGACCAAAGGTTCTTGTCCTATTTTAAAGTAGCCAAGCGTGATGAGGGGGTGACCACAATCTCCTGCTTGCAAATGGCATGCTCTGCACACCCAACCCCGTGCCCTCTCAAGGTCTGGTGAGAGAATAACTCATGCTACTTCATCTTTTGCTACATAGGCCAATATAACACAGTAGGAAAACACAGGGCGCTGTGTTGGTGTGTGTGTGTTTTCATGAAATATGAACCAGGAAATTGAGTTCCAGTAATATCCATTGGATTCACAGCTGATCAGAAGCTAAAACTTTGCTATCCTGATGTTTGGCAGTAAACCAAAGTGCTCACATAGTGAGAACCATAGTGTTCTTTTGTGGAGTTTACGTGTCTGAACTATATTATTGATTTGCACTGTTTTTCATGTTTTGTAGAGAGGAAGAGGTCCACAGGATATCTGTATAAAATGCTCTAGATCAGTTTAACACCACTACAGAAAGTGACTAAGTGGGCAGTTAAAAATTGTGATCAAATAAAATAAAAGGATTCAACCATGCAAAAGCCTCAGAAAGGTTAGATAAAACGCAAGCCTACTGTTTCAAAATCAAAGAACACATTCATTGTATCAGAGCACTCGCGTAAGAACGAGGTACTAGCAGAGCACTTCATATTTCTGTGAACCATTCTCTGTAAAAATCTGCAGGGGGAGGCTCGCAATAGCAGCAGTTTGCACTGTGTAGAAACAGATGTTTGCGGCTTGCAGCTCTCTCTCTCTCTCTCGCCCCCCATCTTTATCTCTATTTAGGACTACGAAAAGCAAACAAGCTAAGAAACCGAATAAAGCCACGTGTTCTATCTGTCTGTTTACCGATCTCTGTTCTTTTGGACCGGGCCGCACGTACAAACCCAACAAACGGCACTGTGCATTATTCCTTTTACCAACTTGCCCACGCTGTGACGTTCTTGATAAACAATACATGTGACCGTTAAATGTCAAATTGCATCGCAGCACTTATGGGAGTAGGTGACGGTGGCCAGTATCTTTTGGCTTGTTTAAAGTACGTATTTTGAGAGAGAACACAGCTACAATACAGTTCAGTGTTATTAATTACCATGTTTGTCTTGTTGCAAACCAGCTGTAGCATTTCTTCCCCTCGAGAGTATCTGGAACTTTTGTACCACCTCCTGAGCCCCCAAAGGAAGGGGAGTACAGTGGAAACAAAAACTGGAGACAAAGGTTTACACGATGAGGTTTCCAGCTTTAGCGTTACTGAGGAAGATGCTTTTCAATCTGCTCTTTCTATCTATCGATCTATCGATCTAGATATAGATATAGATATAGATAGTGGAAAGATAGATAGATAGTGGAAAGGGTGCTGTTTTTCTGGTGAGGACAATCCTGCCTATGCAGTTAAATTCTTTAAAAAAAAAAAAAAAACACGATGTTCAACATATGCTTTTATGCTTATATGCTGTAGCAGCTTTTAGACTACTACTACTACTATGACTCCGTGATCTTCAGTTAAAAACAGCTCAATGAGTTTTGATTTCCAGATCACAAAAAAACTGTTAGTGCTTAGTAGAGAGATCGAGGTGATTCTTCCACTGCTTGGCTGCCTAAAGTCACCATTTGACACTTTCATCACTGTGATTCACTACAGTTTCTCTCCAGAGCCATTCAATCTTTTACAGGTTGTTATTATTTGTCCTGTTGCTATACATGATGTCATTGACGAGTCTCATGTGACGTCTGGTTAGGGCCCGTGTGCACAGCTCAACATATTGGCGGCGCTCAGTAAACACAGCTCTGCCAAGCTTGATAAACAGCTGAGGGTTGTGTATAAAAGGCACAGTGTGATGTTGATCAGGACTTCTGCAGTGCGTTTATTTCCATTTGCCCGTGGCATTTTGAGGCCAGGTCTCCAAGTGCGAGGGCTCCACTGCAATCAGCCAGGGAATGAGCTTAATCGTTTATAATGAGACCAGAGTCCAACCTGCCAGCCTTATGAATGAGACAGACTAAACAGGTGAAAGCAGTCCAGCAGATCTTTTTATATCTCTACTGCAAGAAAGACAAGAAAATCTACATTATCAGTCTTGTAACTATTTAAATGGTATTTTCTGGAAGGTGATATTCCACTGTGATGCTTGTTTTGTTTCTATTTGTATCTTTTGAGAGATGACGTGTCAATCAAGTAACCATACGTTTGCCAGAGTTGTGGACTCGAGTCACCTTTTTGATTACTTCAGACAGGAGTTGATGGAATGGAAATGACTCTGACCTTAACTCAACGACTGATAACTCGACTTGTGCCCCGGCCACACTGCCTGCGTGAGAACTGCGTGTGTGTCGCGGAACCTCTTGTTTTTGAGTTTGACATGTTGACAGGTTAGAGCAGCCACACTGCCCATGTGGTTCACAGCAGAAATACAAAGTGAAAATGAGTGTAACAGACCGCTGTCGATCCGTGATCCGTACTGATCCCCCCTCACAGTTCGGCATGAATGTGAACCGTGGATCAATGACACAGTTTACCGTTAACCATCACAGTGTGAAATAAAGTTTTACTGACGATCGTTATTCGCCAATATTCAGTAAAATATGTGATCAGGACATCATTTATGCTTTTAGGCATGATTAAGATACTCTTCATATTAGGAACTAAAACCACATGGTTGAGGTTGGTGACAGATGGTTTTCATTATTAAAGGACATTTACTACAAACCATATACTGCATGATGCACATCCAAAATAACCACTTTGCTTTCCATGCTGTTGTGCTGTAGATGTTTGTGTCTTGAACCTCTTGAAATGTGAAATTTGTAAACTGATACTAGATAAATGACATTATAGGTCTTTTGCTGAAATTCCTAAAATGATCGACAGTTTGTATAAATTTACCTTACAAGAACATCCATGAGCCATGTAAATAATGAGATCCAAAAACACTTGTCACTTTCAAAGACAATGAATGCATTTAGTTTGGAGGTCTTGTTATCTAAACAAATCCAAAATAGTGACCATCAAGTCAGCATTTTCTTTTCTTGATGTTACACTATAATTGCATGGTTAACACATTCTCACCCCAATACGTGAAATACCACAGCTTGGTCAGTGCCTGTCAGCTTCAAACTGATGCCGTGGGTACCAACCTATGGTGTCAGTTGTGGACATGTCAGAGGAGGCATGTCAACATACGCTCGTCACATGCATAGTGTCTTTTTCAAATGAACATCTAGGATTAGGCCAAAAAAAAAGCACTTAGGTTTAGGGAAAGAGCGTGGTTGACGATAACGTGACAGACTAAAGACTTACGTGACAAAATGTCAACGTTTGCTTTAGGTTTCACAAGGGACTCTTGGACAAAAGTCCAGTTTGAACCCTACACCTACCCTTCCGCCCATTCTGTGTGGACTCTCACATGGACGCTGTTAGCTGCAAGCCTGGTGTGTCGCATACAGACGCCAAAAGGTGCCTCCATGTCAGACGAGTGGATTGTTCTTCAATCAGAGGATCGGCCATCCACGGCTCCGCTAGTCCATGTCGATTTGTTATTTGGGCAATATACTTGACCCCAGATCGCTCCCGTAGTCGGTGCCTGCCCTGTGTGAATGGGTATGAATGTTATTTAGAGTCCTGATGGGCAGCTGGCACCTTGCATAGTCGCCTCCGTCATCACTTAGTGAATGATGTCATGTAGTGTTAAAGTGCTTTGAGTGGTCGGAAGACTAAAAAAGTCCATTTACCATTGGGAGTGAGAATGGCATGATGTACTTTAAGCACAGATTGATATAAAAAGATTGTAATCCGTTGTTATGTGGAATAACTTTGACAACTAACGCAGTTTTATTAGTCAAGGTTTCGGAAATCAAATGTGTTAGTTTGTTTCAAAGGTGGGGTGAAAAGCCTGTCATCAGAGAGGGCAAGACGTGATGAAGTGTAATGATATGCCGATATTCTACAACAATGAATGGAAACCAATAGCTGCTTGGAACTGTCTTGCAAGTATTTTGTTTGGAAAAAAATACATCCGTGATTTGTGGTCCTTTAAAATTCAACACAGACTATATACATAGTATATAAGTATAAGATGGGATTCAAATAGGCCTGCACTTTGCGATGAACTGTAAATGTTGACACTCGCTAGTGCGGATTAGTTTCATATGAACTTTCTAGCAGACATAGTTGAATTGCAGGCCCCTGCCTGTACAAGGAAGGTTAATTAACCTTCCTTGTACATGGCTTGTATGATAGTTTGCACTGACAATATGGATCGAGAATTTAATCAAAATGGGCATAGAATGCAATCATCGCCAGTGAAGTAAGCCAGTCGAGCATACATTAAACATACTTCATAACTAGTAGACTGTATCCTGCATTCAACACTCGCATACACATAAGGAGGCAGGCAGTTTTTTTTCTAATCCCATCAGACACACTCCCATATCAGTACACAAACTGAGATTAATGCTGCTGGCTGTTTTCACTCTGGTTGAGCTTCCACAAAATGATGCAAGTCTGTTTACAAGCTCTGAAACTCGGCAGGAGATCAAGTGTGTAGCAACCTAATAGGATTTATGCTTGTACATGTTTTATAGTTCTCAGACAAAGAGGAAAATCTATGATGCAATTTGGGATTTTTGGAGGAAAAGAAAGGAATAAAAGAATCAATAAATAAAACCATTGAATCAATAAATGAAGGGATGACTGAACGGATCAATAAATGGCTGATGGATTCACCCAACAGTGGCTGACAAGTCAGAGAAAGGGAAAACAATTACAAGCTTGCATCCTCAACAAATCCAAGACAACTTGTTTGAATCTACACTCATTTAAAATCTATATATAACTATAACCAACTCTCACTGTACCAATCTGTAGCACTTTACATTAACTGTGTGAATTCCCCAAATGTGTGACTAAAGATTTAGCCGAAGACCCAAAATTAAATGTTGCCACGTTCTAGCAAGCAAAACCTTTTATAAAGGATTTTGTAAGTTGTGAGTGAATTATAAACTAGAAAGGTGCCCTAATATCTCTTCTGCCAGGTGTCTCCCCCTCCTGTACAGTCGAGATGGCGGCGAAGATAACGAAAAAGGAATTATTTATCTTGTATATTGCCTAGATTTTATGGATCATAACATATTAGGTATGGAATTGCCATGCATATGTTTAAATATACAATTTCAGAAAATGTTTAACGCAAAATCTTTGTATTTAAAGAAAATCTTTTCTTAAAATATGTAATTATTGGAGAGGTCTCATGGTGATTAGTGAGTAGCACTTACATTCACCACACGTTTCATTCCTCTCTTTATCTGAAGGTCTTTACAGATTCATTACAGTTCATATATCATTCATAGCCTGATTTATAGAACATATTCATTTTAAATGGATTTTTTTTATTCGCCTGGGTTGTCTCTCCTTAATCTGCAGATACTACATGTTCACCTTTTTCACAAGTTGCATATGTGTACTTCAACAGAACATTTCAGATTATGTCATTTGAAAAGTTTGGTTTTGTAGTTACATAATCTAGTCAGTCCCAATAAAAAAAACTATAACATACAGTACTGTATGTGTAGCAGAATTCAGTTGCCTTTTTTATTTCTTATCTAATGAATCATATCACAACCCCTTCAATTCAGCGTGCTACCCCACTGGGAGTGCCAATAAGCAGGTGAGGAACCCCTGTAATACAAGATGTCTCACCTTCTAATAAACCATTAGGTTTGGTGTCTTATTATGCCCTGTCCACACTACTCCGTTTCTCCTTGGATGCAGATTTGTCAAATAGAAACGATCTCCGTCCACACGGGAGTTTCAGCATCATTCTCGAGTTGATCTGCGTCCACGTGGCAGCCTTCCAAGGTGGACAGCACGTGACCATTAATGTACACTGGGCATGCGCGTGACGGTGTAAACAGGAAGTGGATTGCTTGCTTAGTTAAAAAAAAAAAAATACGACAGAGTAATAAAGTAGTCTTTAATAATGAAAGGTTGTATTTGATACTTAAGAGCTTCCTCTATAAACTCAAACAGACACAGTTCGTGGAAAGTTTTATTTTTCAGACGTAGTTACAGCGCTGCAGGTCTCTCGCTCTCTCTCTCTCCAAATTTACTTTAACATCAACACTTACACATAAACGTTTACTAGATTATGGGTCCATCAATGTGGTCTCTCACTCGTTTCCTCCGTGTTGTTGATGTCTGTTCTCACCAGTAGCTCTGAACGTCATGTCCGCCTAACAAGCTTCTAAGCTAATTTTAACATTACCGCCAATGGAGAAATGCTAACCGCGATTAGCATTACAGCGCTGCGGGTCTATCTCTCTCTCACATCAAATTTACTTTAAAATCAACACTTACACGTAAACGTTTACTAGAATATGGGTCCATAAATGTGATCAACACACGTCTCTCACTCTATTCTGCTCTTGCTTCGTGCAGGAAAGCTTAGCAGATCGCTAACAGTAGATCCGTGAAATAAAGACCATGGAATCCATAGAAGAGTTTCAAGACTTCAGTGTGAATCTTTCTTATTTGTAAAACTGTGGAAACACAATATGAAATATGGCTTTACAAACTGTCCCTATACACATTACATGAATACAAAACAACAATCCATTATATAGCCAGCATGTAACATGTCCGCCTAGCTAGCTTCTAAGCTAATTGTAACATTACCGCCAATGGAGAAATGCTAACCGCGATTAGCATTTAATACAACACAAATGTTATACTAAACACGCGAATAGAATATATCTACGTACATCTTTTCATGCTTCATAAAGACATACTTGCAGACTAAGGTCTATCAATGCTACCAAACGGAAGAAGTAAAACGTTAGTGCAGCGTGTCTTATCATTGGAATCTAAAAACAACGAGCTGCTCCATAGGGCTGATGCCGGTCACGCCGCTCGCTAATCACTCCAATAACAGCTGCTTCCTCCACAGAAATGCAGACTTTACTTTTAGCTAGCAGCAACATCATGTAGCTGTTGTGCTAGCAGCAATGCTTGCAATTAGTTATCCATGTTGAAATGAATCGCTGGTAGCCCAGTGTGTTTTCTTCCGGGTACTATCTTAGTGTTGAGTCCTAATCATGTTAATTGAGAAATACAAATCCAAGTCATCTTGGTTGTCAGTGGACACTGATACTGAACTAAGCAGAGCTAACACAATAGAATAAAAGCCTTGGCTGGACAGATTCTCCTCATGCCTATGTTATTACTGTTGGAGGTCTGTGATGGCTGTTAGCCGGCTGAGCCTGACAACAAAAGGTGGTTTTATCCTATAACGGAGTGCTAACATGTCTAATTCCTCTCTAGCGGATCAGTCTGTCTCTTTGGATGCAGCGGGGAAAGGAAAGTGGGAGAATTCTGAGTCCCACCGCAGTACAACAGTCCAATACACACAAATTGATCCCATCTATGGGGGCACGACATAAGAAGTTTGAAGACTGAGAGGTGTTTCACTCAGCCAGCTCCAAGGTCAGCCAGTGATCCGGGCCTGGGAGGCAGGGTGAAATGGAACCTGTGGAGGCATGTCAGAAATGTTAATTCTGGTTGACCAGGCATAAATAACAGTGTCAGAGGAATTAGAGTTAGTTCCTGTGCTTTGGGTTTCACTGACATGGCAAGGAATGTTTTGGTAGAGGGCCTGTGCTACCACTTCTCCAGGAAAAACTGTTTTCTGTATTGAATAAATACGTGTTATGACTATCGGTCCAATGACGCACAGGTCGAAGGGCACAATTTCAAAGCACTTTAGAAAACTTGGTTCTTTGGTTCTCTGACTTATTTTCCATAAATACTCAATTATCCTTCCCTTTTCCTCTTACTATACACACACACACACACACACACACACACACACACACACACACACACACTTGCAGCCTCGGTATGAGATTCCTTTTTCTTTGGCACTGTAGGGTCTGCGGTGACGTCACTGACCCAAGGGAAGCCAATTTTCCTATTTTCTACTATTATCTACTAAATAACCCGCCTACTGCTTGCCTGAGTCTCTTCCGCATTGAACAAGGTGTCACATGATGACATCTGGCAATCACAGGCCTTAAAAAGGTCTCCATCGACTCAGACTGAGATGAGAAAATTCCATGGAGGAGAGATATGAGATCTCAAAATGATGCCAAACTGCTGTATTAGGATGTATTGAACACTAGTAGTGATACAACAAGTGAAATATATAGTTAAATAGTATATAAAATATATATAATTATATAAAAACCAGCGCAACAGCTGGTTCCAAAAATGAGAATTTGGCTTCACTGTCCGTACTCAAACCTCTATTATGCTGGCCTGCTTCACTCAATCGAAGTAAAAGTTGTTTGTGGAGACATGTAAAACATGTTGTGCTGTGATTGTGCCGTATTTTTAGGCTTGTATCTGCATTATTTCAAATAAATATCTTCAATACAAGTGCTTTTTTTTCAGGCGAACCTGAAACTTTTCAATTTGAGCTGTGTTCCATCTTCATTCACTATTAACCAGTAACATATACACAATATTTACACATCTGAACAAGTGTCTCACAGGTTTTGCCTGTATTTAACCATCAAAATTATTAAAATAGACCTTGTAGTTAGAGATCTACACTCTCTTTAGTATGGGTATGCAATTTTCGAGCAGAGGCCTAAAAATAGGGCTAGTGTTTAAAAGTTAAATTAAGAAAGCTCTTTTCTAATTTTCAGTACAGTAATTCTTGTGGAAAATGTGATACGTGTCAGAGTTCATATATACTTGTCAGAATATGCTCGGTGTAAAAGCATGTGAATATCTAAACTGATGGAAATGGGTGATCTTTGTGTTGGTTCTTTCTGTAGGCCTCCAGGATGACCCGCTCAGATGAAGCCAGGGACATTGGGTGGGATGCCTGGGGCTCCTGGAGTGAGTGCTCTCGCACCTGTGGAGGAGGAGCTTCCTACTCTCTAAGACGCTGTCTCAATGGAGGGTAAGCCTTATTTCACATCTCAAAAGACACAATTTCAAAGCATTTTTGAAATATGGTGACCGTGTTGCAGAAATTTGAACATCAAAAAAAAAAAAAAAAATGTATCCAGCATGTGATCCCTGTACAAAGCTGCTGCCCATTGCTGGGGTGTTCATGAGACTGTTGAATGACTAAAACTATTATGGTCAGAGTTGCCAATCTACTCAAGCGAGACATTACATTTTGAATACCACAAATGATCCTGCTTAATTGTTGGGTATCTGTTGAGCAGATGTTTCCTGTCCCTTCACCTCATCTGTAGACTCATTATAGATGTATCATGTTATCCTGTCTGGTGTCCCAGGAGGATGAAAGCATAGATCTTGGTGACCATGAATATAGCTCACTGATGCCAAAAAAACATACTAATAGTCAGTACAGTAAGTATTGGTAGAAAGAGTATTTTGGTATTACATCAGTTCACAAAACAAATAGACAGATGTCTGAAAGCTAAAGGCACAATTTCAATTTATCAAAGCTTACCTGTTATTAATATATGTTTGGCCATCATTCCAATCTGTAATAATAATATTGTTCTTACAAAGTTAATTGCTGAGATCAGGTTGTAAACAAACCTCCAGGTTTGTCATACTTATTTAGAGGAAAAACTAAGATAAATGGGAAAAGTATTCAGCCAAACGTTGGTTGTAAACATCCATCTTATTATCTTATCGCAGTTGTACTTTAATAGATTAATGCCAAATTCACACTACACACCTTTCAACGTCATTAGATCACTGGTGATGCACATGGTGCGCAAGAAATGAATAGTGAAGAGTCTTTGGTGATTAGACTGCACTCTGAGGTCGTCTCTGAACCCCAAGCTGTTTTGGGGTGGTTTTTGCTCCAGTCACATTTTTCTCTCTGTGGCCTTAGTTTTCACTTCAAATTAAAAGTCCTGCACCTCTATGGAAACAGCACAATCATGGCCAGAAGTAGAGAGAACTCAAACGTTTGTCTTTTGTGCAGAATAACAAATTTACAATGCCATGAATCATAAAAAAGAAAAACTTTTTGCTAAGTGTCTACAAGTGTTACCAATGTCTCAAAAAATGCTTTAAAAAAGGCTTTACATGCTATGAAAGTTCACACTTTTACAACCTCTACTTCCAGCCTCTCCTCTCCTCAATGCACTGTGCTCAGCAACCTGCAGTTTCAGAATTTTATGTTTTTTACAGGATGTGTTGAGAGTATACGGTTTATTTGGGGCAAGATTTTAAATAAGACATGTAGAATAAAATGTTTTTGATGAAATATCACAAAATTAGCACACATGATGTTTTCAAGGACCATCGGGAATGATTAAAATCTGACAATAATGACGTTTTACAGCTTCTAGCTGTGATAGACGGTGTAGTTTTGTCGATTGTTTAAAGAAAACATGCTTTTTCATCCCACCGGTGGGATTTGGGGATCAGACGGTTAAATGGGGTAGTAATGGCAAGGTTAGTTCAGGAAAACTTGCCCCCGGAGTCTAGACTCTGGTGATGGGAGTTGGCTGAAGACCTGATGTTGGGATGAGAGCAAGACTGGGCACTTGATTTACTGTTCCTCAGTCTGCTGGTGTGTGTTTTTGGGGTCCTGTACCTCCTACCTGAGGGGAGCAGGGAGAACAAGCTGTTTCGTGAGTATGTTGTGTCCTTAATGACCCTCAGAAAATGTGAAAACTTAATTATATGTTATATATATGTTAAAGTGACAAATGTACAAGAAAAGAATCACAAAAATGGCGAGAAAACACTCGAGGCATTTATCTTTTATTTCAGCACAACCAACACTCAAAAACGACTACTACTACTTCTACAAATACTACTTTTATATGAACTACTACTACGACCACTACTACAGCTATTACTATGACTATGACTACTACTACTACTGCTGTTATTTCTGCTACTAACAATACTACTATTACTGCTAATAATAATATTTCTACTACTGTTATTTTAACTACTACTATGATCACTACTACTGCTATTGCTACTATTACTTCTACTCCTACTACTATTACTAGTACTACCACTACTAATACTACTTTTACTACTATTACTTTGACAGTAAAATTGTTTAGCTTCAAGCTTTTCCTGCATTGTAATTCAGCTCTTAGCTTCGTTCAATAATACAGTTTAGCTTCCAACTGCCATACATTACAGTTATACATTTCAACTAGAAGGGTTTTCAGCAGTGCAGTTTAATGCTTTTGGCCTTCAGTATTTTTCAGACAGGTGGTCTCCCATTTCTGTATTTTCAGCAAATGCATTTTCTAGTTGCTTCTATTGTTTCTGTTTTTTAACATGTAAAGTGTCTTTTAAAGCGCTATAAAAACGAAATGTATTATTATTATTATTATTATTATTATTATTAAAAACACCATAGTATGTAGTTTTCACCATGGTTTTCATCAGTTATGATAGCATCAAAGTAATTGCTGGGATCTGGGAACACAGTAACATCACTAAAAAGAAGCTTCATTGAAGAGAGGGAAAGAAGGAGCTGGAAACTCAGACAAGGTCCAGACAATCTCTACGGTCGGTGTGGAGCGGATGCTATAGAAAGTCAAGGAGACAGTGTCTGGGTCGGTTGTGTGTCCTGTATCTTCCTCACACTGATAAAAGTGTCGAATGGGTGGGTTTTCAAATCGCTGCTGTTTTTAAAAGCCACATTCAGACTGTCTACTTTCATTGTCAGCCTGTCTCTGCTCAGCGGTGCTGTACAGTGTTGCTTGTTCAGGAAGTCATCACAGGCAATCTATTTCAGACTGTGCCCCGTGGCATTATTCTATCGCCTCCTGGCAACACATTTGTCTCCATTTTATCTGACTGCAGTCTCACTTTCTCACCCATGCTGCTGCTGAAATTTCTCCTTCTGAAGTGAGAACTTTTCTACTGCACACAAACAAATGGCATATGCAGTAAATACACACAGCAGTGCTGAAGCTTGTTAATTCGCACCTTGTGGTTGTGAGTTGAAATTCATAGTTGTGAAAAAAAGATGAATAGGAGGTAACGCAAACTAGCCTTTGGGTTGTCTGGAGGGGGTTTTATGGTTGTGTGTCGTCATCGTTGGGCCCGTGTTGCTCCATTGAATGTTTCCTGTGGGGGAAAGGTTTTCTCCTATGGGGTGTAGAGCTACTGAAAAACATGTCGGCTAAGGCCAGGTCATGTGACGCCATGTGGACCAAAATGACGTTTTCCCATTGACGTACTGTATATTGGGAAAGAGACGTCTGTAACTCGGCGGATATTTTTGTATCCGCCGAGTTGGGGGGGTATTCCTATGATTTAGTATAGCTGTTTACTAAAGCAGGGGGACTCGCAAGACCGGACAAAAGTTATGAAGCAGAGGGGGAAAAGACTTCCCACAATGCAACTTGATAGCATCCAAAAACACTTACCAAACCCAGGCTTTTGAAAATAAGCCCAAGATGAGATACCCTGTGGGGCATCAACAGGGTTATTGTTATCAGTTCCAACTTTGGAAAGCCCGCTCCAGAGCACAGAGGGAGACACCATAAAACATTATAAAGTATACTGTAAATCCTTATAAG
The DNA here is from genome assembly GCF_004355925.1 of Anarrhichthys ocellatus. Classification (NCBI taxonomy): domain Eukaryota; kingdom Metazoa; phylum Chordata; class Actinopteri; order Perciformes; family Anarhichadidae; genus Anarrhichthys; species Anarrhichthys ocellatus. The sequence continues at coordinate 117,364 of NW_022280036.1, read as the reverse complement.
TTAATATAACTCCAACAAAACAGTTGAAATTGATTACATTGACAATTTTAAGTTTCACCAACTCATTTTTGTAAGTTGAATAAACATCCTTAATGACACTAACCTAATTTTCTAAGTTAAATACACATCATTGATTAAGTAGCTTTTAGTAGGTATGTCGTTTTCACAGTACAAATAGAGTCAAGAATACTCAACTAAAATATTTATATTACTTTTAAAGGAGCTGTATTTAACATTCTCAACATTTCTATAGCTACAAACCACTATGTGCTATGTAAACATTACTAGTCAACTTGACCACAGAATGAAGTCACTCTCCATCTGTGTGTGTGTGTTGTTATCAGAGCTTCTCCTGGCTATGTTGATATAGCCAGGAGATGTCAGATTTGGTTATGAATTGTGATTTACTGGGTTGGCCAACTAGGATAAGGGGATAAGCTCCCCTTAGCTGTTGTAAAAACAACTGTAAATCTCTCATGGCCTATTGCTTAAATATGGAATACCTACACGTGTATTCATTCTTTTCTTTTTTTGAAAATTAAAAAAAATTAGTTCCCAAGTGTTTCACTATGCCTTGTTTTTATGTAAGCAACAAAACTTCCATGACCTGACATCTCCCTGTGAATGTTCCTAAAGCAGTTCACATTGAGTTAACTCCTCCCACTTTGGTCCAGTATGCTGCCTCATTGTTTGTAGTGCTCCTAATAGGATTGAGGCCTCTGTGCTTCTTCCCTCTGGTCTTCCTCTGCTGTGGAGAATATGGCAATAGCAGTGGTTCAAAAGCATAGTTTATCAATGCCTGAATTGTGAACTGAATTGCAGCCAGCCAGTCTTGAATGTATTACGAAAAACGTGTTTCTGTTGATATATTCAGTTCATTACCTTTCATCTCTGCGCCTGTCTCCTGACAAATTGTCATTATCTTTCACTTTTCAACTGGGCTCTAAAAGACACCTGACACTAGTTGTTATCGTCACTTTTCATTATGCCAGCTGTACATTTCTTGGTGAAAGATGATAGAACGCTCTGTCATTTCACTATCAAAGGCATAACTCGCATATTCAGAATGCTTTTAATATCTATCATTGGTGAACAGTAAATTATTATCCTTTCCTTTTTTCTGTAAAAAACTACAATTTTAAAGAATCCGCTTTACAGGAATGTAATGTTTCTTGTGCTTTATGTCATTACAAAAAAGGATGATGAGGTGTGTCCTGCATTATTATGAAGGACTGCAACACACAGAGGTATTTAAAATAAAATACTAGAATTATACTCAATTAGACATCATGCTGTGACTTACTTTACCTCACTTTAGGCCGGTAGGAGCCTGGAACAAACGATAGCCTCAAGCGGTTTGATCTTCTTACCCAACTGATCCTTGCTCCTCCGTTATTTCTTCCAATCCTTTTCTGTTCCTGGTCTCTTGGACGCCTGGCTAGCAGGCTCATGATTATGCAAGACTGTGGTCCGTCATATGCCCATTGGTACTTGACGGCTGGTCAGAACCACGATCCTAATAATGGGTATTCTTTCCCTCAACAGCTACAAGGGTAAGCAATGGGCTCATTCCACACTGGAAAACAGACTTCAGTAAGGGACACAATATATGCTTTATTAAAATGGTTTTCAAACCGTATTTCATTTTAGTTGTGCAAAACTGGATTAACTGGTTGATTTTGCAGATGTATTCTCCGAGTGGCACAACCACTTCCCGGAGCTTTTCTATGGGGCTATCTCCCACACAGTGGATGAGACTGGCTGATGTTGTAAGGATTACAGATACTAGAACCCAAAAGCACAACTCAGAGAAAAAATATAAGTTCAGTTATTTTACTAGAGTTCAGGCAGGGTCAAAACCGGGAGGTCAGTCAAAACAGGCGAACAAATCCAATAAGGGGCAGGCAAAAATCCAAGGTCGAAAACAGGCAAACAGGGTCGGAACAGGCAGATCATGAACAATATAAAGGTACGCTGGAGAACTTGGCAAAAACACACAAGACAATCTGGCAGGGAACAAGTGCAAGTGAGGGGACCTAAATAGTGAGGGCTAATGAGGGAATGGGCTGCAGGTGAGATGGGTGTGGAGGACCAGATGAGGGGAATGAGAGATGATTGGGTGTGAATGGTAGGATCTGAAATGACAGGAGAGTTGGTAAAATAAGCAGACAGGATGAAAACAAACTAATATGAAGGGGAATTTGTGACAGATGTAGGGCCAACGCCTTAATATACCTAGTCAAAGGCAATTTCAGAACCACTAGATTCATTAACTAATTCTCTAACTGACTAATTCACAAAATAATACATTTGGAACATGTCCAGTACTTGAGCTAATCTGACAAGGATGAAGAGTTTCACTGTATTGTTGCAGTTGTTTACTGAGATAAAGAAAACATGCTTCTACAGCATTTCTCTAACATTGTTCACATGTTTTCTTTTTTGCATTGTACTGTGTGACACAGTATTTGTGCCCTGTCCTGAAAAACAGACCTGTGCAGTTGTCATGTCAGTGTTGTGAGTTTAGTAGAAGACGTATGGCCATAGCTGTAGACATTCCCAGACACACAAACAGTTTGAGCAGTTGTGTTGTAGTTGGTTCATTAATATGGAGCCGTGGCTCTCTGTGGTCTGTGTTTGGTTGAACTTGGAGGTGACTGAAAGGCTGTTGTGTGGTTCTCCCCAAAATGGCAGTTTAGCCTCAAGTTATTGTAAGGCAGCAGGAGAAATGTGCTCTTTAGTGGCAGTTAGCACACACGAGAGATTGGGTGTTATTGTTGCTAACAAGGTGGAACGGATTTAACAGCGTGTCCCTGCTGTCACGGGGAAAGAAGAGTTCTGCTATGCCACATTTCACACAGGGCTGAGGTTCATTCTGAAGCTCTGTGTGTGTGTGTGTGTGTGTGTGTGTGTGTGTGTGTGTGCGTGCGTGTGCATATCTGTGGGTTCAGCTTTGCGTGACATTTTGAGCTCTGCCAGCTGGAGCTCAGTAAAATGCTGAGATGGCTGCTGTCTAGGTGATGTATGCTGCAGGTGGAGTGTGATGTGACCTTACAGGTGTGTGTGAGTGTATGTGTGTGTGACCAACCTCAGTAGTCTCAACAGCAATGTGTATTTCCTGTTTATTCACACACCTCTCTGTCAAGAGTTATCAGAGTTATGTTCACTGTTCATAACAGGCTGAGCTAATAATTATCAGAAAATAACAGATAATTTTCTTGCTCTTAACAAAATCCCAGTAACTGGGGAACTGTTACAGAAGGAATTTAGAAAGAACAATTGCTACAGCTTAAAAACATCTATTTATTCATAAAAGTAATCTCTGTTATACTAAAGTCTGGCAAATATAGACGAGTTGCTCTATCAGTGGAATTAATTCTCATTAAAGCTTCTGATCAACAACTATGTGCATGTAGTGTTGTCTTTTCTTAAAGCTTGTGTATCACTGAGTCGCCTGTATTTGCAATAGTGATGACAATGTTTCTTTTACCTTCCTTTGCAGAAGCTGTGACGGCAAAAACATCCGCTACAGAACATGTAGCAACATGGTGAGTCTGGACTTTACCTTATTTTTAATGTAGTTACTAAATTAAAAGACTATGAATAAATAATAATAAAAATACCTTTCATGTTAACTTGAAAAGGAAAACTATATCTGAAAGTGTTGAATTCTCAGCTGTAAATCTTACATTCACACCTTTTTGAAGGTGATATGTGAATGCCCTCCCAATAGAAATGACAGAATCGGCAGTTTCAGCAAGAGCCCCAAAGCAACACATGTTTACGTTCAAGTGACAACACTGCAGCGGTCCTAGGAATTCTGACTCTGTGCTTTTGGGAGCAAAAGAGGTCGTCGGGTGATGTTATGAAAGAGCCACAAAGTCTGTGTAGGGAGGAGTTTGGGTGTAGATGGATGGATCAACAGACTTTAACATTAGAGACGACGGTTCGATTCCCGCTCCATACTGCAAGTCAACATTGACTTCTTAGAACAATCGGTGTCATGGTTCAGTCACAGTAAATGACCAGTTCACAGAAAGTTTGTCTACGAGACGGACTTGACGAGTTTGATCCTGCCCTTTATCAACATGTTTTTTATTGTAACCATGATGACGAAGGACCCCTAACTTAAACAGAGTATCCAAAATAAAATGCTTCCTTAAACCTAACCAATTTATTTAAAAATATTTGCATAACGTAGTAATATTCTCTAACGGCAGCCTGCTACACAGCACAAGTTAGATGCTGCTGTGGTCCTTTCTCTTCAGTACCAGTAACAACACGCTGTCTCACCGACACATATCGGCTCCAGCACAACTGTGTTCTTACTGTGTCTCGTTCTCCTGCCGGGGCTCAGCCTGCCAGCTGCTCCAGCTGCTCAGAGCAAAGGAAGCATTTATGATATTTTACCACAGAGCTTTTATTTTTCTTCCTTTTGATAATAAAAAAAACATGCTGACATTAGTTTTGACTGCAAAAAGGAATGACACAGTCTGATTTCAGTTGGTCTTCAATTGAACTGTGTATTTTAGATTTTCAATTAGATATATGGAGTGACGCCTGTGAAGCTGATGGCATCTCTTCAGTTCTCAGTAATTAGAATCTCTAAGTTAAGTTAATGCTTACCAACTTTATCATTTAAAATCTTCTGACCTCCAGTATTTGAAGTAAGGGTCAGGGTACTTTAATATTCATATGTCAGAAACATACAGTATGTAGCCAATATTTTATAGCTGCTAGTTGTGAACATTAACTAGGCTGCCACTCAAAATGTTTGTGCCTCTGCTGTCCCAAGCAAAGAAGGTAACCAAAGATCTCAACTCTTTTGAGTTTCAGTAATTTCTAACTTTGGTTTCTAAACCAAAATGATAAAGGATTTGTGTACCACAAAAATGTAATGCGTTTTGTGTGCCAGGTTGAGAAATAAAGGACACATCAATTATTTAGCTATAATAAAGTCTGTTTAATGATAATACCTCCACCAGTCCTTGACAGTCCATCATGTAATATCAACATCGTCATTGGATCCATGAGAGACCAGCAACCACCACCAATCTGATGATGGTAGTTTTACAGGACTTCACTTTCCCAAACCACAGAAGAGCATCCAGCCTGTTGAAACAACCTTCTTAACCCGTTTTTTAATCAGAGGAGGACAAGTCTTATTTCTCTTCTTCCCCACGGAAGTGGTTTAGTTTGGATTCATTGTAGAGCTTCTATCAGATCTAGTGGGAAATGTTCCCAGGATAATATTTATCCCCTTTCCCCTATTCACACATGGAGGCTAACTGTCTGAACTGAAGGCTGTGTTTATAGGCTCCATACAGGCGTCTGAAGGATATGTAGACAGGCTGAGTGAAGCTGTGTCAGGCTAGATGTTTCCAGTTTTCAGTCAGAAAGAAGAGAGACTTATTGGCTGCCAAAAGTCAGCCAGTTGTCACCCAGAGGAACAAGCATCCCGTATTGATCTGAGAGAGCTCTCAGTGCACAAAGGCATCCAGGTGTAAAGATGTTGAGAGCTTTTCTGCACCACTACCTCCTCTGCATGGTCAGACATGCTGTATATTTCCTCCGTCCATTCTCAACCACACACATTTTAATATAATCCTATATTTCATTACCTTCTCTAAAATGTGGTTCTAATTGTCGTAGAAATTGCATTTGTAACAGCACACCTTGACCAGGGTTCCAACATATCCTGGAAAACCTGGAAGCTCTTTTTTCAGATTTCTAGTAGAAGACAACTGACCCCGCTTGTCTCAGATATATTGGAATCAGTGTATGTGCCAGCAGATACAGTTACATAAATGTCCAAATGTTGGCTTCACAGACATGCACTCACTTGAAATATTTTACAGACATGTATACACTTTGCCATGAGATAAAAAGAAGTAGGTAATACGTGGGTTTGGATGTAAGTTACAATATGATAAAAAACAGCAGCACTCACTAATATCTAATAAAAACATTTTCATTTAGTTTAGTAAGATGACAGAGGATGGGATAAAAGATCTCTTGAAGATGTTTGTTGTTGCTTCCCTGTATCGTCTTCCTGATGGGAGTTTTTCAAATTCATAAAACAAACGAAGTGAAGGGTCCTGAACTATAAATGTTGCTTTCCTCTTGGTTTGTGTAGTGACAGCTCCACCAGCTTTCTCTGAGGGTTCTGCATAATCTTGCTAACAGTATTTTTCTTTGCTCACATCGAAGCTATTTTATTTGCATCGCCTTCTTAAAAATGTAGTCTGATTGTTCTTACAAATTCAAGTTGGTGTCTAAAATCATTACTAAATATTTAAAACTGCATACCGTCTCTACAGCTTGGCCCTCAGTTGTAATTGACTGACGCATTGTTGAACGCGAGTTCCTTAGTCTTGTTTACATTTATGAGCAAACAACCATGTTAAACACCATGTTAACAGATTGCTGATAAGATTTATCTAGGGAACCTCTAATTCATTGTTATCTTTAAACATGAAACCTACCGTTGCCTTATTACCAGTCAATTTAAAGAGCCTAAGTTGCGGTCATAGATCTGCATGTCATTTATATATAGAGAAGAGTATTAAAAGCTGAACTGAAATCATGGTGATAATCCATTAACTGATGTACATATTGACAAGAGTTTAAACATTTATACCTTTACATAAAGATATCCACTTAGAACAAGCTTAACCAGGCTGTCGGTGGGCAGGTGGTGTTTAAGAGGTTTTAAAATGACTCGCTCAATTAAGCACATGCTAAATGCTCCCCTATGTTCAGCAGCTGTCTAGCTGTGTCCCGGTGCTGTTTGCTGGTGGGCAGGTATACAGTGGGTTTATCAGAGCTTCTTCGTGCTGGGGAAACGAGGTGGCTGAGAGCGGTGAGACTGAGTTTAAACATTCAACTTGCTGAAGTAAAACCAAAACAATGTAAATGTTATAATAGGAGACACATGACCTGTGAAATGGAATATGAGAGAAACAACAGTAAATTATAAAAGCCTTTTGGAAAATCAGTTGGTGAAAAATCATTAATTCATCAATGTAAATGTATTAACTGTCACATTTAATCATTATTTTTAAGCATTTTACATGTTTAAAAACGTCCTTTAAATGCCAATTTAATAAAGTGGGACTAAAATGAATTGTCCTTGTTGTTCTTCTCCTCAGGATTGCCCAGCGGAGTCAGGTGATTTCCGGGCCCAGCAGTGTTCAGCCCACAATGACATCAAGTACCAGGGTGTCGCCTATGAGTGGTTTCCGTCCCCTTATGACCCCTCAGCACCCTGTGCACTGCGCTGCCAGACTAAAGGGAGGAGTCTCACTGTTGAACTGGCTCCCAAGGTGCTGGATGGGACACGATGCCGGGCGGATGCTTTTGACATGTGCATCAGTGGAGTGTGTCAGGTAACAGATTGTATTATAAGTCAGTTGTAGTACAGTCACTGTCATCCACCTCTGATATGATTAGATAAATCCACCATTTGCCTCCATATCTATGTGAAGGAGGCTCATATTTAATATGCACGTTTATTAATTGGATAGTGCATGCTTGTGAGGAGTTCACATGTTCGTGTTCCTTGTAGCTCCTTTAGTTTTATTTGTATTTTTTGAATGAATCTATTGATACTGAATTAACCAGCTATGAATTGTAGGTTTTATTATTCTCCCAAGCTAGTCCCCAGCAATGTGGCATTTTAGAAAGTGTGCATCTCTCTTTTAATAGCAGGAAAATCAGTGAGAGTGCCATCACACTTTCTCTTTACGCAATGGAAAGTTGCTGACCCTGCACAGATAAGACAGTGTGAACATGAAATTAATCAGAACTGTGTTTTGGTTATTTGGATTACTTATACAGTTGGATCTCCATTAGGGCGGAGAATAATTGCTTTCGAGTTGCAGAAGATCAATTTCTCGGCCGCTGTGATCCCTGCTGTTTTTGTTTTTTTCGTTTTTTGTTTTCATTTTGTGTATCTGTGTATTTATCTTTTGTATCCTTAATTATTGTCTGTGTGTGTGTGTGTGTGGGGGGGGGGGGGGGGGGATTTGATCACAAACCTTAGTAAACATGCAGTGCCAACCCAACAAGTCATCCCAATTGAACAACAAAACACGTTGTGGATCTATTCCTTCCAGAATTACACAGCTGGTTATGGTTTGGTTAGCTTTAAACACAAATGCACTTTGGTTAGGTTGAGGGAAAGATCATGGTTTGGGTTCAACTTACTCTTTGATTAAGGTTACGGGATATTCATCGTCATGGTTACAATAATAACAATGCAACTAAGGTTAGGTAATGGTTAAGAAACAAGCAGGTTATTAAAAGGGAATAAACAGCCTACTATCCACAACCCAAACCTCCTCCCTCTGGACTTTCTGGTTCTGTCACATGACTTCCTCTTTTGCTCCCAATAAACATAAGTAATACAGCCACTATAGGGCTCAGTTAAACATAAGCACATGTTTTTGCCATATGCTTAAAATACTGATGCTCACATTTAAACTGGAGGACGACCTCTTACTACCCCTAGTGCTCAGCCATATTCTACAATAGTTTGTCTAGTTACGATGAGATACCTCACTGTTTAAAACAGAAGATAGGAATGGCCACGCTTGCAATTATTTTCACAAGATCACAAGTTAATTATTGTTGTTATCTCGATATAACAATGCTTGTTTTCTTGTCATAGACTTTTAAATTATCTTGATTCCGGAGAAAACTAAAAGGCCGATTTCTCAAGATGACGAGATCATTTAGAACAAATAAGGACTGATTGGAATGTTCTCTTTAACAGAGAGACAGAATGTTCGACCTTGACTGAAGTATGGTTTGATGCGTTGATCAATAATGAGTAGATCTGACGTGTTGTGCTTAAATCAGTTGCTACAGTTGTCAAGAAGCCATCTACGCATGCGCCTCAGTCCTGATCTCTGATAAACATAATTGCTAACTGGGTTTTTTTTAACAATTTTATGTTTTTAACATTTGTGACCTGAATTTTTTTTTCCCCAAGAAGATAAAACCAAACAAACATGAAACGTTCCCGATGATAGGGGCAACACAAACAGCCGAGTTCAGTGAGTTGAGTGCAATGCTTGTTTTCTTGAGATAACCAAATAATTAACTCGTGATTTTAAGATAACAACATCAAATAGTAATTTCAATCACAGCTCGGATTCTGTGGTTTAGAATTTCCTCATTGCTTTATTGCCTTGCAGCCAATAATGTGGTCTCACATGTAGTAATGGGGCCATCATGAACTGAGAGGGTGAGCTGGGACATGGAAACTGTGGTCCCTACAGCATCATAATCATGTCACGGCCTCTATTCTTAGTTGAGCTTTGTTTCAGGATAAACAGAGCTAGATTTACAGTGGAATGCTTCCCCTCCCAGGCTGGCTGCTTGATAAGAGGCTGTTTGTGACAGCATGACAGGAGGAGGAGCGCACATATCACGCTTGACAGATCCATTTTCCAAACAATTATGCATACTCTTTGGCCCATAGGTAATGAAACCTATTACAAGCTACTTACTGAGTGTTCTTGAATTTAAATACCTTCAGCTTTGTTGGAAAACAACTGATGAGCTTTGGAAACCTTGTCAGTTTGACATGCTGTTTGAAGATGAATATAACAAATAATATTTGGCAATTTGTCAGTGTGGGTGGTTATGGTTACCAAATGTTTTTTGACTGTCATTTAAACACTCCCAGAGCCACTGGTAAAGTGATGCTTTTCTGACAAATGCATTTCTGTCACCAGCTATACATTGTAATCATGACGAATGAAATATAATATATATACTATGACATGGTCAGCTTAAATCAAGCAATCCGATTGGTTCATAGACCTATGGCCTCTAATTCCTTTGCACTTTCAGTATCACTCCATGTCAGAGAAAAAACGCTGAACTGATGTGTTGTCATGGGATCACTCCCACCAACACAGAACAGGTTACAGAGCACAGAGAGCCCTCTCTGCAAGAAACCCTTAGGTTTCAGTTAAATATATACTTGCTTACAGTGGCGGGCTGTGCATTTTATACCTGGGCCATCACTGCTGTCCTTCAGCTGAAACACAGCTACGGTTATTATTTGTTTTGTGTAAAAATGAAGCAAACACCTGTAGATACACTATCTGCCGAGAGTGCGTCTCCTCTCTGCTCTGACTGCTGCGGGAGGCTTCTGTGTGCACCGGTATTACATCCCTCCTGGTTTCCCTTCCGTGCGTGTGTTGTGTTCGCTTAACAGCTGCAGCGGTTTTCTGCCTCTGTCACCTGATTCGTCGCACATTCACAAACATATTGCTGGAGATCTAAAAGACACATCTCATATCAATTGCATGGATTACGATTGTATAAGTTAGCACTGAGAAGAAAATACATTTATGCAAAGATTGCAACAACCTGGATTCGAACTCTGGCCAGCAAAATAATAACAAACCCAAAAGCGGTCGCACTACGCAGTCTGCCATTTACTCTGACGGATGCATGTCATTCACATATTTATCCATTAGCTCATACCTCGTTACTGCCCAGGGAACGTTTTGGTTTAGGGTGAACTGAAACAACTGGTTTCCTTCGGCATCTCTCCGAACACTTCCAAACATATTTATCAATGCTTTTTCGCGGGGCTTCGACCATACACCACCAACGCATTTTGACGAAAACAAATGTATTTTTGGAGGATTATACAGTGACGATCGTACTTTGAAAATACACAAAATAATTGCGAACTCTTGTCTCCGAAATCAACTTACTTTGTTGACAAATTCTTTGCCACGGTTGGTCAGATTGCCCAATGTGATGCCTGCCAGAAAAACAGGACCTCTATGATGGAGAAAATTCAGTATAACCCGTAGAGGTGAATAAACATTAAATTTAACATGTTGTATGAAGTCTTGTTGGTGTAAGCTTTGGTTTGCATTCTAAGGTGACTGAGCCCTTCAGACTAGTCTGGATGGATCTAGTTGGCAAGCTGAAATGCACCAACAATGGTTACGTATGTGTGTGGACCACTTCACAAAGTGGCTAGAAGTCTACCCTCTAACAACTAAGAGAGCTGAAGTAGTGACATTGTGCATAATATATATTTTTTAAGCATGGCGCCCCAAAACGTATCCTGACCGACCGAACAAGAGTTCGCAATTATTTAGTGTATTTTCAAAGTACGATCGTCACTTTATAATCGTCACAAAAGTACATTTGTTTTTGTCAAAATGCGTCGGTGGTGTATGGACAAAGCCTCGCGAAAAAGCATTGATAAGGTTTTGTTCGAAGATACGCCCCAGGAAACCAGTTGTTTCAGTTCAACCTAAACCTAAATGACTTGGTGAATAAATTACTGAATGTCTGTTAAATTACCAAGCACAAGTGGCGGACCGCGTAGCGCGACCGTCTTAATGAGTTTTACTGTTTTGCTCGCCAGAGTTCGAATCCAGGTTGTTGCAATCTTTGCATAAATGTATTTTCTTCTATGTATTTCTTCATACGTGGCTGTGATGCAGTGCTAACTTATACAATCGGAATCCCTGCAATTGATATGAGATGTGTCTTTTAGATCTCCAACAATATGTTTGTGAATGTGTGACGAATCAGGCGACAGAGGCAGAAAACCGCTGCAGCTGTTAAGCGAACACAACACACACACGGAAGGGAAACCAGTAGGGACATAACACCGGCGGAGGGGCTCACAGCAGCACCCGCTGCTTGTTCACGACAGTGCAGAACGTACGTGCTTTAACGTCAAAACACAAGAACATTCTCCAATAACACCAGAACAAGTCGCTAGATTTGTCACTAGTAGCTTTTGACAAAAAAAGTCGCCATGAGGGTTTTGAAAGTCACCAGATTTAGCGAGAAAGTCGGCAAGTTGCCAACACTGGCAGCGGCTAAATATGTCCCCAGAGCAACATTGGACATAACAATGGTTCCAATCACATATTAAACCAAACAAAAATCTTCATTAAAAACAAGTTGTACAAATAATAATATATAAACAAGCATCTTAAAGCTACTGCAGATGTAAAAACAAACGCATTTAACGTACCAGAGCTGCTGTTCACTATTTAAAGACAAAGTGCATCCTCCTTTCTTTGTTAACAAAGAGTTTAATTCCACGGTTGTTCAGTACATCTGTGCATTTTAGTTCCAGTAAGAAGTCCTTCTAGATTCATGGATGCGAGTGAAGACAGTCGAGCCTCCCCAGTTTTATTTCTTGAATACGTTTTAATGCGTTTCAGGGCTGAAAATGTCAGCTCCACAGAGGCAGCAGATATTGGGATTGTCACCGCCCAACATGTCAGGCTAGCCCACTGACCAATCACGTACTTGTAGGCCAGCTAGCAGGCTCTGGCATGTCAAAGAATACGCCCAACATGTCAAACTAAAGATCTGATTGGTTGAACACTATGACAATCAACAATATCGTCCCCATTCACTTAAAATGCAAATGGTTCACTTGAGAGACTGCAGGCCTGCGGCCTCTCTTCTTACCTAGAGACACAGAGGTGAAATCTGATTGGATAAAAGCTCTACTTAAAACAAGCTGCACTGGAAGCAGAGCAACTGAGGAAGACAGTAGCTATGCAGTGAGAAAATAAGATGATGGGAAAAATATTTTTATAAATTATAATACATGTAGTGTATTTAAGAAAAATTATTAAATTATAAATCGAAATAGAATTTGAAAAGCTTACCCTACTATGTGCAGCAGTAATCATCCAAATTGAAAACATTTATTTGCGAATATTCATTGAAAGTGCGAAAAAAGATTTCCTGCCATAAATGACACAGCCAGCTAGAACCACAACATGTCGCGCAAAGAGACTCTCTTACTTCTGTTTGGGGTCCTAAATGGACCCCCTTTGGACAGTTCATGAGAACCTGGACTAAAGCAGGACATTGTCTCTCCACTTCTTGGGACCACGGCGCCAATGAAAAGAAGCAAAGTGTGCATTGGTGCGTAGGGCTAGAGAGAGTGTGCTGTGTGAGTGGCCCTATTGTTAACAATATTAGCCTTGGTGATGTGTGTGTAACTCGTGGATGCCTAGTTAATTGTCTTGGCCATGGAATATAATAAGTACATTGCATACTGAGTCTGTGTAAGACTTCATCATTATAAAACTGGAGCACTAGGTAGGGGGTGCCCAGATTGCCAACGGGTATTTTGCACACTGAAGGAGTAAATCAAACAGTGCCCATCTCCAGAAAACAAAATCCACCAGCTAAATGACATGCAGCTCTATGTAAAGAGAAGGTTCAACAATATTGCCCAGAATATGTAAGCAAGCAGGAACAAAGCATACCTACACCAACCCCTACCTCCAGCACCTGATGCTGACATCGTCACCGCAGTGCGTCCGATCCCGAAGGTCAGTGATCCTGAGCTTCAAACTATTATGCTCTACGTAGCACGTTAGGGACCCCGTGTCAGTACATGCTTGTGACATGCATTGTGTCCTTTTAGAATAAACTAATATATATTAAAATAAGTTTCAACAACAAAACTACTTAGGTTTAGGCAGTGGCGGGCCGTGTGTTTTATACCTGGGCCTTCAGTGCTGTCCTACTACAGTTGAACCACCTCATAATAATCTCATTATGACTCCACAGCTACCGTTATTATTTGTTTCATGTAAAAATGAAGCTCAACATCTACAAATACACTAACTGCAGAGTACAGATACATGAATATAAAATGAGTAAAAAGGTATTCATCTTTTTGACTCAACACATCAAAAATATTGATGTAAAGTCAACGGCATTGAATAGGCATGTTAAAATGAAAAAAGTCAAGAGAATGGGAGGAACTCAAGGCAAAAGAAGAAGAGTCAAGAAAAAAGTCAGACGGAAGAAAGGGAGTAGGAGAGTAATGTGTTCTCTGCTTCCTCAACAACAGCCGAGAGCATCCCCACCAGATTCATTAACAACATGCCCTGCTTATGCAAATCCAGCTGTCTGCATCAAACAGCACCAGCTCACAATGCAGCTCCTTCACTAGAAAAGGCAGATGCATTTGCAATCCAACATGTGAAACTATATTATATCCTGTAATGATGTCTTAATACACGAGTCGGAGGAGGCTTAAACCTCACCACCTCTACAGTTGTCATCCTGAAATATCAGGTTACAACAGCACAGGTATTTTCATTCACAGGAAAAGTAGTTCTCACTGCTTAACTTTTTTTTTTTTTTTTGCTTGCTTGCTTGTACTCATTACTGTAAATTATGTTTAAAAATTACACAAATACTGTGAAGTAGCTGAGGGGTAAAGGAGCGGTGATGGACTCCAGGTCCCCTGGTGCATGATGTCTGTCACTGCACTTCCTCTCACCAAACTTTCACCTGCTCGCTTGCGAGTGTTTTTTCTATTTAACAGTAAGTGGGCGGACCCAGTCACCATTATATCACTAGGTTAAAATCCTCCTCTTTGGATTGGCTGGATATCACTCCCAACACAGACGGTAGGTGGCGGTTTAAAAGTGGTTTGCAATCCACCGCTAAACACTATTCGACCACATCTCAGAGGTGAATATTGTACTTTATCTAATTCGTCTAATTTAATATTTGTCTAGAATCTAACGGACACAGAAACTGTGCTGCATTCAAGGTTATTTCCATTCCACTGTCTAAAGACTTTTGTTCATGGTGTATTTGAAGTTAGTTATTTTGCCTAAATGTGCTTTGCTGCAATGTAAAATTTACTGTATATAGTGAATAAAATCCTAGATAATTATGGTGCGAAGTAATTTCACAATAATTTACCACTAATGAAAATTTGTAAAATTTGACAGCACATCCTCAAGACAACACAGTCTTAGTGGTCAAGGAGTTTACACAATTGCTGACAATGAAATTACCATATCCCTTGTTTGAGTCCAGCCAGGGATCAATCCTCCCCCCTTGTCTCCCTTCAGTTCCTGTCAGCTCGTTACTGTACTATGTCCAATAAACAAAATGAGAACAGTTCGGTCTTGACTTAGATGGGTTACTGAAGGCTTGTATCAAAACAGGTAGTGATGTCTAAGATTGCTCAGTTGTGATGGAAGACGGTTGGTCTGTATGCCATGCATCATATAAAGCTCCGATATCCCTGTAGTGATATATCACGTCTGTGTGGGTGGAAGGCAAAAACAGCAGGCACTGAAAAGACCCTTTTTCACATTTATAAACATTAGTGGGAACACGACCTTAGTAGGGGACTTCTGTATTCGGAAGCTGTGTGCCGTTTGCCAAGGACCCATGTAGAAAAAAAAACAATTCACCATTGGAGCTCATTTCCTCCAGGCTAGAAAAGTTAACTCCCTCCACTTTGTTTGGCTAGCACTCGGCCCACGAGTTGGACTTAGTTTGAATGCCGTGCCAGAATCTGCCTGTAAAAATCCAGTACATACCAATTCCTGGATGGACTCAGGCTGCTTCTGGACCATCATTGAACTGAAAACACCAACAATCAGGCCAGACACACACAAGTACTTGTTGGCAGTAATGGGAGATGGATGATGGATGTGTGCTCAAACAGCAGCTGCTGACTGCCTTGGCATGCAGAGAGGGCACCGGGCCTGACAGGGATGAGATGGTATCACATGGCTGGTGATGGAGGCAGAAGCTCAGGATGGGGAGCTGGGTTGCTGTGGTGCTGTAGCAGAAAGTTTGTCAGTGACGGAATGAGGCCAATCCCTCCTCTACTGCATGTATATGGATTAATAATACACCACACAGTAGCATGGAATCCAGCTGTATACAAGGAGAAGAGAAAATAAATAATATTCCATGGAGTAAAGGGGAAGAGAACAGCGGTGTGTAATTCTGTCTGTCAGTGTGTGTATGTGTCACTTTGTTTTGTGAGTCTGTCACAGCAACTTCGATGACAAGCCTCATGCAGCATATCTACATTAGGCTGTGTGTCTGTATGTACGTGTGAGCACGAGAGCAGTGGTGGATTAAATAAAACTCAGGAATAGAAGAGAATTCACTGTTCAGTGGCACATATCTGTACGAAAATAAATCATAGTATATACTAAGCAGTATTAAACTGACATAATATACAACAGTAAGTGCTAATATTTGGGGTTAGAAGTCTACTTACTTTCATTTAGGGAGGAGAACTGAACAAAGTATGAAGAGGATACAGATTTTTACTTTTATTGCTGTTCACAAAAAATAAGGATCAAATATCACTCTGTCAGTTACCTTTAATTTGAGCATCCACTATTCATTTTTCAGAAGACAATATTGACGAGCAAGTCTATATTTCTTATAGTGTCATTATTCAGTGCTTGGTCAGTGGCCTTAAGCTTCAAACTATGATGCTCTAGGTACCCCTCTAGCATCAGGGACTGTATCAATATACGCTAAAGTGTCTTTTCAAAATACACTTTAGTCTTCAAATGAAATTAGGTTCAGGCAACAGAACTACTTAGTTAGGCATAGGAAAATAATGTGGTTGACATTCATTTAACTGACTAATGACTCACGTGACTAGCTTTTCACAAATGAGTCATATGACAAGCGACTCACGTGACTAAAGGACACGGTCAGTGGTCCGGTGAAAATCTTGTGTTTCTTTGACACATTCGACATCACTCCCACCCGCCCTAAGAGGACTAATGGCACTTTATACTACTTAACTTGCTCTGACCATCTAAAAATGACACAGGAAATGACATTGGAGTTAAAGGGTGGCTGAATGTGTCAGTATCATATTCCGATGGGCACTGACCAAGCTGCAGTATTTGGAGTTGGGCGTGAGAACAGATTGGTTTTGCTGCTCCTTTTTCCCCCTGTAACCACACTCAATAGGGATGTCACAGGGTACTGGGGTACAGTGGTGCAAAAAGTACTCGGATCCTTTACTTATTTGAGAATAAAAATAACATGGTCTAAAAATACTCTGAATTCTACATCGTATTAAAAGGAGCAGTGTGTAAGGCATCTAGTGCTGAGATACCCTCCTTTCACCCCTCCCTTTCCGAGCTTGTCAGTGAGCTATGGTTGCATTCAGGTAGCGGTTGGTATCAACAGGATTTTATAAGACAGTTATTGACAGTTATTCTTTTTCATGACTAAATAATTTCTTTTAAAAACATATATATACTATAGTTTAAAAAACAATAAATTCAAACAAGATTAGAATTTATTTAAATTTTAAATACAACTAAATACTGTTAGAGCAACAGTTATTTTAACAACAGCAAAGTCTCTATATAAAGTAATTCAGTAGTAACTCAGTCAGTATCGGTCATTCCTCCTGGATGGTTTGTCTCAAGCAGCAGAGAAGTTTACAAGGACAAACTAAGCTGAACAGAGACGGTGGACAAACTAAATTGAAATAGGTTTTACTTTTGTTTCTGTTTGTTGAACAGATGTATTGATAAAGTTTTGGCTTTTTAGTCACAAAACAGTACCGAGGTTAGTTTACGTCAGCTCGAGTAATCGCAACCTCTCTGCTCGCTAACTAGCTTCACGTGTGTGTGCTTGTGTGTTTGGAGGAGCTCAGTCCTCATACAGAGCAGAGTCTCACAGTGTAATAATAAATTACACCAAAAATTAACAAGAACCGATAAAAAGCACCAGTAATGTCAGAGCTTATCAATACTCCCTATTTGATATGAGCAAGACACTATGGCTCCCCGGGCGCCTGTCATTGGCAGCCCACTGCTCCCTATATACAGGGATGGGTCAAATGCAGAGACAAATTTCCCCCCTAACGGAATCAATATAGTATAATAAATGAAATTTAAAATTTTAATACATATCTTGTTGATATGGTTTGGAGTTCCATTTATAAATAAAATCACTGGAAGTTTCTTCTTTCAGAGGATAAAGTCCAATTTGTATCCAAGAGGGGGCAGCATCACCGTCAAAAAATTACGAAATATATAGCATCTGGGCTGCTAAATAATAAGTTTTTAAATTGGGTAGTCAAAACCTCCGAGACTATAATCCCATGTTAATTTTTCCATTGACACCCTTGGCGTTTTACAGTTCCATAGAAACTGTCTAACGTGTTGGTTGAGGGTTTTAAAAAAGGTTAGAGGTAATGGAATGGATAAGGACTGGAAAAGATACAGCAACCTCAAGAGAATATTCATTTTCACATAGTTTATTCAACCAATTAGAGTGATGGGTAGATTCATCCACCTGCGTAGGTCGTCCTCGATTTTACTCAGTAATGGGAGGCAATTACGTTTGTACAAATTTTTGAGATCATCATCTATAATTATTCCCAGATATTTAATATATGGGGTCCACTTAAATGGGGTTGTTTGTTGGTATTCAAGTTCGTGAGTGAAATAATTTCACTTTTTTCCAAATTGACCTTGTTTCCTGAAATAGCACTATAGGTGTTTAGTAGCGTCTGTAATTTAGTGAGAGTTAACCGGATCTGTTAGATACAGAATTACATATTCTGTGTAACAGGAAGGTACGGAGGACAGAAATTAGTGGCAGCGCAGCAATCACAGGCGGAGTCAGTGCTGCAGGTTTTTAATGAAACAAACCTCAACCAACACAAAACAGAAAACGTAGCTCCTTCCAGAGCTCGATCAGTTAACTCTATAACTAAACTAAAACATCCGGGCCGCTAGCCGACTTACCGGCCTTAATCATCTTCTCCTCTCGTCGTCTCCTTCCTGCTCTGTTTCTCTCCTGGCCTTTTGTTCCCCTCCCTGATGAGGAGATCCGGATCAGGTCTGTCTCCTCCCACACCTGATCTCAATGCTCTCATCAAGGAGAGGGTGGAGCCTTCTGGCAGGAATGTAGCTGTCAGCCACTACCCTGCCCCTCAGGCCCTTACATCTGCCAGGAGATTCATTTTATGATTTATTTGGTCCACTCTGAACCTAAGTCCACCTCTTATATACAGTCTATGGGAGGAACATGGCGGTGCAACTCGGCAGACTCTGTAGAGGACCCACTCCATATGTAGACATAAAGGGCTGTATCTAAGCAAAGATTCTTAGTTTCAGGGCATCATTCACCAATGAAGACATTGTTCCGAATATTATATTCCATTTATGCCAAAGAATCCCCCTAAATGTTACACACTGTTCCTATAAGAATAATTACAAAACTATTGTCAGCAAAATGTTCTCTATAGGTAATTTACACAATATCTATTGCCTCTACAAAACTTTTAACATGACAATGGCTCAGCCAGCGGCTCGCAACTACAGTGCAAACAACGGCAACAGTGCCAACAGAAGAGTTGCCAACCGATAAGTCCTTAAAAATGTTCTTGGTTTTAAACGAAAAGATCATGGTATGGGTTGAAAAACACCAACATTGACTGTCTCTGTTAACTGTGACACAGTCTCCGTTGTAAAATGTATATGCCTTGTTGACCAAACCACCCACTTCCTCTCTAAGAGGTATTGCAGCACTAACTTAACTACTGCCTTTACTTTTGAGACCACCGGAGATTGCATGGACAATGTAAATATAAGTTCAGTCAGCCAACTCATGTGAAATTCGTTATTACGGAAATGTAGAACATGTACAATGTTGCTATTTGGCGTCTGGGCTCAGACTGAGCCATTGCCCACAAGGAAGCACCAAACTAAGCAGGGAGTTGGAAATTATCATAATTACTGACACCCTCAGCGAATGCAGACTCAGAGCCTACAGGTTGGTGCTAAGGGAAAGGTGAGGCTAACCGAATCCTAAATAGAAAGCAGCAAAGATGGCAGCACAGGAGTGAGCAGGGCACTGACAACTTCAAGTACACCAGCATAAACTGTCAGACCTAGCATGGAGCCCACACTGTCAATAACTGCACTCCCTGCATAAATATTGTACATTTTTTGGAAAAACAAAACAGACAGTATTGTCCACACTAAGTGATTGAAGGATATATCCAGGATTTTAAACTGATTTAGCAGTTGAACAGATACAAATAAAAGCTTAAATCTGTCCACTTGTCTTTAAAACCCAGGAAGTCTCATTGAAATGTGCTGCCAACTTTGTAACAATTGCATTTCATGAATATTTTGAAAACACTGCCTGCCTTGCTTAAATTTGCCTTGCACCTAGACTGCGAACAAGCTCTCTGTGACCTGAAAGGAAATACTGAGATGAAACTGATTATATATGTGTTTGCTATTCAGTTGTTCATGTTTTTTGAATTCATGTTATTCAAGTTGAATTTTAACATGGAGCATGCTGTGGGAGGAAGATTTATGGGACGGCAACAGCTTGAATATGTCACGAGTACTCCGCATAGTACATGCAGACAAACTCATGTTCATACATTTTAAAGTCTCCACATTGTGTGTTTATTTTGGCTGCTACAACTGGTTATATTCAGTTTTGATTATTGTATTCAATAAACTGCTTAATTATTTAGTCCCATTGCATTGTTTGCACCCCGTAGAGCAGAGGAAAGGGCCGGACTACCGACACCCGTGGTAAGCTGTGGATGCCACCGCAGTTGATGAAATTATCATCCTTGAATGTAGAAATCCAAGATAACATCAAATAGCATTAAACATTTTCAGAACAGAGCGTCAATAGTTTTCAATCGTATCTCATAAGGTGCATATATCACCAAATACGATAAAAAAAATCTTTTTCTTGGACTTCCTCTCGGTAGTTGCTGTGACTCACTGTAAGGAACCAGGCCCATTTCTATGCCCAAACATTCATGAGGTGCTTTGCATTGAGTGTGGGTGTGCAGAGGGAGGGATGTGAGGCTGATCTATGTGCGCACATTTTCAAATTGATTTGGGATATACAAAAGGATGTAACACAATAGCAGGCGTATGCACATTCTATTATATATTTTTTTAGCACACTGAACTTTTGGCTTCTGTGCGCACGTACACTTTTAGTGTGGATCCTACGCAGTGTTTTATGAATGAGGCCCGCATGGGTCAGAGTTTCCATTTTTCGGACACATATCGAGGTGCTTGTGGGTGAGGTGGTCCCTGAACACTCGTCCCCTCCTAATTCTTCTATTCACGTAGTCCTCTAGCAGTGACAGTGCATCCGTCATGCAGCAATACTTGTGTCAACATAATGCAGGAGTCGCACTGTTTGCCCTAAAATCATCGAGACAATCAAGGTATCTCCCACGGATATCATTTGAAAATATCTGACAAGGGAACACAATTTATTTACTTAAGTTTTGTTTTGGTGAACTTGGTCGGCACTATGATTCGGACTCGATGGGGCTTTGGAGTGTAATGATTGAGGGAGAGCGGTCACTGGCTTTATTTCTGCACTTTGCTAGTTTAACCAATCTATATGTGCAGGTCGTGAAGATGTATTGGGTGAGGTTACTGGAGAGGGCAGAGTGAAACTATATGAAAACTAAAGGATTTAAGAATAATATATTGTAATTATGCAATACAGCGATGCATGAACTAAATTCAGTTGTAGTCCATTTACAACACAATAAACACATGACAAACAAAAGAAAAACAGGAGTACTTTACACACAGTAGTGCATTTTTTGAAGGAACATAAACAGCAGTAACAAAAACAGTTATCTGGTCAGATACTATGGCCGACATCTTCACATTAAAAACTCAACATGAGGAAGACACTGTCCATCAAGTTTGACTGTGTTTGTGCACCAAGCATCATGATGTGAACACAGAGTCCACCTCCTCTGGTCCACCAGAGTCCTGCTCTCTGTCCTGCTATCCACCCCTCAAGTGCTGCTTGATCTTGGACCACGATAGATCCAGGTCTCTGTGAAGATGTGGGCTCAAGTCACCGACCTCCCGCTGGTTAGTGGAGTAGCCTCAGGTCCTAGCTGGGTTAGCTTAGCTTCCATCTCGGCTCTCCTCTCTTCCTTGGTGCAGTTTGGTGGCATTGGGTCTGGCAGGTTGGTCAGTCAGCCGTGGACGGTGATCATCTCAAAGTCTGCTGCACTAAATCTAATCTAATCCCCTCTTCATTTTCAGATGTTGATGATGTATTCTGTCATAGGCCATTAGTGATAAACATGATAAAACAACAAATAAAGACAAGAATGTAGCAAACTTTATGGTAGCTACCGGCCGCAGCATGTACATGTGCTTCTGTTGCCATCTCCCCTGGGCTCCGTGATGCAAACAGCGCTGACGAAATACATAGGGAAATTTAATTTTAGATTTGAGTTGGTTTATACCTTATACACTTGAAAAGGGCTTATGTTGCACCCAAAATCCCATAGGGACTGTGTCAGCCCCACGGCCACTTAAATTATTCTAATAAAAAGCAAATAGAAGAGGAGTTATACAAAATAACCTAATACAAATGAACCGCAACAGTGCAACAAAATAGGAGCATTAAATGTGGACTTAAATATCAGATCTCTGTCATCTAAAGCCATACTAGTAAATTATTTATATCAAATAATCATATTTATTCATTTTGTCGCACCAGCCGAGGAGGTGGCGTAGCAGCCATCTGTAACTCAAGCCTATTAATCAACCCTAAACCTAACTGAATGATAACTCTTTTGAAAGCCTTGTTCTTAGTCTTTAATTAAAACCTAAACCGGAAATCACTACAGCCAGTTCTATTTGTTACAGTGTGCCCCAGGTCTATATTCGGAATCTCTCTCTCGTTTTGCTTTTATCTCGTTAAATTCTATTGGCTTCTGTCAGAGTGTACAGAAACCCACTCACTTGTTCTGGCATATGGCATTGAAATTGAACATTTAATAGTCTTTCCACAGAACCCTCTTTTATTGGACCATTATCTAATAACTTTTGAATTCTCACTACCGGACAACATGCCATTAGGCAAAAGTTTGTACTCTAGATGTCTGTTGGTGCTGTCACTAAATTGAAAGAAGTTTTTGCATCTGCATTTATTTCAATGAGATTTCTCAATATAACAGAGGACTCCTATTCTAACTTTAGCCCCGAGCAAATTGATCATCTTCGTGATCGTGCTAAAAATAAAGATGAAAAAACAAAGGAAGTTAGCTCCATGATATAGCCTTTAATAAACCCACAAATTAAAGCAAACGTTCCAAAAACTTGAAAGGATATGGCGTTCCAGTTCCACTAATTTGGAAGAATCTCTGCTAGTCTGGCGAGATTGTGTTAAAACATAGGAAAGCCCTCTGTAATACCAGAGCTGCCTATTACTCACCTGCCTGCTGATCAACGCTTCTTTACGGTACAACACGAGAGGATACGGCAAACTAACGAAAGCAAGACCAAGAAAAGGAATTGTTGAAAACAGAAATGGAGGTGCGAGTGGGTGAGGTGGTCCTTGATCACTCGTTCCCTCCTAGTTCTTCCATTCATCTGGACCTCCAGCAGTGCCAGGTCCTCCATCATGAAGCATTACGCATTACAAGTGTCATCACTATTTGTATATTTTTACAGCAAAATGCTTACAAAATGATTGGATAGTTTTATAGGTGAGCACAATTTATTGTTATTTGGACTGTATATTTTTTATTTATTTTGCTTTTTTCCTTTACAATGTTTACTATCTTAGTTTAGCATGTCAGAATGCTAAAATTCGGTAATTAGCACAAAACAAAAAGTGCAGCTAAGTCTAATGGGATGACCACTAGTTTTGCAGTTATTTAGTGATAAAGTATTGCACAATATTGGATTTTTACCCAATGATTACACTGGATGAAATGGTAAGGGATCACCAAAGATCTTACAGTGTGTGGGTATATGCCCAAAACAATTTGGTTTACAATGATGTCGGTGAAGAGAGGTGTTGCAAATCATAACATTGGGGAGGCTGGAACTAATATGTTGTATTTTTAATTGATAGATTATTTGAAATAATATATTGATTATCCAAATAGTTGTTTTCTGTCAATTGACTGATAATCAATTAATCATTGAATGATCTATTGCTGTGAGGCTTGAATGTATCAGTGCAATCATGCCTTACTTAGTATAATGTTTATCCAGCTCTCTTGTCTTCTCGTGTCTTCATGCGTTGATAAGCTACATATCTCCTGAGTGTTTATCTATAATGTGTGTGCAGGAGGTGGGCTGTGATCGCCAGCTAGCCAGTGGTGCCAGAGAGGATAACTGCGGCGTCTGTGGCGGGGATGGCTCCACATGCCGGCTGGTACGAGGACAGGCCCTACCCCACCTTACACCAGAACAATGTAGGTCATGCAATCTTGATCCGTGTCCAACTTACATACGTCTTCATTTACTCTGGTTCCACTTCTAAGCCTCATGTTCACCAAGCTAATCCTTAATACTTAACACACTGGACTTTTGAAATACCCTTACAGCCCTTTACTTCCTCCAAATGTTTCTTTAGGCCATCACTTAGCTCAGCCTACGAGCTTTCTAGGTCATTTTAGAGAATACACCCTCAGCTCAGACCTGAACATATCTCTGCTGATTTCGTACCTGTAGACAAAACACTGTATCTCTGCCTAGGCTTCCTCCCAGCCAGGCTCTATGGGAGGTAATACAGCTGGATATTTGTCTACATGTTCTCACTCCTAACTTGTCAATTACCACCGCACACACAGAAAGACTTACAAATGTATTTGGTGACAAAATAATAACGGGGCACCACCCTGAGAACCAAACTATAAACAAAATCTCATAATTAGGATTCACTCACAATGTCAATAGTCAAAGTACTATTCCACATTCAGAGTGAAAAGTGACGAGTTGAGTTCGAGCAACAGACCACATGTTTCGGGGACAGCCAGAGCTGCACCGCAGGGAGTCCTGGGGTGTCTGTGGCTGTTTGTCCAAGGGGATCCCAGCTCTGGTGTTTTATTGCTTTTCACATCTAAGGCCATGTGAAACGTTCCTTGGAGCTTGCTGTTATCTTCAACCCAGATCAGGCTTTTTGCTGAACATGCAGGCCTACAGATCCCTTTAGAGCACGTGGTTCACACGCACATAGTCAGACCCCAACATAATAAATGTAACCAAAATCTACATATAAAAAAGTAAGATTTACAAATATGTTTCTGATGCACACATAAATATTTCTCGTTTTAAATAAACATAATTGAAATCCAAGTATTAAAAGGGATTTAAAAATGACATCAAAGTATATGGATGTTGTTACATTTATATACAAAATGTTGAACTGCTTGACGTCTGTGAACTTTTTTAAAACTCCCCAAGCGTCGCTCAATTCACAAATGTGTTTTTATTAAAAATGGAATTATCTGTAGGCAATTAGATGTGTAGTCCATTTTCAACCAATCACATGAATGCGCCCCCACAAGGGTATACCCTTACTCAGTGCTGGTGTTTTCCTCCAACATAGTGGATGTAACCTTCAATCCAGTTCATGTATCCTTTGTTTGAATTCTTTTTTGGGTCTTTGCAGACTTGTTTATTTGTTTCAACACATAGCTGGGGTGCACAAGTCAAATTATTGGGCAAACAAAAATTACGTCAGCTTCCGGTTTCCACCCCATACCCTACCTGAGTATGATGTAAGAGTTTACCCTTGTGGGGGCACGCTCATGTGATTGGTTTGAAATGGAGAAGACATCTGATTGGCAACAGATAATTCCCTGTTGGAAAAAGATGCATTTGTTAATTGAGCGACGTCAGGGGAGTCAAAACAAAACCCACAGACAAATGCAGTGAAGTATGTAAATGCAGGTTCAACAGTTTGTATATTAATGTAACAACATCCAAATATATCCAAATCCTATTTAAAAACATGTATTTGTGGATTTCTATTACATTTATTTAAACAGGAAAAAAGTTCATCTCAAACAAGCCTATTGACATGAGGGAACCTATATAGTGGCTAAGCCAAACTAAATAACACACAAGGGGTAACCAAGATGGACACCAACTATAAGTTAATACAAAGCAAAGCAAACTAAGCCCAGAGTAGAATTAACATGACATCCACTTAAAAAGGTCTCTCCTCAATACTACGCCTCCTTGCTGAACCACAGAGAGAGGAACACTTTTAGTGTGAAAAGACACAAGGTATTTTTACAGGCTGGACAACAGAAATCCTTCCACTTCCATTACTTTCAATTGCTGCACTCTTTGCTGTCTGTATGCTGTGTGAGACATTACAAAAGTCTCATGATTGACTAGTTGGCAGGGCTCACTGAGGTTTAACAGTAACACATGTGGATGTTATTTAGGTCTGCAGAGCTGATCAATGCTGCTGTGCATCTGTAAAGCAGGCAGATTTGGGGATGGCAGTGTGGTGGTCCTTTATTCAGTGCTCTCAAAACACTGAGGCCTTAACAAGCAAGAGTAGAGGGAAGGAGATTTTTTAATGTTATGGAAGGGACTTTATAGTTATACCCAAGCTATGTGCTCTCTTCTGTCTCTGATGCAGTTAAAGGACTTAATACACCTAATATAAAGCAACATAACCCAAAGGGGTTAGGCAGAGAATCACCAGTCTGTGGCAGGCAAGACGGTACAGGTTGTAGGGTTCAAGTAGTAAGATCCAGAGGTTGGAAAGCAAGGCATGAGCAATCTGACAACTGACTGGGGAAAATTTACTGTAATATGTACTGACGGGGCTGATGAGGGGAAGTGGAAACAGGTGAGCAAGTGAATGAGAGAGTAGACTGGGGCTGGTTGATGGATGGGGAATGGCAAGTCCAGAGAGTTCTGAAGAAATGCATGGGCCTGAGGGAAGCGAGAAGTAGCTGGGGGGCAGACTGAGTAAAATGAAAATTACTCAGACAGACATTGTGACAACATGGGGGTAGCAAGAAGCGTAATAGGCCAACTTTGACTTCTTGTATTTTCTCCGACAATTCTGATGCCTGTAGGGATAGTTGCTAGTGAAAACGTTAAGCAAGTGGAAATACCTTCTCCTTTTCAGTGACATATATCTAGCAAAGCCGTCTCCATCGAAAATTTTATGTTCACTGTGACCACCATTTTTTTTTTTGCAATGAATGAAACAACGGGAATACAAAACTTCAAGAGGCGATTCCTGGCTCATTTCAAAAACGGTCTGCCATCCACCCTGGACCCCCTCCATTGTGCCTGCCTCCAGAACAGTTGTACGGCCGATAAAATTCGATACTAACTTCATTTCAGCATTCAAAACCATCATCACCTCCAGGGGTGTCACCTGTGATTTTTGGGCCCCATAACAAATATATCTGGCCCGACCACCACAGGCCACACCAACCCAATTGCTGTAACCACACCTCAAGGAATCCGATGGACCAATTCAGAGCTTTCAATATCTCTAACATTGCAGGCTTGCAACTCTCTTGAATGCTTGAATGATATTTGCTGAAAGTAAGCTGTGGAACTATGACACAGTGCAGACATGCAAGCAACATTCTGCACACATTGGAATTCAAAAGTTGCTGCTAGACTGACTCTTTATAAGAGTGCGCTAAATCCCATCTTTTACAGTTTCAATACATTTTGATTGGTAAAATTCTTGAATAAACAATTCTCTTAACCTTAATAAATAATTTAAACTAGACAATTTGGAGAAATTACCATCACCATTGTGAGGAATTTAAGTTTAAAGCGCTCCTAGTGCTGGATATTATGTGTCACAGTGTGTTTACTTGTAGGAGTTTTAACCAAGGAGTGTGGTTGAGTGTCTGTGTGAGGGGGTTGAGGAATGTGTTGGAAGCAGGGGGGTTGGAAGAAAGTGGCTGGGTGAGGTGTCTGATCAGAACAACAGGTCAAGGGCCAAGGAGGGGCTTATTGGATTTCAGCCAATCATTGAGCTGATCGATCGGTGTAATATGAGACTCTTCAGAGACTTTTCCAGGGGACAAAATGTTTGAAACTCTGGAGGATGTCAGATCTTCTGGGGGCCACCGAGCAGTCACATCGGGCTGCTGGGTGGCTTGGATCTCATATTTCATGGAATATTATGTTATTAATAGTTTGATTCGGTTTGTAACTGTTTTAGCTTCTGTTAAATATTAAATACTTTTGATTTTAACCTGGACCAGCTGATTCCGGCCCTGCTTGCTGATGGAATAAAGAGAGCAGGGGGGCTGCTTCTTCTCCTCTGTGGCCTTCTTCTCCTCTGTTTGAGAAACTTTTGAACATAACACCATCTATACAACTGTAACAAACAACATCATAAAATCAGCAGCAGCTTTTTACTAAATATATTTAACAACTAGAAAATAATAATATATCCTTAAATATAATACCATTTGTAATCACATCGCAACCAAAATTTAAGTTACTACCACCTGACATGTGCTCACCTCCTTCCTCAGTTGGGAGTAGGGCAGTCAGAAGAGGAGCGAAATGTTACCACTCTGAATCTTCTGTGAAGATATTAAGGTTAGAAAACCAACCTTGATGTGAGTCTTTTACTCTCTGTTCACCTAAGAAAGCACACCTGAACATGGTTCCAGTACCATTATGAAGTTCGCTGATGACACAACTGTAGATGGCCTCATCAAAACAACGATGAGTCTAACTACAGGAAGGAGGTCCAGCACCTTGCTACAGGTGTGCTGACATTAACCTGGCACTTAACACGCTCTCTAAATGTTCTATGTTCACTGGTTGGTCTCTAGCTTTGTCTGCTGTAGGGTACCGGGCAGGTAGTGTAAAGTGGATTTATCAGAGCTTTTTCACTGAAAACAGCAGTAAATTGCTGCTTGAAATTAGGTTGATGAAAGTGGAAAGCAAGAAAACAGCAAAAATGAGCTAAGTGGATGGATCAAACAAACACAAGACTTTTGTCCAGGAAACCGCCGTTTGTGTCCCTTGTGAAAATAAAAGTAAACATTATCATTTTGTTACGACCATTATCAGACACTTAGTAATGTTGTAAGCGGTTAGTCAGTCAAGTTAACGTCAAATACGCTCTTTTCCTTAACCTAAATAAGTGATTTTGTTGCCTGAACCTAACCTCCCTTTGAGACGGAAGTTTATTTTAAAAGGACTGTCTGCATGTCACGAGTGGAAACTGACACGTCTCTGCCATGTCCAAAACCAACGCTAGAGTGGTGCCTAGAGTGTCATTGTTTGAAGCTTAGGGCCACTGACCAAGCGTCAGTATTTCATGATTTGAAAGTGAGAATGTGTTGCCCAAAATCAACTAAATGGAAAACTAACCAATCTGGCAACAATGATTTTGTTAATTACTATGGTCTTGATGAATAGTAGTTATTGCTTACAAATTGCCTACAATTTGTAGAATTAGTCAGGTGGTGTTAGTATTAGTTTAAAAATGACCAGATTTAGAGGGTATGCTGAAACATTAGCCATCAGAGAGTGAGTCAACGAGGTGAACTCCCACTACTGTCAATACACCCAGTGGACGTTTAGTGTGGTTTCTCTTTAAGGCACATTCCATTCAATGCAATTCTATTTTTAAAGCCCAATATCACATGTCACAAATTTGCCTCTGAGGGCTTTACAATCTTTACAAAATACGACATCCTCTGTCCTTGGACCCTTACATCGGATAAGGAAAATATGATTGAAACCAGTTTATTCCGGTTCCTTTTAATCCCAATTAAATGTTCCAGTCTCTCTAATAGGATATGATAGTCAATGGTGTTGAATGCAGTAATAAGATCTTACAAGTCCTTTGTCTGATGCTATTAGAAGGTCATTAGTAATTTTCAGCAGTGCTGTCTCTTTGCTGATGATGCTTTGTAAATCCTGACTGACGATCCTCTAATACGCTATTGTTATGGAGAACGTCATACAACTGATAAGTCTCAAGGATCTTGGAGAAAAAAGCAAGGTTAGATATATGTCAATAATTGGCTAAAACCTCAAGAGTGAGATTTTTAAGAAGAGGTTTAATTACAGCTACTTTGAAGGGCTGTGGTACATGGCCTGTTAATAAAGACAGATTAATCATATCTAGTAAATAAGTGCTAAATAAGGGAAGAACTTCTTTTGGCAGTTGGGATGGGGTGAAATGTTTAGATGAAAAAATTGCACAAGTAAATTGGGGAAGGTCGATGGGATGACAGCACGTCTAGGATTTGAAATCAAGATTTATTGTAAAATTGCAGAGAATGACGATGGATACTGACTGGCAAGCAAGGCAGGGATGGCATGCTGGGTGTGGCAAGCTGTAGGCAGGCATACTGATATATTCTGATACAAAGATAGACTGATTAGCAAGCAACCTGCATTTGCACACAAGAAAATAACTTGAAATTTACTTTTCAAGCAACGTAGAACTGAACACTACCAGTGTAGTTAAGTCAACAATCTGGTAATGAGTGAGTCAAGAGCCATAGTAGATATGCTGCAGAGAAGATAAACTGATGACTGTCATGTGTGTGGACCGAGGAAAGTGATAAACAGATGTAGACAGGTGTGGTAGACATGGCCCATGTTGTCAGCAGGACAGGCAGAGACATGGCACATTTTAATTTTCAGGTTTGAGGCTTATAACTTGTAGTTAACTTATTCAGTGTGGCTTTGTAGCACAAAGGCAGTAAAACTGCCTGTGCCAAAGCACACTGTATTATCCATCGGGCTTAATCATACTAATCTTTATCCAAAAGTTTGGCGCGCTTCTCCTCACACAGCGTTGCCAACAGCGGCATGAAAAATACATCAAAACGTGCGGCCTGATCGGGAATAGTGTGCTATCTATTTTTCGGAGAGATTCGCCCAGCAGTTTTCCCGAAAATCCCAAAAAACTGAGCAAAATTTCTCCATTCACTTGAATGGGGTTTCGGCGTGAAGAGAGCTAAAAAAACACTTAACTTTGGGCCCATATTGACTAGCCATACTTTAACGTAGAAACATGATTAAAAGTTTAAAACGTAGACAAAACGCTGCACTTTATTGAGCCAAAGGGACATTTTGAAAGCTAGCACAGTTTTCATGAAGTCGCAGATTAAGTTTCAGGAAAATTTGGGTCCATTTCAGATTTTATAATGGGTGTGTATTGCACGGCTCGTTAAGAGCTAGAGTGAGAGCATAACTGTCAGAGTGGAGCAGAGCAGGAAAATCTTCTGTGATTTTTCCAAACAAATTGCTCCAGCTCCCACAATTTTTACTCTTTATACACCATTTTTGGCCCAAAAGCTTGGAAATGTTGTGCTGGTCGCAGTCAAGTGTCTATGGAATCCAACAGACTTACACATTTGGCTCAAAGAGCCACAGAGCAACATGAACTCCAACCAACTGCTCCATTAGACTCCATGTTAAATCTCACCACTAATTTCTCAAAGAAAGCAGACGGTACCAGTTTTGCATATTGCTCTGGAGCTCACATCTTTAACACCACAAACATAAAAAACACATTACCGCATTTGGCAGAGTCTTATCTTTCTCACGGTATCCATATTTTGGCACTCAGACTCCTGCTAATTTGTTGAAAAGAGGCAGGGGTTTTGTTCAAAATCACTGATTACTCCAACGTTTCTTAATCAGTCTGCCTCTAACACCAGGTGCGTCCTCACCATGGCAACCAGTTACACACATGCACGCAGGCTCTCTCTCTCTCTACACACACACACATGGAGATATTCAGTCAAAGGCATTGTTAGACCTCCTCTCTGTCTGTCTGTCTCTCACTCATCACTCTGTCTGTCTTTATGTTTCTCTCTCTCTCTCTCTCTCTCTCTCTCTCTCTCTCTCTCTCTCTCTATCATACAGTCATTCAGGTTTTAGATATATTTAGAGAACCCCCCCCTCCTCCCATTTCAAAATAAAAGCTCCAGAGAGTGAATTCT
Organism: Anarrhichthys ocellatus; assembly: GCF_004355925.1. Lineage (NCBI taxonomy): Eukaryota > Metazoa > Chordata > Actinopteri > Perciformes > Anarhichadidae > Anarrhichthys > Anarrhichthys ocellatus. Next base: position 85,797 of record NW_022280036.1, on the reverse strand, counting down.
AACTGGAATGCTTGTGATGAAGCCCGTCATTTAATAACCTCTGTGTTTGTGTGTCAAACATGAGGAATATCTCTCCTCTCCCCCTCTCTCCCCCACCCAGTCCCACCCTTTCAAAATAAAAGCCCCATAGAGTAACTGTATCTTAACATGAAGCTCAGAATGAGGTTTGTACAGAAATGACGGGAGCCATTTGTGGACTGTCCATCACAAATACAAGATTCAATCCAAGAGTATGAATCTAAAATGCAGAAAAGAGAGAAGTGCTATCTCAATCGAACCTCAACGATACTACCGGACATCAGCGTGTGTAGCTATATATTGCAACGTCTTCGGGCAGTAGAAGCCACACTGTCAAAATTTCTTGCGAAATTTTCTAGTTTTGTTTTATTATCTTCTTTTTTAGAAGGGTAATAAAGTCGAGTGTCATTGGCAGTGAGCTTGGCAGTGAGCTTGTAGCACTAACTCGTATGGACTCGTATGCTAACCCACCCAAATCGATCATCATGTTGATGGGTGGGTTAGCATAGGAGTCCGCTGTTGTATTGAGAGATGGCATTTAATCTAATGTCAATGGAATCACTTCCTAAAATCTGACTAGAGCACTATCAGATTATAAGACATTGAGTGAAACCATTTAGAAAGTCTGGTAGTAAGAACTAAAAACTTTAGATAATTAGATAATTGTTTGATGAAAGAAGGTTCTATGGAAAGACTATTAAATGTTCAATTTCAATGCCAGAACAAGGTAAATGGTGTGGTTAATCCAATGGGTGGGTTTCTGTACACTTTGACAGAAGCTAATCACATCTAATAATGAGATAAATGCAGCTATCATAATCCACATCCACATGAATATTACAATCACCTACAATAATTACTACAACAACCGTCATCGCAGAAGCACAGCACCCACCTTCCAGTTCCCCTTCATTCAGCACTGTCAGCACTATTGCTGTAGTTAGCACTCTTAGCTATGAGCCGCTGGCTTGCCGGCGACATGTTGAGAGCCTCTTTAAGGTCTAAACTTGATAAAAACTCTGAGAATTCAGTCATCATCATGACATCATTGTGACATCATCCTCCTCCAGTTTCCACATTTCATTTAAATGTTTTATGAATGTTCTGTTTATTTGGTTCTTAATGCGGTACACTAAACCAAATACAATTGGCTGTAGTGTTTTCCAGGCTGGATAAGAACAAGGCTTTCAAATGCGTCATAATTTAGTTTAGGTTTAGGTTTAAGTGATAGGCTTAAGTCGAAGATGGATGCAACCTACCTCCTCGATGAATGTGAGTATTAATATGCATGGGGGGGAGTGGATTTATTTCGGCTGACCAATTCTTCCCGACACAGCCAGATTTCTGAAAGACACAATAAATCAATATGATTATCTAACATCAAATAATTGACTTATCTTGAATTAGGGCCATCGCCATCTTGACTTTTTGCAACCACGAACGGAAGTTGCCATATTCATAGACTTCCATACAATCAGTTGTTTTTGCAACCGGAAGAGTCCCCCCTGCTGGCCAGTAGAGAGAATGCAGGTTTTAAAATGTCCGATGGCTTCTCTCGGCTGAACCAGAGGTTGCGCCTGCAAAGAGTGCAGTCTACTCAACTGGAGCGATTTAGCACCATTCTTCCAGAATTCCCTCTCTTGGTGTTTTGATGATGAAAGTGGAAAATGCTTTAATATGTTGCTCCCAAAATCTCCCTAAATATGTTTAATTCCCAACTCAGTTGTACAGGTTTTTCCTGTATTCTGCTACCCTTGTAAATATTGAATTATACTGTATGTTAAAATGAAACCTTTCCAACCTTGTGTCTGCCTGCAGCTATGAAGACAGTGCTGGAGATGCCATCAGGAAGCTGCCTTCTCAGACTCAATACCAAAGGACCTGATGTTATAGGTGAGTCACAACATCTCAGTGAAAAAAAAAGAAAATAAAGAAAGAATTTCAAAGAATGATATTATTTTGGAATGTTTATTCCCCTTCAGTTTTTTTTGTCATAAGTCAGTATGTCCGTGTAAGTCTGTGTGTTTTATGGAAAACAAATGCTTTGGCAAATACATTCTAAGTTATAGTTGTAAAATATGTACTAATAAGGTCTTAAAAGAGAATAATCAGATCACATAGTCTCCTGTAAGACGGATAACTCTATATATCCAATATTTGTTTTCCCAACTGTCAGCCTAGTAATCCTGTCACAGAAGTTTAATAAAAATATCATCTGGCGTTTCCTAGCCACAAGGCCTAAAGCAGGACAGTGTTGTGTAAAATGCAGTGACTTGCACAGCTCCATATATTTATCGAGGTCAGGCATTTAATTATTATTATTATTTACAGCAAAGCACACGTTTTTTTTCTGTCAAAATAAATATGACATTCATAATGAAATGAGATGAAACATTCTGGACATTATGAAAGACTAACTATGTAAAAAGAAGAGCTGGCGGCAGCAGCAGTAGCAACGCTACGATTTGTTTGAGATCACTGCTCACTCAGGCAGTGTGGCCCGGGCATTAGGGTTGCAAGGAGTGCTAAGTGCTACTACTACGTGAAGGTTGTTTGACTCACATGGATTCGAGGCAATTTAAGGGACATTTTAAATCCTTTTAAAACATGATTTTAAAAACAATGTATCGACAGTAGTCGCGGACATATCGATACACTATCATTTAAACTATTGCGATATTAAGCTAAGTCAGTATTTGTGCTCAGCCCTATCTACATCCTTGTTTTGATCATTGATTTTTGAGTTTGTTTTGCTGTTGTATATTATCAGCTTTGCCCTACCTTGACTGGTGGTATCACTCCCCAACAAATAGCGTTTTCTGCATTTAATGTTATTTTAATTTTAATTAATTTTAAATCCTATGAAGTTAGAAGTTTTTCTTTATTTCTGTATTTGGGAGCATACACCACATTTCACACCCAGTTTGTTCATCATGATTTCTGCATTTCTTTTGCATCTTGATGAAGATATGTGAATATTAAGTTAAAACATAAGGTCAACATTGAAAGTTATTGTACAGTAATAAATGTCCATCTTGCTCTGTCTCCCTCAGTTATTGAAGCCATCTCTCTTAAGGGGAGAGTGGAGGAGACCAGTCTGGTGTCTACAGGCTCCTATGTGATAGGAAACACCTCCTTGGACTTCCAGAGAGGGACGGACAGGCAGACACTCAGGACACATGGCCCACTCAATGCTGATTTCATTATCAAGGTGAAACAAAGAAAAGAGAACAGGCTTAGGTTTATAACAAAACAGCCCTAGGACTTTAGTCTTCTGATGTACATATTTTATTAGAGATAGAATTGAAATACATCAGTCAAATTAAATACCATTTTGAGGTTGTTGCCAGCGGCACTATTGGTATCACTGTTGAAGAGACCTTTAAAATCTAAACAGAACTAAATCATCCTACTTGTAATGACTGTAGTTTCACAACCCCTTTCATATTGCAAATGTGATTATTTGTATTAAAACAAAGCTCTTCTCAGGAGTGCCCTATTAACATGAATCATCTCCTGAGCTCTACTTTGCTCCTCTATTGAGTTCTCTAATCCTCTCTAACCTACACATTTAACATAACAATGTTCTTCTTAACTATTCATTCTCCCTATATGTTGTGCAGATGAAGTATGGAGGCTCTAAGGATACAGTTGTCCAGTTTCTCTTCTACCAGCCAATCAGGTACCAGTGGAGAGAGACTGACTTCTTCCCCTGCTCGGTTACCTGTGGAGGAGGTGAGGTGACCATCAGTCAGTCGACAGTAATTGTAAACATGTGTCTTTGTGTTTGAATGATTATTTAACATTGTCTTAGTTTTCATTGATCCTCAGCTTTTGTATATCCAGCGTCATCTGTTGATAACTGCAACTTTTTACAGTAATGTACATTTAAACAGTCTGTGTCTGCTTTCCTCCCACAGGCTATCAGCTGAACTCTGCAGAGTGCACAGACATCAGATCCAACCAGACCCTGCCCGAGCATCATTGTAACAGCTATCCTGAAAACACCAAACCCACACCGAAACTCAAGGAGTGCAATATGGACCCCTGTCCAGAGAGGTAGGGATCAATACAGGTTGTATTTCAGCCTGGTATTACTAAATGGTAATGAATAACGTACCCATTTTTTGTTTTTGCATGTCATTTCATGGCGTGGCAATGTAAGAAGCTCAGAGCAAGTGCTTCGGAAGTTATGTGTTCGAGCATGAACAGCGAGAAAGTGTGCATTGGGAGGAGGTTGGGGTGTATGGATGAGTCAAACAAACACATGACTTTCACCCACAAAACCGGTGTTTAATGAGAACGGCTGGTAAATCAACATGCAAAAAGCTTTAAAATGCTGAATGTCCTTAAAGCTTGCGTAGGTAGCAATGGAACAAGAGTAAGCTCGATTTTACATATTATACAACCAAATCCCAGCCCAGTGTTGCCAACTCTTTTCCAATAAAGGTAGCTTGCAGCACTACCTCCAAAAGTTGCTAAATCTAGCAAGAAAGTCGCTCATGATAAGACAGATATCAAGGCTAAAGAGCAGTGCAAAGCATTTTCTCTTCATATCCTTGTACCCCTCTATTGTAACCTTGAAGGTCAAACTGCTATTAATAAGCACTGTGTCGGCTTACATTTATCGTCTATGCTTTCTCAAGATTCGTATGACCTCATGACTCTCGGGCTGCTATCTGGATACCAGATAGCAGCCCTAAGCGTTCACTGTTTTGTGATATTTTGTCTCCTCCAGTGATGGATTTAAAGAGGTGTTGCCATATGACCATTTCCAACCTCTGCCTCGGTGAGTGACCTTAAGATCCTTCATTTTAAAAGTTACTTTACTATTCTTTCGTCTCTTTGACATATTTCCTGTTTGGACATAGTGTTGGCTCAGATGTAACACAGGACGTGAGTTGGTGGAATGTGTCGAGAAATTTTTGATATTCTTGTTTGAATACATCCAATGAAGCACCCTGAAGTAACCAGAAGTAGAAGAACATAGAAAGACAAGCAGGAATTCATCTACATTAAACATTTACATAATATTGCAATAACATGTAAAGTTTACTAATCTGACAATTGGTCTAACCCAAGTCTTCTTGGAATATAAAAAACATTTTGATTGGACATTCTGACCTTTAGTAGTGAAGTTACTAACAATATATTTTGCAACGTTTTGCAATTTTTTGGATTTTATCTTTTTCCTGTCATTTTCATTATTAAAGTGGATTTATGGACAAGCCATACTTGAGTAAAAGTAAAGATACCTTACTGGAAAATGAATCCAGTAAAACTCACCTCTTAGAATACTACTTGAGTAAAAGTCTTAAAGTATCTGATATTTATTGTACTTAAGTATGAAAAGTAATTTTCTGATATTAAATGTACTTAAGTATTGAAAGTAAAAGTACAAGTAAATGCTGTTAATAAAAAAGCAAAGGGTCAGAATTTTGAGAATTATGAAGTTTATTCTTTTAAGTGCTGTGGCCACCATGACCAAGGACATGGAGCTGTGTTGAAAATAATTGGGTTGGCTGTGATCCATCCAGGAGCAACAATGTTCAACATAATATATTGTACATAAGTATATTTTTGCATCTACTACGAACTTATCATCATAATTCTCCGAAAAGCAATATGACACTATGAAGGAGTTGTAACAGTGCGTTTATAAGTATGCTCATTCCGACTAGAGGATGTACAGGGCAAATGCATAATATTGTATTCAGCAAAAAATATCCACTTGTGCATCAAGTCAGTGTTTTGAGTAAGGACACGTGCCTTGTAAACTCCTATATGGGCCTGATTTGAACACAATGGGCAAAGGTTTTGCTCAAGCTGAATCTGCAATTGGGCGACTGCTACCATCATAACTCGATCTGATCATCCACAAAATGACTCAAATATCAAAACATGATCAATACTAAAGCAGCACCGAAAGTAACAACCCAGTCATTACTTGAAACTGAAAAATGTCCCATTCATCTTCAAAAGAAGTTGGTTTTCAAAATTGCGAGAATTCAGTCTCGCTCTTCTTGGGCTGAAGACTAGTCCTGCGATGCTAAATAGCCTTTCACAGGCCGCTGAGGCAGGTAGAGGTGTGTTCAGCTTCACACACAGCTTGCGCACCGCTGGAAGGATTTCCCTAATGCTGCGCTCTCGCGGCTCCTGTCAATCCTATGGTGTGGTGGCTAGCTAACGTTAAGTTAGCTAACGTTAGCCAACTAGTGCTGCAATGATTATAGCTAAGATGACTCAAATCAACACAATCTCACAACTGTCAACACTTCCTCAGCTCACTAACTCGCTAGCGATCCACGGGTGTTGGTCTTTGTCACCACCGTAGTTTGTTGCGGGAGTAGCAGGTGCTTCCATTTCTGCTTCCGTCATAAAATCAGTCATCGTAGAGTGGAATTCTACTCATGTAGTCGCTCGCTAGCTATAGCATATAGCATCCTGGGCATCACTGGGAATCAAAACACCGCGGCTTTGAGAGCACTTGTTTGCAATTGCGCATTAACGTGATTAACCAATGATTTAACTTGCAAGCTAGGACCACTGATTCTCCAAACCTGCTTGCTTGCAGTCTCTGTTCCACCACAGTCCCCGACGTTGGTCTCATGATTCATTTTTTTTCTAAAGATAGATTTTGATTTTGTAGCGAGTAACGAAGGTTTCAGGGGAAATGTATCGGAGTAAAAGTATCAATTTTCTTTGCAAAATGTAGTGAAGTAAAAGTAAAAGTCAACAGAAATATAAATAGTACAGATATCCAAAAAAAAACGACTTAAGTACAGTAACTAAGTATTTCTACTTCGTTACTATACACCACTGCCATTGAGTGACTTGAGAAAGCATTAAGTGAGCTTGGCCCTTGTTATGTGTGTTTGCGCAGCTGGGAGCAGGGCCCCTGGACCCAGTGCTCGGTGTCCTGCGGTCAAGGTGGCGGGTGGCAGGTTCGCAGCATGCTGTGCGTGGAGGAGGACACGCAGGGACAGTTCTCCCAGGTGGAGGAGTGGAAGTGCACCCACTCCCCTCGACCTATCACCCAACAGATTTGCAACACCTTTGCCTGCCCCCAGTGGGTGGCCATGGAGTGGTCTCAGGTCAGTGAATCTGTTTATACCAGCCATAAAGTCATAAAGGGCTCTATTTGGATATATTTGTATAACATTTCTATTTTCATCAGTTTTACTTTTATCAAACATTGTCTGGTTTTGACATCTCAGATATGAGGATTTGCAAGCCATTCTCATTCCCAACTTGTCACATATGGATGTTTGCTCAGGACGTCAGCAGTGTCCTGGGTGAAAGTCCTGCTACTCTTTTGACCACGTCACCTGGCTTCCAGAGCAGTTAATCTGACTGTGTAATATTGCCATAGATGGGTTTATAATGGAGTTACAAATGCTAAAGGGTGCCTTGTGCGTCAGTATTTGACGGCCTGGGAATGAGACCAGACTGAGATTTTCTGCTTTTCTATCTTTTCTATCATTTTAAATGTAATATCTTTGAGTTTTGGACTGTTGTTCCGACCAGTGCAAGCCATGATAAAACCTAACCGTAGAAAACTGTTATAGGCATTTCCACTATGGGCATATTATAGACTGAATGATGAATCACTTAATCCAAAAAATAATAATTTGATTAAATAGTTAATTTATTATTTAAAAGAAAATAACTGAGATATTGATCTAGTGGTTACCAACCTTGGGGGCAGGACTCCCAAAAGAGGGAGACAAAATCAATCTTGAGGGGTTACAAGATCATTAACGCTAGAAGAAAGCAGAACAAATATATTTCTATAATCATGTGCAGCCTTTTTCCCGTTTGTTAAAAATTACAATCAATTTACCTTTTAAACAGTCAAATGAACTCAGTGACTTAACGAGTCACAACCAGTAGACTTTAAACTGGTTGGATCACAAGTAGACTTGAAGGTCCACAAGCCCAAAATATTGGGAATCACCAATCGACAATGAAAATAACCGGTAGTGGCCACCCTGATGACTTGATCAATGCCAATTGCAAATTGTATAATATGTGAGTTAGTGTGTGTGTTGCTGTCCCACTGCAGTGCACAGTGACGTGTGGTCATGGCCTGCGTTACCGGGTGGTTCTGTGCATTGACCATCGTGGGCAGCACATTGGAGGCTGTGAAGCGTCACTCAAACCTCATGTTAAAGAAGACTGTCTGGTCCCTATTGCCTGCCATAAGCCCCGAGGTAGGACACTATTCATTCCCAGAGAGCTGTGTGTGTGTGTTGTAAGGAAGCCAAGACCATAGTGGACAAGTGTTTACAGCTCACACATTTATGTGAGAGACAAATGTATAATACCTTATTTTTTGTGCATATCTTATTGTATAAAGTTCCACTGTTGGACAAAGGAAGGGATGTATTTGAATCGGAAGCCATGCAAACACACATGCACACAAGAAATAAAATAAAGCTGCTAGAATGGCCCAGACGATCACCTGACTTGAATCCAATAGAAAATCTATGGAAAGAACTAAAAATCTTCAAGATTTGAAGACTGTTTGTGTGGAAGAATGGGCCAAAATCACACCTGAGCAATGCATGCGACTAGTTTCTCCATACAGGAGGCATCTTGAAGCGGTCATTACCAGCAAAGGCTTTTGTACGAAGTATTAAATATATTTCAATAAGCGTGTTCAATACTTTTTCCCTGTGTCATTCCATTTTATTACACATAACTTAATTTCTGACCGTATTTGTTTGGTTTACTTGGGTTGTTACCGACATCTGGTGAAAAGTTCATGTCAATAGCACCTTTAGAAATATATTTGCTGAGAAAAATGGTGACGTGTTCAATACTTATTTTACCCGCTGTATGCTGACAATTTAATGAGAAGTCTCTCAATTTGTGATCCTTACTCGGTGTGAAACCTGGGCCTGTTTAGATGAACACAAAGCTGATATCCTGGCAGAAGCTGAAGAAAGGCTCACACAAAGCTCTTCCTCAACAGCTCTCAGTCTATCTCTGTTTTTAGTTTTGTTGTCCAGGGCCCAGTTCATAGTCTGCATTTTTCCTTTTCAAATATTTCTCCATCGCTGTTCATCTTGTCACCGCAACCATCATTTAATTCTACCATCTTAAATTAACAATGTCATTATTGAGCTACCTACTGCCACCCACTGGCATGGAAGAGTATTTAATTACTTAGTCAGCCACTATATTGCAGGCTCAGACGCTCAACAGTTGCAAATTATTTGCAGCAACTAAATAATTTTTTTTTGGACCGATTAAGTAAAACTGGACATTTTCCCGCGGCACACCACTGTGATTTTCAACAGTGGTTGAAAATCACTGGACTAGGGTGTAACTTTCTTTCTGTCTCTCTGTCAGAATCCCTGCCAGTGGAGGCCAAGGTGCCCTGGTTAAAACAATCCCACGAACTGGAAGAACAGCGTACTGCTACAGAGGACCCCACGTGAGTACGCACACTTACGCACACATTTACACATCAACAGCATGCAATGTTGTGCTCTCCAGTCAAAATGGCCATGCTCAGCTGTCTACAGAGACATAGGGCGCTTTCACAAGGCATAGTCCGTTTTAACCGTTTTGCTCTAATCAGATGAAATGATACTTTTTGGTTTTTTTCTATTTATTCTGATACGGTTGCACAGCGCACAAAATAAAGCGGCTAGCATTTTTTAAAGAGACACGCTAATTATTTTATTTTGTTTATTCTTTTTTTCAGTTTATTTCCAATGACAAGTATGAATGTATATTTGTCATGCATGTATGTGTATGTATGAATGTTGTCTAGTAGTAGTATCTATATACTGTATGTGCCCCTTTTAGGGGATAGAAAACTTATAGATGTCAATGCAATTTGTCGTGTCTTTTGATCGAGTGACTTTGACAACTTTGTAGGTATTAATTTCTTGTTAAACAAACATTTGTTTGATACACATGTCTGATCATTATTTTGCGACCTTTCCTTACTTATAAGTCGTTCGATGTTCTGTCATGCTCCTTCAATCTTTCCCCGTCCATGTGGATCAATGACCCAACACAGTGGCTGGATATTGCTTCTTCTATAGATACAGTCAACAATACAGTACAGTATTTGATTGAATCAACAGATATCGATAGGCTTAAGTGTAACCAACCTGTTAAAAGGCAACAGTTTGATCTATTTTAGGCTGAGATTTTTTGGAGTCCAGTCTGATGCATATTTACCATATGACTGTACTGCAACAGCCGCTCAATCAAGCTAGCTATCCAGCATCACTGACAGGGAATATTCATATGTCTTATTTTTCTTGGCGATCGCCACTTCATGAGCAGTCTGGCCTATTGCCGTATGCTAGGTGTGCGGTGATGTCATCCAAGCCGATCTTACTCCCAACCGACGCTTGGTCAGTGCCCCTCAGCATCTGATACCGACGCACCGCACTTTCATCTAACATTAATGTAAACCCATCCATGTCATTATTAGACCCTCACAGCAATAGGAGTAGTGTGAAGTGAGGGATGTGCAGGCCAGGAGGCGTCCACCTTCGTCCACAAGATCGCTGTTCGTGTAACGTGCAAAACTAAAAGTAAACGTTATTTACTAGTCACGTGAGTGGTTCGTGTTTTTTTTTGACGAGACCTAACTTTCTGTAAAGAAGCAAGCTGATTTTGAAACGATACTTTGCAATTAACGAGTGGAAACTGACAGGCCATCCCTAGCACATCCAAAACGGATGCAAGAGGGGTACCTAGCGACATACTTTGAAGCGTTGGGCTATTGACCAAGCGTCGGTATTTGATGAGTTGGGAGTGAGAATGTGATTTGCCGGAGTCTTTCAATTCTATTCAATTCTATTTATTTGTATAGTCCAATATCACAAATTACAAATTTGCCTCGGAGGGCTTTACAATCTGTACTGCATACAACATCCTCTATGTCTGCGAGCATGTATTCTGAGCATTTTTCCACGGCTTTTTTAACTGCTTTTGAACCTCATTTGAATTTAGAGGAGCTGGTCTCCCTTATTGATCAAACCTGTCAGACTGTCCTGGACTCTGTTACCCCCTTTAAAGACAAAATACCAAATAGAACACCCCAGCCCTGGCTAAATGAAACCACCCATGATTTAAAGAGGGACTCTAGGAGAAAGGAACAAAAATGGAAAAAAACAGGTCTATTTTACAAGAGTTGGACAAATGCAATGAAGACTTATCAAGCGGCAGACGGTGCCAGAAATTCCTTCTTCTCCAACTTAATTTTAGCAAATCACTCGAATCCGAGAATTTTATTTAAGATAATCGACTCTGTGGTCACCCCCTCCCTCCTCCTGTAATTTTACTGATGCCTCACAAGAGATGTGTGAGTGGTTTTTAAACTTTTTTACAGAGTCAAGGACATCAGGCAACAAATTACCCCCACAGACCGTGTTTTACATGTCAGTAGGGATATTCCTAGTTATTTTAGCAATTTTAAACCTGTTTCGCTGTCCTTTTTAGCTGAAATCATATCCCGTATAAAATCAACCACGTGCAGTATTGATTCTATACCAACTACATTTCTTAAAGAGGTTATTAACACAGTTGGCCCCAGAATGTTATTGATTATTAACAGTTCATGAGCAACATGAACTGTTTCAACTACTTTTAAACATGCTGTGGTCCACCCTCTTTTAAAGAAACCCAATCTTGATTCCTCTGTACTTAGCAACTTTAGACCCATTTCTAAACTTCCGTTTCTATCAAAAGTTTTAGAGAAAGTGGTCTCAACCCAGCTTTTAGCTTTTATGTGTCATAACGTTTTTGAGAAGTTTCAGTCAGGTTTTAGAGCTTTAGCATAGCAGAGAAACCGTCCTCCTCAAGGTATCCAATGATCTCCTTTTAGCAGCCGACAGAGGGGAAAGCTCCATTTTAATTATTTTAGACCTAAGTACAGCCTTTGACACAACAGACCATGATATTTGAATCAACTGTCTTAAAACCTGGGTTGGCATCAAGGACACTACACTTAGTTGGTTTTATTCTTACATTTTAGAAAGAACCCACTCGGTCACCATAGGTAATTTCTCATTCTCTACATCTCACATTACCTGTGGTGTACCGCAAGGTTCAATTTTATGTCCAATTTTATTTTCCATATACATGCTCCCACTTGGTCATATATCATCCAACGTCACAATGTTTCTTTTCATTGCTACGCAGACGACACACAGATATACCTTCCCTTGAGACCTGATGACCCCAGAAGCCTAGCTGCTGTTTTAGACTGTCTTAATGATATCAACTGTCGGATGGCACAGTTTTCTTCATTTTCTTCAACTCAATAACTCAAAATCAGAAATCATAATATTTAGTCCCCCAAACCCTATCACTCCCATTAAAAATGGCCTTGGCCCCCTGGTCATTAACATAAAGTCCACTGTTTTTTATTCAGATTTAAGCTTCAAACCACAAGTCACAAAAGTTCTCTAGTCCTGTTTTCTACAAATTAGAACCATCGCCAAAATCAAAGGAATGCTCTCTCAACCTGACCTGGAAAAAGTAATTCATGCATTCATCTTTCAAGACTTGATTACTGTAACTCCCTTCTTTCTGGCATCAACCAAAAGTCACTCTCTCGCCTCCAACTAGTTCAGAATGCAGCAGCTCGGATTCTCACTAGTTCTAAAAGACGACTTCACATCACCCCAATCCTGGCCTCTCTCCACTGGCTCCCTGTACATTTTAGAATCGATTTTAAGATTTTACTGACCACTTTTAAAGTACGTATGGGTCTGGCCCCAACATAGAGGAAATGCTATAAGTCAGCTCACAGCCTAAGATCCTGGGGTGGGGCCCTTCTGGCTGTTCCAAAGTCGAGGCTGAAAACTAAAGGTGACCGTGCCTTTTCCATTAGGGTCCCTCGGCTTTCGAACGAGCTGCCTGAGGAGATAAGACTCGCAGAATCAGTAATCTCTTTTAAATCACTTCTTAAAACACATTTTTACAGACTGGCTTTTATGTGAGGTGTTGTGGAATATTTCTTATGACTAGTTGGGAGAAGAAAGTGAAGGTTTTCAATCAATATAAAGTAAACAGAGTCTTGATGAACGATCAAGGTTTGTAAAGTCAATTTATTTATTATTACCTAAATAATAATGACTACTTGATCATTCATCTGTGTCTGTTAAATTATACGATCTTAGTATAATTTTACAATTACTTTTACAATTGGAATTTTAACATTCTTACCCGATATTGTAGAAATTAATTCTTTGTCGTTGGATTCGCATGCCGTCAATCAGAAACTCCTCGGTTTCCGCCGGCTCTCTCTTCTCTTGTCTAAGGAGGTATTGAGACAGGAAACGTCAGTTATTGAACCTGGAAATGCCTGTTCTCTGGACGGTCCCCCTGGAGCCTGATGGACGGTCAGCGAATCCTGCCGACAAACGCCAAGTTTGTTGTGGAATATTTCTTATGACTAGTCGGGAGAAGAAAGTGAAGGTTTTCAATCAATGTAAAATAAACAGAGTCTTGATGAACGATCAAAGTTTATAAAGTCAATTTATTTGCTTGCAAGCAAAGAGAACAGTCTCACAGACACATTGCAGTGATCTGTAAGAGTGGTCTGCCTAAACATTCACAATGCATGGACATTTATGCTCAGACAGCTTCCTGTTATCTGCTTAGCTAACAAGAATACACAAAGGAGAACACAAATAAAAACAGGTCATCCTTCGAGCCTTAGTATACTTCATTTAAGACAGTCAGGAAGGCGCTTTATCTCCTGTTTGCAAATCCCTTTGTTCACAGTTTGCCTTACAATAAACCGTTTAAACACACAGCAGATGCTTCCTTTGAGGCCACTGTGACATTGTTAAAATGACTAGAATAGACATTTTTTACCCTCACACATCATATATGCATGCAAAGGTTTACGCCTTTACAACTTCAGATAATTCGTCATAAAGGAAGTAAAAGTATTTCAGACAAAGGATCTCTGTTAGTCAAGGCCTCTCTGTGTCTCTGTCTTACGAAGAAAGAAACAGTGCACGAGATAACAGATAGCAAGACACCTGGATACAAAACTAACAGAAATCATCTACTGAAACTTTTGCTGTTGTGGCCTGGTGCGGGCGTGGGTCGTGGCCAGGCGCCGGGTTCTGGCAGCGTTCCTGGGGGATCTTATCCCATTAGCCCCGGGGTGGGCTGAGATTCCTTGGGGGCGCTGTCGGGGCCTGGTGTCTGGCTGTGCGTCGCGTTTGCATCAGGTCGTGGCAGTGGAGGGGGGCTCTGCCGGGTACTGGAGGTGCTTGTCATGGGGGGATTGAGTGGTTTTGGGACTGTGGTGTTCATTGGTGGTGGCACTTTGTGTTGGATTTGGGGAGACCGCTTGTAGCATTGGTTGTGCTGAGCTATTTGGGTTGTCCTTGTTTTGGTTGTTTTTTGGGAGCGGCTGGGGGTTTGTAGATTTTGCGGATGGACCTGATTTGCAGTGGGGGTTGAAACATTTTGATTGCAACTGTATATGTATATATGTGTGTGTATGTATGTATGTATGTATGTATGTATGTATGTGTATATATACTTTTTTTTTTTTTTTAATCGATTATTTTATTTCATTAATTTCTTAGACTCCTCCGCGAATCGCCACCTTATCGTGGTGGAGGAGTTTGAGTGGCTCAGTGATCCTGGGAGCTATGTTGTCCGGGGCATTAGCCCCTGGTAGGGTCTCCCAAGGCAAACAGGTTTCAGGGGAGAGCCCAGACTAAGAGCGGTTCAAAACAACCCCTATGATAGTTAGCCCACGGACTACAGCCACCTCGCCCGGACCAGGGAAACCGGGGCACCCTCCAGTCGCCAGACCCAGGAGGGGAGCTCGTAGGCGAGCGTCTGGTGGCCGGGCCTTTGCCCATGGGGCCCGGTCGGGCTCAGCCCGAATAAACACCATGGAGCAGCCACCCTGTGGACCCACCACCCGCAGGTACAAGCATCGGGGTCAGGTGCTATGCAGACCGGGCGGTGGGTCAGGCGGGAGGCCCGGGGATGCCGATCGCCGGCGGCATAGACTAGCTCTAAGGACGTGGAACGTCACCTCGCTAGCGGGGAAAGAGCCGGAGCTGGTGCAGGAGGTGGAGCGATACCAGCTAGAAATAGTTGGACTCACCTCCACACACAGCGTTGGCTCTGGAACCAAGCTCCTGGAGAGGGGTTGGACTTTGTCCTTTTCCGGAGTTGCCCAGGGTGAGAGGCGCCGGGAGGGAGTGGGGATACTCACAAGCCCCCGGCTGAGCGCCGCTGTGTTGGAGTTCTCCCCGGAGAGCGAGAGGGTCGCCTCTATGCCCCTACGGGTTGCGGGGAGCAAGGCTCTGACTGTGGTTTGTGCTTATGCACCAAACAGCAGTTCGGAGTATCCGGCCTTCTTGGAGTCGGTGGGAGGGGTCCTGGAAAGGGCGCCGCCTACCGACTCCATAGTTCTCCTGGGGGACTTCAACGCTCACGTGGGCGATGACGGAGAAACCTGGCGGGGGGTGATTGGGAGGAACGGCTTGCCCGATCTAAACCCGAATGGTGTTTCGTTATTGGACTTCTGTGCTTGCCACGGTTTGGCCATAACGAACACTATGTTCGAACATAAGGTGGCTCATAAGTGTACCTGGTACCAGAACACCTTAGGCCGGAGATCAATGATCGACTTTGTAATCGTATCATTTGATCTGCGGCTGTATGTCTTGGACACTCGGGTGAAGAGAGGAGCAGAACTGTCAACTGATCACCACCTGGTGGTGAGTTGGATCAGATGGCAGGGGAACCGGTTGGAAAGACCCGGCAAACCCAAACGTGTAGTGAGGGTGAACTGGGAACGTCTGACGGAGGACCCTGTCCAGGAGGTCTTTAACTCCCACCTCCGGAAGAACTTCTCACACATCCCGAGGGAGGTTGGGGACACGGAATCCGAGTGGACCATGTTCAAAGCCTCTATTGCGGCCGCTAGGAGCTGTGGCCGGAAGGTCATCGGTGCCTGTCGTGGCGGCAACCCGAGAACCTGGTGGTGGACACCGGAGGTGAGGGAAGCCGTCAAGCTGAGGAAGGAGACCTTCAAGGCCTGGTTGGCCCAGGGGTCTCCTGAAGCAGCTGACAGGTACCGGCAGGCCAGAAGGGCTGCAGCTGCGGTGGTCGCGAATGCTAAAACTCGGGCATGGGAGGAGTTCGGGGAGGCCATGGAGGACTTTCGGTTGGCCTCAAGGAGGTTCTGGCAAACCATCCGACGGCTCAGGAAGGGAAAGCAGGGCTTACCCCAGGCTGTTCTCAGCAGGGGGGGGGGGACTGCTAACCCGGACGGAGGACATCGTCGGGCGGTGGAAAGAGCACTTTGAGGAACTCCTAAACCCGACCAACATGTCCTCTGCAGAGGAGGCAGCGCCTGAGGACCTAGGGGGAGGCTCACCCATATCCCTGGCAGAGCTCGCTGAGGTAGTTAAAAAGCTCCTTGGTGGCAAGGCGCCGGGGTTGGATGAGATCCGCCCTGAGATGCTGAAGGCGCTGGACATAGTTGGGCTGTCCTGGCTGACATGCCTCTTCAATGTCGCATGGGGGTCGGGATCAGTGCCCATGGAATGGCAGACCGGGGTGGTGGTTCCCATCTTCAAAAAGGGGGACCGGAGAGTGTGCTCGAATTACCAGGGTATCACACTACTCAGCCTCCTGGGGAATGGTTATGCCAGGGTGCTGGAAAGGAGGCTCCGACCGCTTGTCGAACCTCAGATTCAAGAGGAGCAGTGCGGATTCCGTCCCGGCCGTGGAACAGTGGACCAGCTCTTTACCCTCGCAAGACTACTGGAGGGGTTCTGGGAGTTTGCCCAACCAGTCTACATGTGCTTTGTGGACTTGGAGAAGGCTTTCGACCGGGTCCCTCGGGGGTTCTTGTGGGGGGTGCTGCGGGAGTATGGGGTGCCGGACCCGTTACAACGGGCGATCCGGTCTCTGTACGACTGCAGTAGGAGCTGTGTCCGCATTCTCGGCAATAAGTCAGACACGTTCCCGGTGGGTGTTGGCCTCCGCCAGGGCTGCCCTTTGTCACCGGTCCTGTTCGTGATTTTCATGGACAGGATATCTAGGCGCAGCCTGGGGGCGGAGAACGTCAGTCTCGGGGGTCTCGGGATCGCCTCTCTGCTATTTGCAGATGATGTGGTCCTGTTAGCCTCCTCGGATCATGACCTCCAGCATTCACTGGGGCGGTTTGCAGCAGAGTGTGAAGCGGCGGGATGAGAGTTATCACCTCCAAATCTGAGGCCATGGTTCTCTGTCGGAAACCGGTGGATTGCTCCCTCCAGGTGGGGACGGAGTGCCTACCTCAAGCGAAGGAGTTCAAGTATCTCGGGGTCTTGTTCACGAGTGAGGGTAAGATGGAGCGGGAGATCGACAGGCGGATCGGTGCGGCTGCAGCAGTAAAGCAGGCGCTGCACCGGGCCGTCTTGGTGAAGAGGGAGCTGAGCCGGAAGGCAAAGCTCTCAATTTACCACTCGGTCTACGTTCCTACCCTCACCTATGGTCACGAACTCTGGGTCGTGACCGAAAGGACAAGGTCGCGGCTACAAGCGGCCGAAATGAGTTTCCTCCGTAGGGTGGCCGGGCTCAGCCTTAGAGATAGGGTAAGGAGCTCGGTCATCAGGAGGGAGCTTGGAGTCGAGCCGCTACTCCTTCTCGTCGAAAGGAGTCAGCTGAGGTGGTTCGGGCATCTAATTAGGATGCCTCCTGGACGCCTCCCACTGGAGGTTTTCCAGGCACGTCCAACTGGGAAGAGACCCCGAGGGAGACCCAGAACACGCTGGAGAGATTACATCTCCCAGCTGGCCTGGGAACACCTCGGGATCCCCCAGAATGAGCTGGAACATGTTGCCGGTGAGAGGGAAGTCTGGGTCAGCCTGCTTGGCCTGCTGCCACCGCGACCCGACCCGATAAGCGGAGGAAAATGGATGGATGGATGGATGTTTTCAAAGATGCTATATAAATAAAGTTATTATTATTATTATTATTATTATTATCCAGGTTGTAGAGGTTGGACAAAAGCAGTATGTTAATTTTGATCATGGTTATCCTCTAATCAGAGGATCAGCGGTTCGATCCCCTAGACTAGCTCCGCTAATCCATGTCGATGTGTCCTTGGGCGAGACACTTAACCCCAAATTGCTCCCGTAGGCGGTAGGCATGGGTTGAATGTTAGTTAGAGTCCTGATGGGCAGGTGGCCCCTTTTATGGTAGCCCCTGCCATCAGTGTATGAATGTGTGTGAATGGATGAATGATGACATGTAGTGTTAAAGTGCTTCGAGTCCATTTACCATTTATCAATATAAATAGTCAGTGCTGCCTCCCTTTATGCTCACCAACTGGGAGAGCAACATATATTTGTAGGTATTTACTGCAGTGCACCAAATGTAGCTTACCATGCCCACCTATACGCACAGCTATCAAATATACTTCAAGTGTGTTTCAATGTACGTTTACACACATGGTAGCCAAAGCTACCATGTGTGTAAACGTACAGCGTGTAGCGTGTAGCGTTGAAGGTACTGTGCGTTAGTGTGCTCAATTCTTTCACACCTCATATACACGCACACACAGACACACAGACAAAGACACAGCTTAGCCAGGGCTATGTGAGTCTGTCCGTCTACATTTCCTCTGTTTTCGCTGCTGATGATAAGCATGTGATTATTGCCTGCTGCTCTGGGCCTGGTCAGCTCTGATAGCCTCCCTGGGATCCATTAGCTCTCATAGCTCACACACACCTCAAACACCTTACACACACACCTTCGGCAGGTCCCGGCACATTTGTTATCCCATGCAGCCAAGCAAATCTTATGCAAGGCACATTCATTTGATGAGCTTATGAAGCTCAGCTCTGGTAGTTACCCCCAATGCCACAAACCCAGCGTTAATAACGTGCATGTCCGAATATCAAAGAGTATATCAAACACACACCCCTGAACATTTGACTGGTGGCTCCGAAAAGCTTGGAGCATGCTGCTTAACTTGAATTGAAGAGACTGTTTTTATCAGAGAAACATATACATTATAGTAAGCCCCATAAAATTGCATGTAAAAGTATACATCATCTGAAAGCTAGGAACCTGAAGATTAATTTGAGATGTAGCTCAGCGCTGTGTGTCAAGTTTCTAGTCTTAAATTTGTAGTAAACATTGTGTTTTGTGGGGCCTATTCAAACTAATAAGTGCTTAGAACATTATGATGGAGGTATATAATGGACATGTTAATCAATGTCTCAGAAATAGTAACATTTGTGACACTTAAATTTAAAAATAAATTTTCACTCAAGAATTGTTACAAATGTTCATAAATCCCACGAAAATCCCACATTAAGACACCAACAACTTCGTCAACATTGTTTATAACACAACAAGGAGTCCAAGCATAAGACAAGAGACGAGGGGGAAAGTCCAGCAGGAACAAGACAAGGCAGGCAGACGGGGAAACCGGGAACAGGACAAGCCAAACGGGTGGGTAGAACACAATGATCTGGCAGTGAGTGACTGAGAGGCAGGGGTTTAAATAGTGGCTAGAACAGGTGAGGAGAGAGGAGCTCCAGAAAGACATACAGAACACAGAAGGCAAAGCCTGATCGTGAAACCAGTATTGCCAATATACCTAGGAAAGCCATACGTCCTCTAAATGTCAGTTTCAGAGGACAGTTTCATGAGGCTGTTCATCCTCCAGGTCACAACAGGTAATTTCATACAGGGAGGTCAAGTTTTAAGAAATGTCTCACTACAATGAAATGGCTACTATGGGACAGCGTTGAACACACATGAATACAATTGGGCTCAGTGAATCAACTGGAGTCTCAGCTTTCCAGTCATACCCAATTAATGCAATTGGAATAGGCGAAGACAACAAATGTATAAATTTGTTGTTTTCGCCTATTCCAAAAATGGTTTGCATGCAAACAACAGCAGGGTTTCGCCCCAAACTGCATGGGATTAGCATAAAGTGAGCTTGTTTGTACCCATAGAACACCTTTTTCATTCAGATATCTTGAGGAGAGAGGTTAAGGTACCCCTGTGAATACGGCCATGCCGGTTTTTCCCCTTACAAAATCACTGCAGCATTATTTAGCCCCCTTCCTGTCAAGTTGGTATGACATAGTTGGTAGCAATGGATGCTTAATGGTAAATATCAGCAGCAACCAAGGTTTTTTATGTCATGCATCAATCTAGAACTATGTTCATTTTTAAATTACTCATACCACTAAAAACACTTTTTTCAATTGCTAGCAGGTGGGACTTAACGGTTTTGCTAGAGTCCGGTGTAGTCTGTTAGCCATTGTTTTCTGTCCATCTTGTGCATTCTGTCAATTTAATCTGTATTACTGATTACTGTAAATCTCACTGTAATTCCAGCTGATTGCAAGTGCTGTTTGGCTACCAAATACAAAAACTAATTTAAACATTTAAATGCTGCGGCCCTTTCTGTATACAGAATGTTTTACACCCCTGTGTTTAGATTTGTACCCGGGCCCTGGTCAGCCTGCAGCAACACCTGTGGGCCTGGCAGGCAAAATCGGGAGGTGAAGTGCCAGGTGCTACTCTCATTCACCAAGACGGAGGTGGACCTTCCAGAGGAGGAGTGTGGTGAAGAAAGACCACATCTGGAGAGGCCATGCAACCATGGGCCATGTACCAAAGTTCCAGGCATCTCTTCAGGCCTCCAGGAGCATGAGTCCCTTAACATGCAGACAAAGGAACTGTACAGCTGGGACTACAGGAGCTTCACTGTTTGCTCAGCCACATGTGCTGCTGGTGAGGTTTCTGAAATGCATGTTGGCCATTGAAATGCTCTGAACTTTTGTCCATGTCCATCTGATTCTTGTCTGTGTTCTCTGCCTAGGGAAGCAGACAGCAGTTGTGAGGTGTGTTAACAGGAAGCAGGGTGAGGAAGTGGAAGACTCTCTGTGTGATTCATCCAGCAAGCCCCCAGTAATGATCCGCATCTGTTACCCAGAGCCATGCCCCCCAAGGTAAGAAACCACAAGGTTACAAGCCACATAAAACATTTTCAAGTAAAACCAGACTAATTGCCACTGTCAAATGGCCATTTAAATTGATTATGTTGATATAGCACCATTATGCCGGCACGTCAATGTTAAAAATCTGTGAGCATTACATTACAGTCATTTAGCAGACGCTTTTATCCAAAGGGACTTACACTTCAGATTCTATCACATTTCTACACCGTAGGCACAGCTACGGGAGCAATTTTGGGGTTAAGTGTCTATCGGAGCCGGGGATCGAACCGCCGATCCTCTGATTGAAGGACGGCCCTGCTCTCCACTTAGCGCCTATAGCATGCAGGAGAAGTTTGCCTCCAGGACTTCTTATATCCCTCCATCCATCCACATTTTTTGGAAAGACAACCAGGTAGAAAAGCTAATTACATGCAAGATTATTGCATGACTAGAAAATATATATCACATTTTACTTTAATTGTAGCGATCGCGTTGCAAAACAATTGCTTTCTGTCAGGCCAGAAGAGTTTAATGTGATAAATAATACCTGTGCTATTGTACAGCAATACGTGTGAGCAAAACAAACATGTTCATGATCATCCTCACTCTCCTTGGAAGAACACAAAGACGATCCCGCTGCTTATAACTCTGGAGCACAATCCAAGACTACATTTATTTTGCAGCATTGACATTGCCCCTTGCGCGCAAATTTGCTTAGAAATACGTATACCTCTCGTGAGTGTGGCTCAGTGGTAGAGTGGGCTCTTCAATCAGAAGATTGGCGGTTTGATCCCTTGAGTTTCCTGGCCAATTAACTGTGCGTAACACACCACTGTGTAAAAGAAATGGACACAGCCGTCATGCCGTCACCCACTGTTTTTTGGGAGCCAGATAGTGAAGTTACAAGTTAACTCTAAGGTAAATCATGAATTCACATTAACTGTGATATTATTTGGGATGCTTGTTTTGGTTAGCCACAAATTAACATTTACCACTGTGGTTCTTTGAAACATTCCTGTGCTCCAGCACTTTCACTTTGAGTGTGAAAGGGTCAAAGTTATAAGTTGTAAACACGGGCAACACCTATTATCAAGTTCACGGCTATGTAAATGTGGCCTACACAGTGCCATGGTTAGCGCCGCGTTAGCGACTTATCAATGACAAGGTAGCCACGCATTAAAGCATACGCTGCTTTGTTGTCATTTCTACCCTAAATGAGACCAGTGTGCGAAACAGACTGACAATGTCATTGACACTTTAGACCCCCTGAAAGCCTCAATAGCAAATTTGTGGTGTGTGTGCAAAGTGTGTACAGCCTAATTGCCTTGGCTTGCATCCATGATTGCCACTGGGTATTTTGCATGCTGAATGGTACCATCATTTACTTAATATCATCATGCTGTATTGAAAAAGACTTAAAACTCACGATTGAGCCCATAAACTCATGTTTACAATGTTTACTGAGGTAATAAATCAAGTGAGAAGTAGAGTCATTTTCTCATTGACTTCTATACAATCAGACTTCTTTTTGCAACCAGAGGAGTCGGCCCCTGCTGGTCAGTAGAGAGAAAGCAGGTTTTAGAAACTTTGGCTTCACTTTTCATACCTGGAGGAACAGTTTGCCCAATTCTTTAAATGTGTTATTTTTAATAATAGAAAATGCACCAAACTACACCTGATCCAAATACAGTTATAGATGACCACAAGCTTGTTGGCTGATGTCTGTGTCACCTGTTTGCACAGAATTGAAGAAATGCTCTTTTTTACGTAATTATTTTATAGTGCACCAGTGCTAATGACTATCTTTAACATGCATAATATGATCCAATTTTAATAAAACAACATTCCCACAGGATTCGGCTTTTTTATTTTTACAGAGATGATATTTTAGCTGCAGTATGATTTTTGCTTGCCTGCTAATGCAGTGTTATGACATCCATAGTCAAGATTCAAGTGACAATATTTATAATTTTCACCTTATATTTTCACATTTCACATAATGTTTTGTGCGAGAAAATAACTAAAATGCGACATTAATGACATGAAACAATCTTGAATGTTCTGTTACAGCTGTGTATCATGAGTGATTAATGCTACTTAAAAATGATGATGGACTGACTGAGTAACAATGCTTCATTTTCAGATTCATGTTGCCCTGATTCCTCTATCCTCAGTACTATACATTTGATCTCTTCTGCACAGGGTGGGTGGGAAATGACAAGACACAAGGAAGAGATGTAATGGGCGAAATGGAAAAAAGTCTCCACTTCCATAGTCCATCCTAATATTTAGCAGTATTTTGTGTCTGACCTCTTATCTCTTGCAGATGGGAGGTGACAGCATGGACCAGCTGCTCTGCATCCTGCGGTGTTGGCATCCAAACCAGGAGTGTGTTTTGCATGCGTCTGTTGTCCGTTGACCAGCAGGATATTCTGACTGTGTCAGAGGACGAGTGCAGGGAATTCAAGCCTGCCATCCTGCAACCCTGCAACCAGGTGGACTGTCCTCCAGCCTGGGAGACAGAGCCTTGGCAACAGGTGTGGACTTTGTTTGTGTGTATGTGCTTAAGCATTTTATTATGTGTGTAATAAGAAATCTGATAAAACTCCTCCATTCATACCTCCATGTTCATTGTCTGCTTCCTTTGTCCAGTGCTCCCAGTCCTGTGGTGGGGGTGTCCAAGTGCGGAAGGTCTACTGTCAGCAGCTCCTGTCCACAGGGGCCCATAGAAGGCTTGGAGACAGGGCTTGCTGGGAGGGCAAACCTGCCACTAACAAGGGTTGCAGCAACATTGACTGTCTGCCCTATTTGTCAGGAGGAGAATGGGGAAAGGTGAGCTCCAGCAAGCGGAGGAATGAAAGAAATGAAGGAAAGCTGGAGGGTTGCAAGCTTGAAAAAAAGTTGCTGTTTTCAATATATTATAATATTCAATATTTCCAGAGAAACATTCACTTTGAACTAAGGCCCAAGCAAGTCTTCATTTATAAAAGTAACAGCTAAATTAGCTAAATCTGTTATTTTCAGTGGAATCACAGCCAAAGTTTTCTGTGACTAGGGAACTTAGGTAGGCTAATTGGTGGCATTAACCAATAGCAAAATGCCTCGACAATGCTGAAATCTGAGGGAAAGAAGAGCCAGAGAGCCCTGAACTGTGTTACGCCATCCACGTTTATATAATCCTGCTCAGCCCATATACCCATATGAATACACACTGCTCAAAATACATCTCTTGAATGGACTGTTTACTTATAGAGACCTGAAGTGAAAGTGGAACTTCTGGCATGAAAATCATGGATGTAGAAGAAACAAACGTAGAACTTTCATCACTGTTTGTATCCTGGGTGAAACCACGTCAATGCTGACTTCTTTTACTTTACTTTTGTTATGCAACTTACATACTTAACGCCCAAGTTTTGTTGCCACAACCTAACTAATTAGTTTTGTTACGAAAGTAAACAAAAAAATTAAGTAAACCTAGGTTGGACTTTTATTTTGAAAAGAGACATGTACATCACTTTTCCTGTTAACACCGAAATTAATTTTACAACCAGTGGTAACAGAAATGTCATACCCAGGCGGCAACCTCGCAATTTTAGAAAGTGCCTTAAAATTGCATTCTCTCTACTGGCTACTATGGGGTGACTCCTCTGGTTGCAAAAATAAGTTGTATGGAAGTCTAAAAGAAAATGTAAACAATAGTCCCATTTAGAGTGAAGTAGGCAATAAAGCAGGATATGCTTTTGGGCGTGGCTACCTTGTGTTTGACAGGCCATCCAAATATGGTCACTTCCGTTCACTATTTGCAAAAAGGACAAGATATGGACGGTCCACATCCAAGATAGTGCCAATAGCAATGCCGAAGTCGAGGCTTCAAACCCGCTGGGTCTAATTCCTATATACAGTCTGTGGTCCTACCTGACAAGTGCAAAACTGTCGCTAAAGGGGTACCTAGAGAATCATAGTCTGAAGCGTAGGGCCACTGGAAGAGTGGCAGTAGTTGACAAGTTAGGAGTGAGAACGTCTTGGACATGCTAGTAAATTTTATTGGGTGTTGAATTTTTGTATGCTAACCATTGACTTCTACAAAATATGAAGGTTTCAACATCTAATATCAATTGTAGATTGTATCTCAGAATTTCATATCTCACATTTCACTATTTGAGGCCAACCAATGCCATAAATGCTTATTGAGAGACTTGAGCATTGAGTTATGGAAGATAGTTTAGCAGTATTAGAAATGGGCCAGCTAACTATTCTCCAACTAACAGTCAGCAAGCCAACTAACTTTCAGAGCTATTGTGTTGGCTGACTAGTGTGTTGGCAGCTAGCTTGCTCGTTACAGAAATGAACTCACTTGCCCGACCACTTTCTGGAACAATGCTTTTAAAACTAGCATCCTGAAAATACAAAAATATGGACCTGAAAAAATTGACATTAGTATTGATTTTATATTTGGTGTCATCTCATGTTGAATATCAACATCACCTGGATGACTTTAATGAAAACACAGAGAGTACTAATTGATAATGATTTATACAGGCGTGACATTTCAGTTTTCAAAGTGAAAAGATACTTTACAGAGATTTCAGAAGTTTATTAACTTTGATCTGACATGTAGAATATGTCAAACCCGTGGAATTATGTTTGTCACAAACATTCCTGTACTGTTCAATCTACTCTATTTCAATCTGTAGTGCTCCTTGTCCTGTGGT
This sequence comes from Anarrhichthys ocellatus, assembly GCF_004355925.1. Lineage (NCBI taxonomy): Eukaryota > Metazoa > Chordata > Actinopteri > Perciformes > Anarhichadidae > Anarrhichthys > Anarrhichthys ocellatus. The sequence continues at coordinate 60,092 of NW_022280036.1, read as the reverse complement.
TTGGGGATCCAGCGTAGGGAGCCACTGTGTCGCCAGTGGACAGCCATGGGCAACCAGGTGACGCTGGCCAGGGAACTGTGCTCAGGGTTGCCCCCCCCACCACTCGTACGAACATGCCGCATGATGGCCTGTCCCAGTAAGAACACACACAACCACATACACATTTTGTTATACCTTTAATATTAATGACTGCACACAGAAATATTAATTACTTTTAGTTTATATGTAATGAAATATTTTTTGTGAAGTGAGTAATTTATATATGTGCATTAATTAATATTGAGACTGATCTGACCCCATAATCAAGTATCATGTCCTCCAATGTGTCAATCTGTTTCTTTCTTCACAAAAGAAGCTTCAGGGGCCGATACAACCGAGACGCGTCGCGAATTGTTTTCCTGCCGTTCGATCCTCTCTTGCGCCGCGGTTTTCAGGCAGTTTTTAGACGTGCTTGAAAGTTTCAATATTTTCAACTTTTCAGCGCCAGGCGTAGAGTCGCTTCACTAATCAATGTCACACTTGAGGCAGCCAAACAAATCAAGCAAAAGGCGGGCTTTATTATTTTACCACTGACTTCCTGTTTTAATGCCGGTAGATGTGGTAAGAGAGGACATTGATATTTGTAATTTTTAATGATGATGAACTATATATTTCTTCCCCTTCTCCTCGTTCAATAACAGAGCAACACAGCAAGAGCTCGATGTCTGCATTAAATCAATTTGTTCCCCGTTATTTACGTTTGATCGCCTGGTTGCGCATGCACCCCTGCTCCACAGGTTCATCGGCTGTTTTGCCTAACTCGCTTTGCCAACAGGCGTTTTTGAAGCGGCAGCACCTGTTGTGACGTGTCTCTGTGTTATCGGCCCCTAAGGGGCCAATCCATTACCCTTCACTCTCAAAACACAACATGACTTTACCGCCATTTTTGCATACCATTTGTGCTGACTGTGCACTTATCCTGAAACGGCATGCTGTCAGTTATTTCAGTCAATGATTAGCTTAGCAAGTCTACAGAGCTACCAGTCACTTATTATTTGGAGAGTCTGGAACACTTAAGCACGCCTGTTATTACTTTTTGTTAGAGCAGTTATGTTAAGTTTGTGATACTTACATGTTTTGTTCAGCAAGATAATCTTCACAAATGAACATGATTTTTATTATTTTAAACATGAATGCAATCAGCAGAAGTAAAAAGCTAACTTTAGGCTATAAATGCACTACACCACAGTTGCATTACTTCACGTCACCGCTATTTAACTGAAGGCGGACTAGTTTTCGGCGAGATGATGTTTAGTAGTTGAGTATACAGTATTTGCAGACTTATTTAATGTTGAAAAACAACCTCTTAAGCAGACCTTATTTCAGGCATCTAACTAAGAACCCATTTGAAAAAAATCATTGACTTCAAGACCTGTAAAAAGACATTTGAAAGGCGTACCTGAGGTGGAATTGAAGAATTTTCTGCTTTTCTTTATACTTGGGGCGAATTCATAAAAGGTTAAACCATACAAATAGTGTCTCGGGCTCGTTCGCGATTTGCAAATATTTAATTATGTATTATGCAGAAATTTGGGTAAAATTGGTCCCTCTCTATGTTTAAAATAATCATTGAAAAAAAGTCCAATTCACAAAGATCAGTGCTAAAAGCCACATGCGGTTTCATGAAATGATTAGCCTTCAGAGAGTGGGTGGTAACTGAAGCGCATAAGGGGTGTACGCTCAAAGGCATTTATTTTTGGTTACAGTCACTGCATTGCAGTGACGGGATGCAATGACAGTCATGAAAAATAAGTTAATAAATCTCCTCTACAAAGGCTTGGTGGGCAGTATTAAGGTATTATGCTATACCAGGGAAATAAGAAATCGGTATAATTCTCAATACCCTCTGCTTTCTACTGTACTGTAATAATATGATGTACTTTTGTGCACAGCACACGCCACCAGAGATTGGTCTCTAGGGTGTAAAGGGCAGCTGTGCTCAGAATGATGGCGACTGAATGTGTTGGGTTTAGTCTTCTTCAACTAAATTAAATAACTCCCAAGGCTTTCTTGCCAGCATCTGATTAAATTGAAGTGGTTAGTTAGCCCTGACGTTATCCACAGCTTTGGTCCATAAGTGGAGTATATCTGTGAATGCACTTCAAACATTTAATTTCTGACAGCATCACCAGAATGGGTCTATTAGCGGAACATAAACAAATGGACTGGACAGTGAGTTCTTGTCTTCACAGAGTTCAGGGAGCCTCCCACTGCTCATTCAGACCGTGCCAAAGTAGCTATCGCTGCGTATATGTGACCACACCCGATCATAGACTTGACAATACAGATTTTAAAGCATATGGTTGAAGTGCTTGAGTCCCACTAAAATGTACGTTCACATGTGCATTTAGTGAATCTTTTGTGCCGGCCGTGTATAAATGAGCATACGCTACAGCCCAGCTCAGGAATTATCAACAGGTCTTGATGGAGCATTGCAGAATCAGAAATACTTTACATAAACATTACAGACAGTTCTGTTGTCTTATTTTTGTTATTTATTATTGACAATATGGCATTATTTGAGTGACTTCACTGTTCCAGAAGAAGTTAGCGTAGATGTTTCAATTGCATTAGTTCTGTATATCTGGAGAGTATTTATTCATTGAAGGAAAATCAAAGACGCTGAGGGATTTCTTGATGGAAAAGATGTTTTGCTCGTCTCCCGACTCGCTTCGGTACAAATTGTATTGACAGAGAGTTCATCCAATCACCTGCCACATATTTTTTGAAAGGGTTCCAAATGACAGCAGCGGGTCAGGTTACTTGAAGCAGCTGTCATGAATATCGGCCAGGTGATGAGGCCAGGACATGATGGGCTCTGACGAAGTCCTCGAAGCAGCTACTCCCTCAGGCTGTCAGTATAGGCCAAACGCCATGTGCTTAAGAGATGTTCAGCAGTGATGTGTGTTGCCTTATATACTGTGGGCTCTGCACTTATTCAAGTAGCCATGTCCTAATTGGCCCATTATGCTTCTGCAAATTGAGGGCAGAACCTTTGTTAGTTGGAACATAAAGTGTCAGCATGTGGGAACAATATGGATGATTCATCAAACGTAGGTCTCGCATCATCTTCCCCCTACATGGTAGGTCCTCTCCCGTGCAAGAGCAAAAGAAAGAGAGGAGGAAAAACGAGGCTTGGGCACAGCTGAGACCAGCTGTCTAAGTTGTGTTGAGTAACTGCTGATGAAGACCCAACATTTCCAACACATTTTCACGTGTTTATCACCAAATTAGCGGAGCTTTTTTAGCGGCTATTTTTCAATTGAATAAGTCTTTTAATACTGCAGGGAGGAATAGTAAATAGCAAACATATTTGCAGACCACAAAATATATCTGATCACTATCAGATCAGACAGGTTGCTTTGAAGTGTCAAGTGTGAACACACATATGCGAACACAGCTGAGTTCAGAGCTGGCGCATCCGATCACAAATGTTGCATGGAAAAAAAACAGTGTTACCGCAGTTTTTGTAAGGTCTACTGCAAGCTTTCCGAACAGCTTCAGTGTTCCTTGGCATAGATTCCCTCATTTAGCTTTTAATGACGGTGGTGGACAGTGTGTTTACACCTTGCTTAAAAGTCTCCGATGTAGATGTTGAGTTGGGATCAAATCTGGTGGCTTGGAAGGCCATCATTTTCATACTTATCAGACCATTCACTCTGCTCTTGTGCCCTGTATGGAAGTATCTGCATTTACTATGTTTCTCCACTCATTTTTTAAGCAGGCCTATCCATCCAGTAATAATAGCTATGGCCTTGAATTGCTCTCCCATTTTTCAAACCATAGTTCAACAAATTTTAAGCACACTGTCGGGTAACTAAAAAACTCAAGTAAGTCATTTTATTGTTGGAACAGTTGAATTTCTTTTTCCAATGATCCCTCTCTTTCAACTTTTATTAACTTCTGTCTTATTAAAAATTACAGATCCATCCATTAATTTGTAAAATTGTTGTCTGCATTAAAAACATTAACCTCTCACTTTCCTATTACCTACAACAGAGACGAGACCCAAAGAAAACCAGAAGGTTCTGTTGAAGAACCAAGTTAGACAGACAGTGAGACGTCCACCAAAGGCCAGAGGCTATGAGGAGGGGGTTAAACAGTGTCCACTGCTCATGGATTTGCACAAAATCTACATCCAAACTCGCAAGGAGAAGCGCCTCCACCTGACTGTTGGTGGCCATGCTTACCTCCTACCCAACACCTCCCTAGTCATCAAATGCCCTATCAGAAGGTTCCCCAAAGCCTACATCCGATGGCTGAAAGACGGACGCCCCCTCCCCAGCTCCAAACACCTGGGCATCACCAAATTCGGCTCTCTGAAGATCCAATTTCTGGCTGCAGAGGACATCGGGGTGTACAAGTGTGTCGCTGGACCCGCCTCAGACATCTTCACCCTCCAGCTTATAGGTAGTGACAGCAAATCAACTGGCAGACTGTCTACTGCCAGTCCTCCCAAATGGGAGGACATGCTGCCGAGTTGCCATAGGCACCACTCAGGCATGGAGCTGATATGGCTTGGAGTTAGTGTGTCTTTGCTGCCCCCTGGTGTCCAGGAGGCCTTGCTGCAGCCACAGGTGGAGGAGAGACTGATTAATATCACCCTGAAGGCTGATAGAGGTGAGATCCAACAGGAGCAGGCCTCACAACTCATCTCCTCACTGCTGACCCACATGTCTGCTGCCCAGCTCTGGACCAGAACTACAGGAAGCGAGCTAAAGCAAGCTAAAGGTAATTATAACCCCAGCTGCCTCTGCCGTGCAGCGTGTGTTTAACTTTGAAGCTTGAGATACTCTTCTTATTCTCCTTTCAATGTGTGTCTTTATGTCATCGGTTACATTATTTATTAAGCTTGTTTGTAAGTGATTCACCATAATACCAACTTATATTTAGTGTGTATACGTATATATACAGGTCCCCTATATATATATATATATATATACAGGTCCCCTATATATATATATATACATATAT
>NW_022280036.1:11895-40079 GCF_004355925.1 Anarrhichthys ocellatus | reverse complement strand
CCCCACTAGCGAGGTGGCGTTCCACATCCCTAGAGGTGTCTATGCTGCCGGCGATCGGCTCGACCCCGATGCTTGTCCCTGCGGGTGGTGGGTCCACAGAGTGCATTTCCATCAAATACAAAAATACAGGCCATCATCCTTTTTTTCACAGCACTTACACACACTGTCATCTAAAGAATAACATGAAAATATAATATATTAAATAGGATAACTTTTAATATAAGGACAATATCTTAGTATGTTATTTGCAAATCAGCATATTTCTCTTGGTCTTAAATCTAAGGATTAAGCTTGATGTTGTGTTTGTATCTGATTTGTCTCACAGACAGACTGCCCAACTGGTCAGAACGCTCTTCATCGGAAACATATGCGAATAGACCTGTAATCATCAGACAGCAGCGGACCCATCCACTGGCTTTTCAGAAGAACATCAACATTAGCATTGGACACAGCACCCTCCTTACCAATACTACCCGATCACTGACCATACGCTGTCCTGCAGAAGGCTTCCCTCCTCCCAAAATCAGCTGGACCAAAGATGGAACTCTGTTGCGGCACACTGACAGGTAACATACTGGAGCTACTGCTGACATACCAGTCAAATAAGTGTTTCACAAAGTTCTTTCAAACTTATGTATTTTGATCATATATGCCAAATAATGTGTCCATGAGCACGAAACTTAACCCCAAAATTGCTCCTTACGGTGTGTGAATGTTATAGTCTGATGGGCAAGTGGCATGGTAGTCCCTTGTGTGAATGGGTGAATGATGACAAGTAGTGTGAAAGCGCTTTGAGAGGTCGGAGAGACTAGAAAAGTGCTATACAAGTACAGTCCATTTACCATTTACCATAATATAACCCTAGACATTTTACATACTTGCAGTGAACTCTGTGTCATAGAAACAGTCAAAATCAAAACAAAAATCTTTGGGATAAAATGAATTGACGTGTACTTTAATTTTTTTGTTTGGCTCATGTCTCTTCTGCTAACATGTACAGGGTGGGGTTTATGGCCTGCACTGCAGGCCATAAACCTGCATCATTTATGCAGGCCATAAACCTGCATAAACCTGCATCTTAATTGCCCCCAGGGGGCAATTAAGATGTTTTGACTTCACCTCTTGGTAGCTGTTATGTCATCCATCATTAAATACAGTCCATCGTGGGAGTAGGCAGCTGCATATGGTGGCCATCACCAATTTGCTCGAGGCTCTGTCAATCACACCAGAGAGAGTGCTTTTCTACATACCTTGCCCAGTTCTTGCTGACTACAATCTTTCCTCACAACGGGCACTGACAGTCTCTGGACTGTGGACTGACTGTGAGCAGCCCAATCAGGCTGGGCCATGAAGTGTCTACTCTAAAGTGTACAAATCCCAAGATTTAATTCAGATCTTGGGATTTGTGTGCACAAAGCAGAAACTAACTGTCGTCTTGTGGTGGTAGATAATAAAAATAGATGTTTGTGCGGAGAAAGTACTGACAGCTCAGCTGCTGATTCTGAGGACAGACAGGATGGACATCTAAAACATGATGCATCATTAACAACATGAATAAGCCTCCATAGCTGTATGTTGAATAATTTGCTGTAATATTAATTCCATAAAAGATTCAGATTTGTGAGCTGTTTACTCTTAACATAAATTTGCAAGCACGAAAACAGTTGCATGTACGTATCCAGTTATAGATAAAGTTATACTTTTTTTTGTTTCTGTGGCATCCAAAAATGTTGCATTACGTGGGCGACCGTGAATAAGTGGAGAGCAGGGCCATCCTTCAATCAGAGGATCGGCGGTTCGATCCCCGGCTCCGGCAGTCGCAAGTCGATATGTCATTGAGCAAGACACTTAACCCCAAAATTTCTCCCGTAGCTGTGCCTACAGTATGAATGTGATAGAATCTGAATTGTAAGTCACTTTGGATAAAAGCGTCTGCTAAATGACTGTAATGTAATGTAATGTACCGCCAGCCCAAAAAGCCCAAAAATGTTATGTTGTGAAAGAAGTTGCTTCTCACACTCTAAGTCCAATTAACTTGATACACATGTCCAGCTCCATATGTTCTACATAAAAGCCGCAAGAATCCCTAGATTTCACATTTTTGCCATTTTGAATTTTTTGAAAAACACATTTTTGACAGCTCCTCCTAAACCGTAGGTCTCATTGCTAGCAAATTTCTGGTGGATCAGTATTGGACTAAGGGTATCAAAATGCATCAAAAGCTTGTTCATATCTTGTTTAGTTTTCACAATATATATCAATGAACTTCAAAAGGGCTTGGCTCAGCACATAACTAGACCAAATTCAGCAACCGTTCATCACATCCAATCATCACAAAACTTGCAGGATATTTCCACAAGAGTACCTAAAACATATCCTTGAGTTTCATTCAAATCAAATACAATTACAAATGCAAAAAAATTGCAAAAATCGCTGCTCCGCCGGTTCCCAAAGTCAACACCATGCTGCTGGGCGATTCATTACCTACTTGTATATTAAGCTTTTCAAGTGAGTTTTTTCGCGTGGCAAGGCGGGCTATACTATAGTGGCAGTATATAGTCATGGCTGCGATTATATCTCCGCCAGCTCTGATGAAACTCAGCAGTAATGAGTAAAAAGTAAAGAGTGTGAATTGGGAAAACTACCGAGCAGAAAATAAAGATTGTGACCTATCAACAGGGCTGTAGAACAAGCTCGAGGATGTTCAGGCGGCTTCTCTGAGGAGTGTTATGCGAGCGGAGTGTCGACGTGTCTACAAACAGAACTTGAATCTGAAGCTGTATTCAAAACCGCAAAGTATACTAGTACATAATGATTTAGCCAAAAGTTAATATGTAGTATGCAATATGCAAACAAAAGCCAAATCTATGTATGCCAAAAATACCTGGATTTTTGGCATACGTAGTTGAGTTCATAAATACTGACCTCACCTACTGTTTCCCACAATTCAAAGCGCTGTCAAGTCACAGTCTATGGTCAGAAACAGTGGACAACACCAACTATTTTTTTTTAAATGTCTTATGCTATTTACTCGCTAAATTCACTTCTGAAAGACAAAAAAACTCTGTAGATTGCAAATATTGGCAGTTTTATGAAAATTGGTGGCGAATCCAAATTTTTTTTGAGAGGCTCCACAACTGGTGCCACAGCAAGCTAGCGCCTGCTGGGGGCACGAGCAGCCAGCAGGTCAGTCACGTTCAAGTCCTCGGCTGGAGCACTCTCAAGAGACCGTCTCGGAGAACTTGTGTTGCTGTAACTGAAAAAGCAATTTGAGCACATTTTGTCGAGCAATGTATATTCACAGTCTCTCCTCATTGATGTCTTATTTCACCATGAGCTGTTAGAATACATTGTTTAAAGAGTGGGGAGCTAAACTATATCTTATAAAATAAACAAACATTGGTCATAATGAAAAACTAAATTAAAGCTCGATAAGTTGCATTTTTTGATAATATTGCAATAGTTGTAATGTATGAGTATAATATCAAAGTGGAGACAGATCACAAGCCCCTAATAGCGATCTTCTCCCAGGCCTCTCCAGAATTCCAACCTGTGAGTTAAACTACAAACCTGGATCTGAAATGTTTATGAGCAGTGCTGTCAATTCCAACACCAACCCCAGCTCTTTGCATGCAGAGCACACACTCAGTGTGGTGGACGAGCAGCTGGCAGTTGAGCTCATAAATATGGCTGATTATCTTGACGTCGTAGGCAAGAGACTCCTTCAAATACAGCATTGTACAGACAGCTGCAAGCTGTGAAGACTACTACCACTCTGAGGTGGCCCCTTGACACACAGTCACTTTTTTTCAGATAAAATGGGGACAATTGCACGTCCCCATAACATAAATCATTACATTTAAGGGTGTAGACTTGGTTAAGGTAAGGATAAGTTCAGGTTTATGTTGAGGTTAGAGTAAAGGCAGTGATGGTTAGGATAAGTCGCCAGGAAATGAATGTAAGTCAATGTGATGTTCCCAAAAGTCATAAACCCGACTGTGTGTGTGTGAGAGAGTGTGTTGTGTGTTCATACTGTTAGCAAGTCAAAATATAATGTGTCCTGAATTTTTGACTTAGATGGCTGCTGTCAGAATCTCATCCTTGGCATGTAGAAAGTAAACTGAAATGTAACTTCTGTCTCTTGATTTGCAGCTCAAAATTTAAGTCCTTATCTAAAGTAATGTATGAGTCCCTCTTCTGTATAAGTTGTACCTCTCAGAAAGTACTGCAAGCTACTTTTTTGGTCCTATAAAAAAAACATGTTTTCCCCGTCCGTCTGCAGGGTATCCTGGGATAGCTCCGGAGGACTCCATATCCTTCAGCCCAGAATGTCTGACAGAGGCCAGTACAAGTGCACAGCTACCAACACACATGGCTCAGACTCAGAGACATCTCAGCTACTGGTGGCAGGTGTGTCCTTTGTTTTAGATATCCTACGTATCATTATTATGCAAATCTATTATTAATATTTCATTTTTCTGTCACAGTAAAACATTTCTAATCAAATTAAAATACATTTACCTATGAAGTTTATTTGTATAGCACAATTTTAAGCAAAGAATAGCACATACAGCACCCACTATTACGGTAAGCCTTTAGAGTTAGTTATTTATTTTGCACAATTCAAACAACAAAATTTAAAATAATCAAACATAACAGAGATAAATGAATATCACAGTGCAGGAAGAGACAGAAAGCCAACTGGGCTTATTTGAAGCCTCCACCTACATAATATTAAAATTTTACAAAATTACAAAGAAAAAATAAAACATGCATAAGACATTACATTACAACAAAACAAAGAAAGAAAGAAAAGAAAAAAAATAATGTAATTGTGTCGAGTGTGAGTGAGCATGTGTGTGCATGTGTAATATAACAGCTAAAACAAGAAAGACATGAACACTAATACATAAACAAGCTGTTACAAAACAGCAATCAGATTTTCTTTTAGGCATCTTTTAAAACATTTTATAGAGGGACATTTTTTTGTTAGGTGGGAAAAGTCATTCCATAGTTTGGTTCCCCTAAATCTTATTGAATTGACCTCTGCTAGTCAGTAACTTAGGAGGATGAAGATGTGAAGATTGACGAGTTGAGTAAGAGTGAACCTGTGAATTGAATTTATAGTAGGTCTTGAAATGATCAGGAATATTCCCTTCACCTGAAAGTATCTTATAAATGAAAACACAAGTTTGTGAAATATTGATGTCATAAATAGTAAGAATCTGCAATTTCTGAAATAGAGGAGCAGATGAGATGTGTGACTTTGATCGGGTTGCGATCCTAGCAAAACGTTTCTGGAGGACCAACATTTTTTACAGAGTAGTAGGAAAAGTACTTGCCCAAACTATATTACAATATGAAAGATAGGGATAAATGATACTGTAATAAAGAATAAGGAGACAGTTTGCAGAGACAAGATGTCTAACCCTCATTATTCCAATAGATTTGTTTATTTTTCTACTAACACAGTCAATATGTTTACTCCAACTTAAACTCTCATCAATAATAATTCCTAGGAATTTTGTAGATGACACTTGAGGCATCTCAACAGATTCAATTTTAATTTTAGATAAATCCTTAGAGTACAATTTTTTGCCACTGAAAATAATAAAATTAGATTTTTTGATATTCAAAGATAGTTTATTTAATCTGAACCATGTAAGCATAGGCAGTTAAAGCCTTCCGACTTTACTATAAGATTTGCAGGGGGGGAAATAAAATAATGAATCGATAAATAAAAACATTCTTCTCTTTCAATATATGTCTTGTGCATCCCACTTGAAAACAATTTTGTCCTGTCTAGTTTTGTTAGATAGGACATGCATAAAACATGCATAAACAAAACACACAAATGACAAAAGCACTGCAAAAGAGATTACATTTTCAAATTCATTACCGCAGTAGTGACTGATAGTCTTTCTCTATGTGTGAAACTTCAGAGCCACCAGCCATCGCAGTGTCATGGAGGAATGTTTCAGACCATGGGCTGGTGTTAGGCCACAGCTTGAGGTCCACGGTTGGGGGACGAGTCAGTGTTCGTCTTGGCGCCAACCTCACTCTGGACTGCCCCGTTACTGGTAGGCTACAATAAGGTTTCCATTGAAAACGTTTCTTTTAAAAGGGCCAGTTCACCCAAATGAGGAAAAAGTATATTTTCTCACTTGATAGACGTGATTGGACTGCATTTATTTAGCGCTTTTTTTGTACTTTAAAATGGGCTTCTCATTGACCTACTCATGGCGATGACAGCAAGCTACCCTTAAGGTGCTGGCCCATTATTATGGGGTTCTGTATCTTGACTTTGTGGACAGGATGAGCAGGGATCGAACTGCTCCACTTTCTGTGTTACAATTTCTGCAGCAATGAAATCAGATGTAGTGGTATCACTCATTAATTAAGTCAGGTAGTGACCGCTTGCAAAATTGCAAGGCAAGGTTATACATCTGCAAAGAAGTTGGATTGGTGAGGCTCAAAATAATGACTCAAAACCACGTTATTCGTAAAAATTATTCGTGAATAAAAAACATTTCCAAGCATTTGTTTTTACAATATGCAAGATGCTTAACCCCAAGTGAATGGGTATGAATGTTTAATTCAGGTGGCACCTTGCATGGTAGCCCGTGAATGGGTGAATGACATGTGCATTAAAGTGCTTTGAGTAGTTGGAAGACTAGAAAAGTACAAGTCAGTTTACCATTTATCATTTCCATCTGCGTAGGGCATATTAGTACTTTTCTTTCAGTTAAACCGGCCTAAACAAGGTTGGTGTGAATGTGTCCTTACAATAGGAGCTTTCGGCAGCGTCTGACATTACAGATGATGGTGAAGCTTTGCCTCAACCTTGACTGTTAAGATGTTTGTCCCACTTCAGTAGCCGTTTCCACAGTTCATACATTACGGTGGAAATATTCTGTGCATACAGGGTATCAATGAAATACTTACTGGGTACGTACAGTGATGAAAGAAAAGAACACTGAGGTATCAAATATGCATTCAGGGGTACATATAGCCGATTTGAAAGGGGGGCTGGCTTAGCCTGTACCTCCTTCTGCATTAGGTATGTGATGAATTGACTTTCATTATACACACTTAGAAGGTCAAACTATATCTATAGAAATCTTGAACTTACATACTGTACTTGTCTAGGTAATCCAGTAAGTATTTTATTGATACCCTAAGCAAAATAAATACACTGTAATAAGGGCCTGTAATATAAAGTTGTTACCCATACTTTTTATTGGTCCCTCTGCGTTCTTTGTCTGTCAGGTGTTCCTCCGCCCACAGTGACTTGGAACAAAAAGAATGGACCATTAGGGGCCACTGCTGTTTCACTACCCTCTGGCTCACTGTGGATCAGAAATGTTTCTCTGCACAACCAAGGCCACTACTCATGCACCGCCACTAGCGCCATCGGAAAGTCCACTGCTTCTACTGTCCTGCAGGTCTCTGGTGGGTTCACACACAAGTACAAAAGGTTTTATCAAATATCAACACACATACTAAGATAAGGAAAAGCTGTTCATTTTGATCATAGTTTTTATCTGGAATAACTCTTTGAGTGTGTGCACTTCTTCATGTGAATGTGTGTGTTTGTGTGTATTCAGGTCAATACCCTGCTGGGGGAAGCAGGGTAGTTCCAGTCTCACAAGAGCTGAACAGAAGAAGGGTCCTCATGGCGTCACACCGTGGAACGAGTGTCTTTGTCAAGCCTGGAGACATTCTACGTATAGGTACTCCAACAAGACATCCTGCACATCCTCATGTTCAAACAATAGCAGACAAACTCAATACATTCACTTCCATTTTAATTCTATGAAGCCAGATAATCAGAGACAAATACCTCCAAACCCTGCGTACATAACACGAGAGTTACGATTATAACTTCGGTATTTTTTTTTTTTCTATAACCCTGTTGTACAACTCAAATAAAATAACCTTGTAACCTTGGGAGAAGACCAGGTGCAGACTAACAAAGTGGCACAGTGGAAATGTGTATTCAGCTGTGTTTAAATGTTTGAAGTTTTGTTTCTATAATGACTAAAACTGATTACAAAATATTTACATCTCTCCACTGCCTAAATCAAATTTGTATTTACTTGTATGTCATTGAGCTACATTATTGCTTTCATCCTGTTTTTATTGTTTATAGATATTTTGATTTGAGATATTTAATTCAAGGAAAGATTACCAACTAATGTCAAATTTTGTTAGTTCTTTTCCATCAATACTCTCACATCCACCAATTTAGCAATGCACTACAGTAACAGGACAGTTAAAAAAAAACTATCAAAATCAATGCTACAGAGATATTGTCTTTTTTTACTCTACACAATATTCCTCTTTGTGATGATGCCTCAATTTCCCACAATGCAACCACCAACAGTTTTTGTCTGTGTCATAGTAGGGGCTAATGTAGGCTAGTAAGCTCACTTCTTTCTAACTCCACATCCCCAGATTGTTTTCTTTTTCAAACTTGTAGTGTTGAGCCCAAACCTACGTTGCCTTAAGTGACATCCACTTAAATGCAGTAGTAATCTCTTTCACCTGTAAACAGAATTCCTCTTGAAATACAGTATTTTCAACGGTTCATATTTACATTCAGTCTGCTTGGGTCTTTCAAAAGGGTGTCCAGTGCTCGCTGACCACAAACTTCCAGTGCTGTGGGACTACAACAACATGACCCTAAAGGAGGTTTCAATTCCAGAACAGACCCAAGGTCCTGGTCCGGGTCAAGGTCTACAGTACAGGATGCTGGTGGGAGGTCGTGTCCTTGAGGTCAATACACTCCAGGTTAAGTTCTCAGGCCGGTACCGATGCCAGACCCTTATCAACAGTACCAGACAAATGCTGTCTGCCTGGATATACGCTCACATTGAAGGTGAGCATAAAGTTGATTGCATGTGGGAAGTGTGTGTATATATATATTATTTTTGAAATATAAATACATTCTTATCCTGTTCTGATTTTTTGTTTTTAAAAGCAGTTATTTAGTCATGAAAACATATTGATATTTCCTAATAGATATCTCCTAATAGAATCTTAAAGATACATATCACTACCTGAAGGCCAGAACAGTTCTCTGACACGCTTGGAAAGGGCAGGGTGAGGTAATAGCTGTTAGACAATTTGTTTTCTCAAGTCCACAGTAAAACAATGACTTGACTGATGTAGTATCCTGAGGCTGGATCAATAGATATGAGGCCTGAAAGAAAATAGAAAACAGTGCCAAACAGAAGACTTCTGCTTAATGATATGACACTGTTATTCAAAAAACATTATTGATCAAGAGAAAAGTATGATTGCACAGACTCCAGTCTCGGATCTCAAGTAAAAAAAAAACAAAATCGGACTTGAGTAAAGGAAATCGTGGCAGCACCGGAACCCCAGAAATTTAGCCCCTTACCCCGAGAGGCTCGTCCATCGTCAAACCAGTGATGGGTTCTCAGACTGCATGTGTATATAATAAAACAACTCAATAACACAATCGGAACAGATTTGTGGAAGACAGTAGAGCAAACTACTGACCCTAAAACATTGTCATTTCTCAATCGTTCAATAATCTGATTGACTGCAGTGAGAAATTCAAAAACAAATACACTGACAGTTCAACCAAAATAAGCTGAGACTCCATGTGATCTAGAAATGGATACCTCTACTGAGAGAATATTATAATATGAGGTTCATTGCTGCAAATTAAATAAATTGACATAGTCAAATCCACAAAATATAATTTTCTTCTGATCACCATTTGTAATGAATGAATGATCATCTTTTGACAGTATTATTTTAGAGGTATATTAAACCCTAAAACATCTGAAAAAATGCTTGCAACCTGCACCCAACAGGGTTTAACCCCAGGACACCCCCATGTCAAGTGCCAGTCTTATTTATATAGAGAAGGTAGTGCTTCCTTTCACATATTTTACGTAACCTGAAGGTCTCCATAGTTTTCCGACACGCTTGGAAATGTAGTGGTGAGCGGAGGGTATTCAGTTGGATTTAATCTGAAACTCACCACTAGATGCCACTAAATCCTATTCACTGCTTCATTAACATTTCTTTTTTTAAATTTTTTAAATTTCCAAGTAAATATCTCATGCAAATACCCCAGTTTATAATTAATAAATCATCGGATGCAGCTCTACACACAACACTACCCAAAGCTTTATCAAAGTCCATTTCAGACAGGTAAAAAACAATCTGCCCTGTGGATGGACAAATTGGCAGAGGGACGAATAAATGGACAGAAAATCAATTGGTTCCCATCAGTATGTTGTGTTAAGCCTTCCACAGAGTAACTTCGTACATCATATAATTATAGTGCCTCCATCAGCTGTCTGGACTTTGCCTCAGGCAGTTGGATGGTGACTAAAGCTGTTTGGCTCTCATGGTGTTCAGAAATCTTCTTTCCAGTATCGTTTCCTTTATGCTATGGATTGTGCTGTACATTTGGGTCCACAGAGTTAAGCTGGCATTTTGGAGAATGGTCCACATGCAGTGCTTCTTGTGGGAATAGAGGAACTTGGCTGCGGAGGATTCACTGTGTCAGTCTGGATGGGAAGGTTGTTCAGCCCACCATGTGTCAGCACATACCAATACCCATCACTTCCCCAGTCACCTGCAACAGACAGGACTGCCCTCCCAGGTACTCTAACATATAGACATCATGATGTCATTTCTGAAAGCACGTCATTAAATTAGGTACGACACAAAGCCAGCTCCTGCACAGGGAGTATGGCAGGGTTTCAATTAATATTCAACGAGGTCCAGTTAGAGAGAAGTTCCTCATGCAAAGTTCCAGAACATCACAATAATATGTCATTTTCGCTATGATTTAGTTCCATATATATTGAAGTAGCCTAGCAGTTGTATCAGTGTCTGTAGGTAGTCAACAACTGACTGTCAAATCAGTCATCAAGAAAGTTCAGTTGAATAATATCGCAACAATATTTATTGTCAGATTTCAAATTGATCTGGATGAATTATAAATAATTCATAACTAATAATAAATATTCTTCTCTCATTTTAAGTAAAAAAACTTTCACTGTAATTGTTTATCTTGAAATAACATACTTAATTATAGAAAGATGAAGGAGAATTTTTCTGTCAGATCTCACCATTAAGAAAGGATAAATCACACATTTGGTGAAGGTTAGATCAAACTGTTGGCATAACTGATAGGAATATATATATTTCTGTGCTATTTATATACCTCCAGTCGAGTCTCCTTATTTTGAAGAAGAGTGAAGTATGGGGTCCACCCAGTCACCACATACCAACAAATGCATTTCGAGCAGATTTAGGCACATACCCACTGATAGTTTACATTCAAAAGAGAGCGCTCCATTTTTTTAAACACTTTAAATCCAGACCCCACTCCAAAGCCCTCCAAACCTAAGAGCTGAGCCCAGTGCTGAGGCTAACCGCCCCCTCTCAGACATACTCCGACCAGCCTCACAACTACACTGCTATCCAAACACCAATCAGAGTAAAACAAATAACACAATGCAAAGAGCTATTTAGAACATTGGGATGAAGAAACTAAAAGCAAAGGTAGACTAGAATGTTATCTGGCCCTAAAAAGAGATGATGAATTGTCAGAGATAGAAAGTGGAGACAGATCCTTACCAAGTACAGGCTCTGTGACCACAAACTAGAAACCCAAATAGGTACACGCAAAAAACCATGGGTGAGTGTGTGGTCACTGTTGGACAGGTGAGGCTGAGACAGAGATGCGCAACAGTGAAACAAGGAACACTGATTTTGTCAAATTCAAATATGTATGTATTAACTACATAACAAGCTTATCTTTATGTTAATGTTCATATTAATATAATTGTAAAGCCACATTGAATTTAATTGTATTGAATTGAGAGCAACAGAGAAAGAGAGAGAGAAGAGATAGTTCTGTTATGTGTATTTCTTTTCTTGTCATCATTTCAGATGGTTGGTATCAGAGTGGTCGAAGTGTTCAGCCTCATGTGGAGGTGGCTGGAAGAGGAGGCAGGTCTCCTGTCAGCAGTTGGATGCCAGAGGTGCTGTGAGGACTCTGACAGCAGCCGCCTGTGAGAGGACGAGCCGGCCCACAGACTCCGAGCAGTGCACCGCCAATAACTGTCCAACCTGGGTAACCAGTGCGTGGGGAAAGGTATGCACTCCAACACAGAATTATGTGTGTATGTTACACAATGTAGAAAATGTAGTGTTACGTGTCAATTCTATGTTTCTCAATTTCAGTGTTCAGGGAGGTGTCTGGGCCCCACTGCCACTATACAGAAGAGATCTGTCATCTGCCAACATGCCAATGGCTCCTCGTACACAGACTGTGATCTCAGAGACAGGTATACACACATGTTCAAACACAACGAAAAGGCCTATTATTATTATTATTATTATTAATAGACCAATAAGACTAATGACTATATTACTATCAGATCAGCATTCTCACACGACTAGAATAGAACACCTCTCGCAAAGTTGTAACAAAAACTGGGGATTATAAATTTTTGTAATCTAATGCAATCCAATGGATTGCATTAGATTATATAGGTGTACCTAATAAAGTGATGAGCATTGTTTTAATAAGATTAGCATGAGATTTTCTGTTTACAAAGAATTCAATTCCTGCCAGGATTCCTGTTGAGTATGGTTTCTTTTAAGCGCACTGACTAAATTGGTTTCTTTTCAAGAGTGAGATGAGACAATTTATATCAATATCCTGTCTGTGTGTTAGGTATTGAGCTGGAGTCAGGATGTGGTTAGCCTAGCTTAGCATAAAGACTGATCCAAGTTCACAAGTATGTCCAGCAACACCTCTAGATTTTATAAATTAGAGGTTCGATTTACATTTTCGATTCACATTTTGTTAATGAATATTTATGGAATTTGTACGTTGAAAAACTATTTCAACGTACAAATTCCATTTATTCACGGCCAGTATTTATTCATAGACAGTATAGCCTTGTAGCGTAGGTTTCTCTCACAACTCTTCAAAATACACGTTGGGCTCCAGACGGGAGAATAATAAAATTCCACCCTGTCAATTTAATAAACAAATATCACTGCGAACAGTTGGAGAGAGAACTAACCCGACTAGCCTGCAAACCCGGCTACAAAATGCAAAGTAAGCAAAAATCAACCAATTTCATTTAAGTCAATTATATTTTACTCAACAATCATAAATCAAATCAAAACAGATAATTTCTTTCTAAATACAGAATTATACACCCAAAGGTTCATTAAATCAAATACACCACATGACCGAGTCCAAATATAGAAATCAAATGTCCATTTAATAACAAAAATGTATGAGGACTCTAGGTAAAGGTCAATAGTTTATGGGTAAGTGATAAGGTGTGAGTGGCATGCGTGTGCGAGTGTGTTGGGTTGGGGGGGTTCTAGTTCCGTTCCAAGCTAAGGGAATATATGGCAGTTCATTTCAGTTCCGTTCAGTTCAATTCAGTTCAGTTTATTTCAGTTCAGTTTATTTGAGGGTGTGTAAGTGTGCTGGGAGAATAAGAAGGAGAAGCCTGCAGAGTTTCATGTTAAAGGGACTTATCTTGATGAATCCCCAAAGTTAAGGAGGCCCCAAACTGGTCCAAGCTGTAGCAAAACACGATTCCTTGTTCCACCACCTGCTCCCGGGATCAGCACACCTTCAGTAAGGCCTGGTCCTCCAAGAAAGCTCTGTGTATTCAGTTGGTTCATGGATCCTTGCTGCTCCGATTTAGTTTAGTCTTCTTCAACATTTTCTTATTTTAAGCTTAAATGGTCCAGAAACTGAATTATACTTTCGGTAACTCCATTAAAACTCTCACTCCTCTCTTGGTTCTCCTCCATGCAGCTTTGGTTAGTTGATTGTTTTTTTCCTTTTCCCAGCTCACAGGTGTGTCTCATTTATAGCCTCTCTTGCCCCACCTTCTTTTCCTGCCAGGTTGGAAAAGGGCTATTCTGTGCATTTCTGTTCTGCTACAGCCTTCATCTGATAATAATGGGGGACAAAACCCACAGCCGCATTACAGATGGATGAACTGTTTCGTAAAAAAAGATTTTCCGACACATAATTCCTTGTAGAATCAGTTTTTCAGTGATTGTCATTGAACATTTATGTTTTTTTATGCGTTAAACAAACAAGACACAGCAGGCTAATGAGTGAGTTTTAAGGGTGTTTACAGGGTTTATTTTTGAACTTTGGATCGACCCATTTCCCCCTTGCTTCAAGTCTTTATTCTAAGCTAGGCTAACTCCAACTAACTGACTCCAGCTCTGCTCACCTCATCTAATTTATGGGGGAAAAAAATATAAAGGTATTTCCCAAAATGTTGAGTGGTTCCTTTAATAAACAACAATATGTCTCCCTAATTATAGAAAAACTAATTGTTAAATTTGCTTGAAACTCGTAATGGGGTTCCAGGTTTTACCCTGCATGGTTCTCCAGAGAACACATTAAACCTGCTTTGTGAAACAGCTCCAGGAGATCTATGAAAAGTGGAGTGCAAAAGTGCAATGAGTTCAAAAGTAATGACTGTGTAGCACTAAAACTAAAACTTCTGTCTTCCAGGCCTGCGTCTGTACGCAACTGTTCCTCTGACCTGTGTAATGTCCAATGGCGTCCCGGTGCGTGGCGGGCATGCACTGTAGTCTGTGGGAGTGGCTTTCAGTCTCGCAGGGTGGACTGTGTACACCGCAGGAGTGGCAGGACTCTGGCCAACCAGCACTGTGCCTGGCTCCAGCAGCCCCCCACCTGGCAGCACTGCAACACCACCAGCTGTGGAAGTAAGTCTCTGTGTGTGTGTGTGTGTGTGTGTGTGTGTGTGTGTGTGTGTGTGTGTATGTGAGACACCACAAGGAAAATTACATTTTGTAATCAAGAAACTGTTTTATTTGAATTATATTAGTGTTAACCAGTTAAACAGTGTACAGTTTCTGAGCATATTATTTCCTTGAATGAATGACTGAAATCCATTTAATCCCAAGTAAATATGTTATTATTGGAAAATGCATGCTTCATTGTAATTTACAACTACACTGATGTGCAGTGACAAAAAAAAAATCAATGTTACACTAGCAATTCATTATAATCTATTCATTGGAAGTGTTCTAATAGATCTGTCTGTTTACCAAATAATGAGGGTAGACTATCAGGCAAGGTAAGCAACTGCCTTGGGTCCCGTAACTAAGATGCTATATATGCTATATGCCATAATAGCTAAAGAAATGTGAAGTATAGAGATAATACACATGAAATGATGTTCCAATTTCCAGTATATTATATGAATATAATATACAGTAAGTACAGTACTTACCCATAATTCTGTTCCTGCCTTTAATTATTACCAAATTACACAGTAGTCCATCCCAGGGACATTTCTAAGAAAATACAGTTACATCAGTGTCTTTCAAGGGAATTCTGGGACCTGTAAAATATTTTTTCTTTGGTGATTATATCGAGTGTTTTGTTCACATGCAGGTGAATGCAAGGACACCACCCAGTACTGCAGTGTGGTGAAGAGACTGAAGCTGTGTTACCTGGATATGTACCAACAGAGATGCTGTGGGTCCTGTTCACAAGATCCAGACTCCACTTAGTGGCAGTGAGCAGTCATAGATACACTACATTTTGTAAAACAGATGGTCTACATGAGACGAATGACTGTGCAAATACTGAAAAGACATCATCTATGAAAGAACTGCACATATTTAAACTGGACAAGATTCAGTCCATTGTGTTCATTTCTTTAAAGGAACCTAAACAGCTTGGAAATATGAAGGGGCTTTATTTTTCTGAATTTGGACCCAACCTCCTAATATAAGGACAAGTGTTCCCCATGTGGATCAAATGGAGTTTTTGGACTCTCCTGCAAAAACTGAACATTTAGTTTAAAGTGACATTCATTGATTATATTATTTTTTGGTGGCCCAACCACATTTGTTGTACAGTACATGTACCACTGCCCCTGTAAACAACCCTTAGACTGAGGTATTGGTTTGACAGTATTGTCCTTTATGCCACTGCTGATATAATTGAGGTTCATCAATTCATCAGCTTCATGAAAAGAGCTTAAATTGTATGCAGTCATACACACACATATTTTATTTATTTATTTGTGAAATTGTTGTTTTTTGTTTTTATAAAATTTGTCATATAAAATATTAAAACATAATTCCGGTTTATTACAACAAAGAGAGCTTGTAAACAGGGAGTACTGTCCAAACCACTTTACGTGGAGGTAAAAACTGAAAGTGACTGCACCCATAAGGATTGAATAATATTATTGGATATTGGTTATCATGATATCAATGACGAAAACTGCACAATAAGACCCAAATAGTATTTAATCAAAACTACCATTTAATATATTCCTGACTTTCCGTACCATTAATGCGGTACAGTATGTCACCTTGCTTTAAAGAGCTGCTAAACCTCAAGATCCTTTCTGTAGGTTCCAGTGTCCCATGTGTTTTAGTGTCTTCTGATGCTGTTTCAAAGGCTTTTCCATCCTGATAAGTTTAAATGTTTGGTAGACACACTGAATTCTTGAAAAATTTCCAATTTAAAGATATTGACCCAAAAACATCACCACAGAACCCACTATTGGAGAGTTCAGTAGCTCAGAATGTCGTGTCGGTCTTCAAAACCTCACATCTGTTAAACAAACCTTATCACCAGATGGAATGTTGATACTGGACGATTCAGCAAAACCCTGGATTACGTTCAGTGCCAACACTGAACGTAAGGATCTATTTCTATATCTGTGTTTATCAATTACGTGATGGCTATGGATGGAAAAAAGATGATGGTTATGGAAAATAAGCAATGGTTAAAGGATAATTGTTAAAGCCTATCCTTTAACCATGGTTAAAGCAATGGTTAAAGGATAGGCCACTCTGAGAAAGGTTTAGTAAAGATCATGGTTACGTGAGGTTTCGGGTTAGGTAAAGAGTCTCCATCGACTAGGCAGCCTGAAAGATGGCGCTAAGGCACAGGTCAGCACACGTCACTCAAGACTTCCGTGTGGAAGAAAAAGAATCCAGTAGACACTGGGACATCTAAGGCAAACCTGACTGTGGTGGGGCATCCTAGCCGCCACAGTTGGAGTTTGGGCAGAGTGGTGTGGTCAAGGGATTAAAAGCCAGGACCAGAAAGAGAGTCCAAGACTCAAAGATGCAAGGCTGATCAAGGAGATAGAAAGGTGTACCAAGGTGGGATTGGCCATCTAGACGAGGATGGTAAGAAAAGGGGTAACCTGTTGGTATGGGTTAGGGTCACAATCTTCAATCCTCTGCAGGAAAGTTAGATGTGCTGCACACCAATCCACCCCTCTAGCCTCCACAACCTTACTTTGCTACATTAAAGGATAGAATGCTTCTTGCATTGGCACTGAAGTGGCACAAATCATGTACTGCAGAATCATGTATAAACATAATTCCTAGGGTTGCTTAATTTACGATATCAATGTCAGGTCAAATATAAAAACACAATTTGGGATCAAAATCCTGACAGACCATTCACTTGTGTGAAGGTGCTGGTTTGTGATTGTAGTCAAAATTCACTGATGAGAAAAGAGCAGCTGCTCACAACAAAAGACTTCACGAGAACCCAAACTAGTTTTAGCAGTGAAGAAACAAGCTGCCCATTCCTCTCAGAAGACCACGGTAATGAACTACTAATTCAGTTTTTATAACTCCTTTATTATATATGGAGCTTCAGTTTTGAGAACATGAATTCATATTTACATATCCATCAACGACACTATTCTAAACCATGACAATACCGAAGCTTTTGTAAAATAATTTTGATATTACATGTGAAGAACAGAGGACTCTACAGTCACTACCACAACACTGATTTTGACTGACGGGTCTATTCGCTTATCATACCAATGTGCTGCATTGTAAAATGTCTTGTATATACTGTGTTCTCAGTGCAATATCTTATATTGAGTGTATGTAGATTGTGTGCGACTTTTATTTTCTTACTTATTGATGGTTAAAAGGTGTCTTTTTAACTCCTGTTGAAGATCTTAGAGCATAAAGCACGAGTATATGTTGATTCGGTGGTATGTTTGCTGCCATTCACCTGGTTTTATTTGCATGTGTATAAAGTGATATCTCTGATGTTTTATATCTCATTTGTGAAATTCCACACGCCAACATGCATTTGTCATTGTTCCCCCAGGCTACTGATGGCTATACAGTGTATCTGATGTGGTAACATTATACTGTTTGTGGACTTGCAGCTGTACTGAGGGAATATAATGTAGTACAACAAATTATTTAAGTGCTTTAGATAACATAGCAAAGGAATAAAGACAGTGTGATCACTTTATAAATATGGACCTAGTCTTTGTCTGCATGCTTGATCCAGCTCTAAAGGTAAATGATAAGGGTTTCCTGAAAAAATCCTTATTTGAAAGGAGGATGTATATGATTTTGTTGAGCATTAGTTTGTGCTAGTACAACAAAGAGATCATCACCCAATATTGAAATTACACAAGCAAGATGGCGCCGCTTTTCTAGCCTTTACGGCACTCATTCAGCGGTCCAGGAACCACACAGACCAACATTGTAATTTACATTCCGTGATGCTACTCAGCTAATCAAATATCGGTATTCGGATAAGTTTCCCGACTCCAGTGAGATTTACACACGAGAGACGGGGCAAGAGGCCGAGTAATAGGAGAAGATTACGTGAGTCAGAATTTATTTCGGTCCATGCACGTTTTGATAGTTTGTTTTATCGTTTAATCGAGAAAAAAAAAGAAAATACAGAAATACCATGTTTTTTTTTCGTTTTCCATTTTAAACTAAAAAGCACAGTATTTTTCCGTTTTTGTTTTGCAGAGTCCGGTATCGTTCCACAGAGCCAGGGCCCCGTTCCTCAAACATGGTTCAGCTAAGTCGATCAAATGTCCTATTAGCCAGCTGAAATTAACCCGATGATTGATGTCAGGCTATGTCGGTTTCTCCAAGGCTGATCCGCTCTCAAACAGTCTCGTTAATTCGAACCAGACGATCAGGATCAGGATAATAGCGCGTGCCCGTCCTACTTCAAAAGGGAGAAGCGTCGATCACCGAAACCATGATTTTCTAACAGTACAATGGCAAATAAACTCAAAGAAAGAGCCTCTTTTTACTCCGCTGACGAGCAGGAGATGATCATGAATGCATATGAGGAATTCAAGACCATAATCACGGCAAAATCTAACACTGCCACCGCTGCGAGGGCTAGACAAGAAGCATGGCAAAATATCGCAGACAAGTTAAATGGGTAAGTGTTGGGGAAATGTATCGGCTAATTTTAAGTGCCTCATCACCCCAATCAATCATATTATATGTCGTTAAATGTGCCTGCTGGCAGTAGGCTTTATGGAATGCATCATCGAATGAGATATAGCGAAAATAATGATCTCAACTCTTTCAGAATAAGTAGATAAAAACAAGCCCAAAGAGTATCTAATTGATACGAATTAATATGAGGATATATGTACTGTATGCCCTTATGTATCATGTAGCCTACTATATATGTGTAGATTACCAAATAGAACTAGGAGTTTGAATATGTGTGTGTGAATCTGTGTATGGGCGGATCAGTATGTATGTGTGTATTATTCATAATCAGAAATTCAATCAATTGAAGCAGTGAAAAGAAATAGTGTGTGATTCTCTCTATTCTTATCATGAGTCCACCTTAATCATTTTCTACAATAATGATATGCTGGTGTACCTCCTCCGCGAATCGCCACCTTATCGTGGTGGAGGAGTTTGAGTGGCTCAGTGATCCTGGGAGCTATGTTCTCCGGGGCATTAGCCCCTGGTAGGGTCTCCCAAGGCAGGTCTCGGGAGAGCCCAGACTAAGAGCGGTTCAAAACACCCTAATGATAAGCAGCCCACGGACTTCAGCCACCTCGCCCGGACCAGGGAAACCGGGGCACCCTCCCGGAGCCAGACCCAGGAGGGGAGCTCGTCGGCGAGCGTCTGGTGGCCGGGCCTTCGCCCATGGGGCCCGGTCAGGCTCAGCCCGAAGAAACAGCATGGAGCAGCCACCCTGTGGACCCACCACCCGCAGGGACAAGCATCGGGGTCGGGTGCAATGCAGACCGGCGGGTCAGGCGGGAGGCCTGGGCAAGCCGATCGCTGGCAGCATAGACTAGCTCTAGGGACGTGGAACGTCACCTCGCTAGCGGGGAAAGAGCCAGAGCTGGTGCAGGAGTTGGAGCGATACCAGCTAGATATAGTTGGACTCACCTCCACACACAGCGCTGGCTCTGGAACCAAGCTCCTGGAGAGGGGTTGGACTTAGTCCTTTTCCGGAGTTGCCCAGGGTGAGAGGCGCCGGGCGGGAGTGGAGATACTCACGAGCCCCCGGCTGAGCGCCGCTGTGTTGGAGTTCTCCCCGGAGAACGAGAGGGTCGCCTCCATGCGCCTATGGGTTGCAGAGAGCAAGGCTCTGACTGTGGTTTGTGCTTATGCACCAAACAGCAGTTCGGAGTATCCGGCCTTCATGGAGTCGGTGGGAGGGGTCCTAGAAAGGGCGCCGCCTACCGACTCCATAGTTCTTCTGGGGGACTTCAACGCTCACGTGGGCAATGACGGAGAAACCTGGCGGGGGGTGATTGGGAGGGCCGGCTTGCCCGATCTGAACCCGAATGGTGTCTCGTTATCGGACTTCTGTGCTTGCCACGGTTTGGCCATAACGAACACCATGTTCGAACATAAGGTGGCTCATAAGTGTACCTGGTACCAGAACACCTTAGGCCGGAGATCAATGATCGACTTTGCAATCGTATCATTTGATTTGCGGCCGTATGTCTTGGACACTTGGGTGAAGAGAGGAGCAGAGCTGTCAACTGATCACCACCTGGTGGTGAGCTGGATCAGATGGCGGGGGAACCGGTTGGAAAGACCCGGCAAGCTCAAACGTGTAGTGAGGGTGAACTGGGAACGTCTGGCGGAGGACCCTGTCCGGGAGGTCTTTAACTCCCACCTCCGGAAGAACTTCTCACACATACCGAGGGAGGTTGGGGACATGGAATCCGAATGGACCATGTTCAATGCCTTTATTGTGGACGCAGCCACTAGGAGCTGTGGCCGGAAGGTCATCGGTGCCTGTGGTGGCGGCAACCCGAGAACCCGGTGGTGGACACCGGAGGTGAGGGAAGCCATCAAGCTGAAGAAGGAGACCTTCAAGGCCTGGTTGGCCCAGGGGTCTCCTGAAGCAGCTGACAAGTACCGGCAGGCCAGAAGGGCTGCAGCTGCGGTGGTCGCGAATGCTAAAACTTGGGCATGGGAGGAGTTCGGGGAGGCCATGGAGAAAGACTTTCGGTTGGCCTCAAGGAGGTTCTGGCAAACCATCCGACGGCTCAGGAAGGGAAAGCGGGGCTTACCCTAGGCTGTTCTCAGCAGGAGGGGGGGGGGGACTGCTAACCCAGATGGGGGACATTGTCGGGCGGTGGAAAGAGCACTTTGAGGAACTCCTAAACCCAACCAGCATGTCCTCTGCATCGCCTCTCTGCTGTTTGCAGATGATGTGGTCCTGTTAGCCTTCTCGGATCGTGACCTCCAGCATTCACTGGGGCGGTTTGCAGCCGAGTGTGAAGCGGCGGGGATGAGAGTTAGCACCTCCAAATCTGAGGCCATGGTTCTCTGCCGGAAACTGGTGGATTGCTTCCTCCAGGTGGGGACGGAGTGCCTACCTCAAGCGAAGGAGTTCAAGTATCTCGGGGTCTTGTTCACGAGTGAGGGTAAGATGGAGCGGGAGATCGACAGGTGGATCGGTGCGGCTGCAGCAGTAAAGCAGGCGCTGCACCGGACCGTCTTGGTGAAGAGGGAGCTGAGCCGGAAGGCAAAGCTCTCAATTTACCACTCGGTCTACGTTCCTACCCTCACCTATGGTCACGAACTCTGGGTCATGACCGAAAGGACAAGGTCGCAAGCGGCCGAAATGAGCTTCCTCCGTAGGGTAAGGAGCTCGGTCATCAGGAGGGAGCTTGGAGTCGAGCCGCTACTCCTTCGCGTCGAAAGGAGTCAGCTGAGGTGGTTCGGGCATCTAATTAGGATGCCTCCTGGGCACCTCCCACTGGAGGTTTTCCAGGCACGTCCAACTGGCAAGAGACCCCGGGGAGGACCCACAACACGCTGGAGGGAGTACATCTCCCAGCTGGCCTGGGAACGCCTCGGGATCCCACAGAATGAGCTGGAACATGTTGCCGGTGAGAGGGAAGTCTGGGTCAGCCTGCTTGGCCTGCTGCCACCGTGACCCGACCCCGGATAAGCGGAGGAAAATGGATGGATGGATGGATGGTGTACTAATAACACTGTCATATAATTATGAGTGTTTTAACCCCCATGTATGCAAAGCAGCCATCAAGAGGACATGGGAGCAAGTAAACACTAAGCACAAACACATTATTCAGAATGCTGAGTCAATACAATATGTGCCATGGTAATGTATTGAACACATCCATAAGTTTATTAAGTGCCAAATAAACTTTACGAACAGCACGGCATGCAGCGGCTTTCCCGATGTTCTCCACATCGCCGACACTGTACAAAAATGTACGACTCACAGAAAAGCGCAAGGCTGCATCCAGTCTGTGAGACAGTCAATGCTCGGCTGCGGCGTGTGGTGTTCAATTTATGGCTCCAGAAGGTCTGTAAATAAATGATTCCTTGTCGGCAGAATCAATAGCGCTCATATAGGAAGTCATCATGATGTGATAACGGATCTTGGCGATGTGGAAGAACTCTGTCCCTAAAAACGCTAATCTAACTAATATCGCTCCTTCATCAGTGGGATCTCTGAGGAAGGGAGCTGTACATTAATGCAATAGAGGCTTCTTAGTTTGCTCAGCTGGTTTTAATGGATCACCGTGTGTCTCACTTTACATGCATTTCCGGAACTCCCGTATAACCCCCAATATATGCGCAAGCGCATTAGACTACCGTATATGACAGGAGCTGCCATTTTTTCGGGGGAGTGGCAAGCTTATCCAGCTACCTTCAGTTAGCCTGCGCTGGAGCAGGTTCAAGCTTATGGATGTGTTGCCATGGTGATTTTGCCAAACTTGCTTCGTGGAACCGAAAAGCTTGATCTACATCATCTTATCCTGAAAAGTATCCGGCTAACTCAGTTAGCCACGTACGAGGAACGGGGCCCAGGTCTCAGTAAAGCACAAAACAGAGGATGAAGAAAAGTCTCTGTCTCTCCCCACCAGTAGCTGAAGTTCATCCAGTTTGTTGCACGTTGGAGAGACATATGCCCGGCAGCGGCCTATAAAAACGAGAGAACCAAAGTGAAATAACAAGCCAATTTTGATTTTTGAAAATTCCTCTTTTGTTTTTTCTTTTGAAGAGAGACGCAAAGCAAGACAGGTAGTACGGAAGTAAGAACATTTCAAAATACAAGGCAATAGAATGAGCGTATGCAAGAAATTCTTATTTACAGTCCTAGCTACCAGGGTAACATCAAAGAAAAATTGTTAATGAATATAAATAAATAAACAGTCACAACACATTCACACAACTTGGGGCAACTTGTCAAGGACACATCGACATGGAGTAGCGGAGTCGGGATCGAACCGCCGATCTTCTGATTGACCCTACTCTACCACTGAGCCAAAGTCCACAGCAAGAATCAACTTTTCGATTAATCCGTGCATTTAATGCAATACAGTTCATAATATAGTTTAACCAAAGACAATTTGTGTGTAGAGTGGTTGCTGTTAGCTCTGATATTTATTTTTCCACCATATTCTGTTCCTGAGTGAACGCAGAGCATAGCCTGTAAAAGTCTTTCCCATTTCTACCAGTAGATGGCAGTATAAGTGAATTTAAACCATAGATTTAGTTAGTGTCTTTGCCACTTAAGCCCGAGCGCCCCCTTTTTTGGGGGCTGTGTAGAAAGTTTAACATATACCGTCGTAAAAAATGCACTTATCACGAATTAAGATTAAACAGCAGAACCTGGGCTACAAGAATATGTAAGATGTTTTACATGCTCCAAACACAACTCAAACACCAACTAAATGATTAGTTATTAGTGTTATTCGTTACTATTATTAAGTACAGTGATCATGTGAACAGACACAAACTTATCAAAAGTCTCTCCAACTGATAGCTGATCCAGCTATGATCCTCCGTCATCAGAAACAGACGTCGCTTCACGTGACGCAACTGAGGAAAGGACGTCTCATGTATTTTAAAACATATTTCCTCGTTCCTCTCTCCTTGCATGGTTTCTTCCATGCATCCATGGTGGGAGGGACTAAGACGCAAGTAAAGGACGCAAGTGAGGGAAACGGGGATGCAATTAAGAGACTTGAGAAGTACCCACAGAGAGGACTCAGAGAGGATTCTGGTTTTCAAAATAAAGCCAAAACTGCTGTATTTGGATGTATTGAACACCATTAGTGAGTGACATACAACTGAAATATATAGTTTGGTACATGAGAAAATTCAAATGGCATAGATGGTGCCAAAATGACCATTTTGGAGACCTCACCAGAACTCTGAACTAAAACCTCTCTAATTTTGTTCTGCTTCACTTTATCAACGTCAAACTTTGCAGAGAGACTGTTCACATATTGTGCTATGATTTGGGAGAGGTTTAGACCTGCAGCTGCATCATTCCAAAGAAATAGTAAGTGGGTTTTTTTTAGGCGTACCTGAAACTTTTCAATTTGTGCTGTGTGCCATCTTCATTTACTCTTAACCAGTAACATATATACTGATATTTACACATCTGAACAAATCTCACAAGTGTTCCCTTTATTATAACACCAAAATTCTTCAAATTGACCTTGTGGTTGCAAAGATATACTCTCTTAAGTATGGGTATGCAATTTTCGAGCAGAGGCCTAACATAGGTCCGTTTTTAACAGGTATCTGTTATTGATAGAGATGTATTTAACCCAGTTTATTTCACCTGATATTTGGTTTATTCTTATTAAGCAGCCTTTAGTGGACCTCGCCTCAGTTACCACCGAGTCATAGCACCACCTGTGCTTTCCATTTTGACCTTCATTACTATATCATCACCAGCCCCAGCCCCAGACCTGGTGGTCTGGGGCTGGGGGATGGAGTCAGGACTGTCCCATTGTCTTTCAAAACGACAGTAGAACTCGTTCAGCTCGTCTGCCATAGGTCGTTCATGGAGTGGGGGGCTTTTGGCTGGTGATCTGTCTGAGACCTTTCCAGACAGAAGAGAGCTGGTGTAGCAGTTTCTCAGAGTACAGTTGTTTAGTGTCTCTCCCCGCCTTGCTAAACCTGTATTTTGACTCTAAATGCCTGTTCCTTGTGCAACCTTAGCTGTCTGAGTTCTGCTGTAAACCAGGGTTTGTCATTGTTGTAACTCACCCTGGTGCTTGTTGGAACACAGCTGTCCTCACAGAAGCTGATGTATGACGTCACAGCCTCTGTGTACTCATCCAAATTGTTGGTAGCAGTCCTGAAAACATCCCAGTCTGTACAGTCTAAACATGCCCGAAGATCCTCCATAACTTCACTGGTACACTGCTTGAATTTCCTCACCACAGGTTTACAGAGCTTTAATTTCTGCCTGTATGCAGGAATCAGATGGACCATGTCACAGTAGTATGTCACGTAGTCCCAGAGTCCCAGTGCAGCACGAGGGACGGCGTGATAGGCCCCGCTGATTGTGGTGTAACAGTGGTCTAAAATGTTCTCCTCTCTGGTTGAGTATTTGATAAACTGTCTATATTTGGGGAGTTAGGTTTCCTTTGTTAAAGTCACCAAGGACAATAACTAAAGAGTCTGGGTTGGTCCGCTCCACACAGTATCTGTTCGGCGAGTGTCCGCTGTCTTGTTACTTACCACTACATTGGTATAAATTCTTATTAGATCATGTGTATATATACAAAATTTTTCAAATCAAAAAAGATTTGAAAATAATTTGTAAAAGGTCAAAGTATTGATTTGTATTTTGCGGCGGCATGTAAACACCGACTAGAATGAATGAAGCGAACTCACGGGGGGAGTAAAAGGCTTCACAGTTTATAATGAAAGATTCCAGATCAGGATAACAGTGCTGTAGAACCACTGTCACATCGTTGCACCAGCCACTGTTGGAGTAGAAACAGATTCCTCCACCCTTCGATTTCCCGGAGAGCTCCGTGTCGCGATCCGCTCTGAACAGCCTGCCAGCTGGAGCGCAGAGTCCGGTATTGTTCCACAGAGCCAGGTCTCAGTGAAGCACAAAACGGAGGATGAAGAAAAGTCTCTGTCTTTCCCAGTGGTGGGCCGTCGGGGCCTGCAAAGCCTTCTCTGCTGGCCTAAACAGAATCAAAAAGTTATAGCTGTTTTATAATTTAATATTTTTTCTTAAATAGGCCTTGTATTGTAATTTATAAAAATATTTTTCTCATTATCTTATTTTGAAGGCAGACTTCCACGGTGCCATCATCACAGTGGTCCCCTCTAAATGCCCATCATATGTCGGCACCACAGGGACTCTAGTCCAAGAGTTTAAACACATCTCTTTTTCTTCCTCTGTTGCTCTGCTTCCAGTCAAGACTTGCATTATGAGAAACATCAACTGTATGACTGTGGATGATAAACTCATACTGAGCACACTGAGTTTAAAGATAAAGTATTGATCTTTATCAGTGGCGGTTGGTCAATAGAGGGCGCTAGGGTGCCGCCCCACCTTGAGCCACAACAAATAAAATAAAATAAATAATAATAATAAACTATACAAATTGTCAATATTTGTGTTTTTGAAATACGGAATCACCCAGTAATATGTGTAAGATATGATATCTGCGGTAAATATATGCTTTTCTTGCACGTCCTCTCCCCTCCGCCTGTCTACACGTCCTCTCCTCCTGTCTGCACGTCCTCTCCGCGTGTGCACGTCTCAGCTGGCTGGGGCGCTGGCGAAACTGCCCAAAAGAGGCGGGTCTATGAAGCAGTTTAGCCAATTGCTGATTAAAGATATAAATGTGTGACATACAATTTAGCCAATCAGCGTCCTCATTCCTCAAATAGATTCAGCTTGGTGCAGAATCGATTCTATCCCAAACTGCGCGTTCCCGTCCGGACAGGCGAGCGCGAGCGTAGGTTTTAGGTCAATTGTAAAAATCAGCCTTCAACGTTGCAGCTGCAGCTTTTGTTTTCATCACGAGATTCCGCTTAATCCCCCTAATGACGTAATGGTAAAAGCCCAAATCTTTCTGAATGAACAACTCTCTCGCCGGGTGCGGTGGCGCGCGCCTGTAATCCAAGTTACCGGGAGGCTGACACTGGAGGATCGTTTGCACCGGGCTATGCAAATCGGGTGTCCTCACTAAGTTCGGTATCGATATGGTGCTCCTGGGAGAGCCCGGGACCACCAGGTCGTCTAAGGAGGGGTGCACCGATCCAGGTCGG
This sequence comes from Anarrhichthys ocellatus, assembly GCF_004355925.1. Classification (NCBI taxonomy): domain Eukaryota; kingdom Metazoa; phylum Chordata; class Actinopteri; order Perciformes; family Anarhichadidae; genus Anarrhichthys; species Anarrhichthys ocellatus. The sequence continues at coordinate 12,689 of NW_022280036.1, read as the reverse complement.
AGACGGAGCAGGTCAAAGCCCCCGTGCCGCTCAGTAGTGGGATCGCGCCTGAGAATAGACGCTGTAGTGCAGCCTGAGTAACACAGCGGGACCCAGTCTTTTTACACTACAACAACGTGTTTACCTGTTACCTATGTTATCACTGCTTTATGAATATAAAGCAGAACTAGAATTAGTTCTCATGAAAACATTCAGAAACTAGTTGTTTGTCCTACAGCGCCTCCACCTGGAGGAGAGGAGCAATGAGCATCAATCACAGCAGTCAGTGCAGCACTAACTTTCTTTATGACATTCAATCAACGTGAAAGATGTCTTCATCAGACACATTACCAGAATAAAATAATATTACAAAAATTTCACAAAATGTTGGACTGTTACTCTACTATATATACTTCTCAATATGAAGCAACACTAAACAGAACAAGACAATTTTTTTGGACCATGAATGCAGCTTGTGGGTAAGAAACGCTCAGTGGCCAGAAATAGTCTGATGTGATGTGAAATGCAACCACAGCCCTGTAACAGATGTCCAGTTGTTTCTTGTGTTGACTGAATGATGTTTTTGAATTATGAATTTCAGTGTTTCTTGTCTGTGCAATGGGACGACTAGTTATTATACATGTTTGCATGTGTGGCAAAATAACACACGTAAAAGTGTTGTCTCTGTTGCAAATATTGAACGATTTTTTCTTTAAGCAGCAACATTAATCGACAGGATATAACATTCATTTTTTTTTATCACTCAGCCTCTCTGTCCCATTATAACCAGTCCACTCAGTCTCTGTCCCACTATA
>NW_022280036.1:0-11885 GCF_004355925.1 Anarrhichthys ocellatus | reverse complement strand
GTCCCACTATAACCAGTCCACTCAGTCTCTGTCCCACTATAACCAGTGCACTCAGCCTCCCTGTGCAATTATATAACCAGTACACTCAGTCTCTGTCCCACTATAACCAGTCCACTCACCGTCACCTGTGGCTGATTAGTCCGATTTGTACTATTTAAAACAATGCAAATGTCTTGTGGATCTTACAGTGTCTAATCAGAGACTGTCAGAAGGCAGTCTATGTGAGCAAAAATAACTTAAAAACATTAGCAAATAACTCCTGACAAGCTCATTTGTTCAAAATTAAAACAAAATTGTGCAGCAGCAGCAGCTGATTTATGACACTACATGGCATAAATCACCAACTATAAATACTAACTATAAAAATTAGTATTTTCCCCAACAACAGTAAGATCCGCAGATGAATGATCCTCGAGGTCCTCATTTTCTGTCATTCAACACTGCCTTTTTGTGGATTGTATTATTGGCTATTCAAACATTGCTTGGTGTAAGAGGACATTCATTTTGCTGACTTGTTGATGAGGGTGTCAGACTGAACTGGAGCTGAATGCAGGAGTTTAGGGTCAGCCAGCTTTCAACATGTCAGCTGCTGCAGGCATTTCATCTCTTTAACTATACAATTCTCAAACTTATTCAGTAAGTGTGGTAACCAAACCGGCAAATTCCTGACAAAGTATACTCATGACACTTGGATGGATGGATAAATGTTTTCACGATATCTATATCTTGTAATCTTTCTGGAACAAAGAGTCTTCTATTCATTCTGATGCTCCTTTCGGCATTGGTCATGTTTTCTAGCTGAAGAGCTAAAGTGGCTTGAGTTCAGCCACTTTAGCTGACACATAGGGAGGTCCTGTTGTCTCATTGGTTGGATCACCATGAGTCCTAAACCTCACAGAAAGCCTTTCCCTTCCCACAGCTACATGATACCAGCTGGTTCAGACCGTCATAAAACTATTTCAACCTGTCATGTGAATAACTAAACACCTGCAGTTTTTGCCAGGAATCTTTCAAAATTAATAATTACTATTTATTAATTTATCCATCCATTATTTAAAACCACTTATCCTTTTCAGGGTCGCGGAGCCAATCCCAGCAGTCATTGGTCAAAGGCAGGGTTGACCCTGGACAGGTCTCCAAACTATTGCAGGGCTGACATTAATTATTAATTTAATAAATTGAAAATCACATGACAGAATAAAATGATGGTGGTTTTGGAATCACAAGTGAAAAGACATCTCTACAATGAAACCTTTGGCATACAGCACATTAGAATCAAGACCTTGTAACCCACAAGCGTCAAAGAAAAACTTAAAAGCAAGGAGACTAAACATGTCTGCTTTCGGTGTTAGACAATGCAGTTCATTACATCAAGCTATGAAGCATCAACAAGCTCTCAAAATCCATTCTTCAGGTGTCCACTTTACCCAAGTCCCTGTGCAGATCTCAAACACTCCACAGACCACATCCTGCTGAGCATTAAACAGGGACAGTATTTTAAAAATTATTTCATAACCCTACTCAACTGATTGAAAATGGGTTTGATCAAAACTTTGCAAATAAATAATTTGATATCACTGTTCAGTTCATGTGTTCATTCTCAACACTCGTCACCATATAGAACTCTATATAATTTAATACATCAATTATAATCCATCAGATCTGGAATGCACTGAACATTTTACAGCAACATATGAAACAGTAGAAGTTACTGCAGGTTACTACAGACATGTTCTACACAGAAAATTAAAAATAACATCAACATCAACAGAAGATGGACTCTGAACTTGACTCACAACAGCGCAACTCAAACCCTGGGATCAGCTGGATGAATACAGACTGTGATATAAACCTGAATCATCCTGACGTGAGTTTCTCAAATACATCTGCCATTGATATCATCCTAAACCAAGTCAATAAAGGGAGAGGAAACATCTCTACTAGGGAGCTCAGATATGGCTGCAGTGTGTGGGCGAGCTTTGTGTCTGTGTGTACAAAGAGTGGACAGTCTCAGAACTGTTTTATATGTGTGTGTGTGCGCATGCGTGTGTGTGTGTGTGTGTGTTGGTATGTCTGTGTGAGCTTGTGTTCTGCAGTTAGAGCTCCTCAGCCATCTGCAGCAGTGAGTTAATGGCAGCATCCTTGTTGCCCTGCTGTGCGTCCAGCACAGTGCGAACCACCTCTTTATCCAAGTTGGGGAACATGTCCTGCAGAGCCTTCAGGTCCTCCTCGCTGCACAGGGGCCCCTGGCCCCCAACAGCTGGCACGGCTGCGGGCATCGTCATGGGCACCATGCCCTGGTTGTAGACTGTCGGCACTCCTAGCAACACAGGACACACACTGCTGATGTAACCAGTTTAATGGAGCACACTCAAGGTTTGGAAATAAACATGAAGAAATGCATCAGTATCCAATGCGAAACATGTATTTTGTATTTGTAGTTTACAAGCCTAAGCTCGTCTAAACCCACAGAAAATATTTTCACATGTTTTCACAGACTGGGTGGTGTGTGTGTGTCTGACCTGCAATGGGCACATATCCTACTCCTTGCTGATACACAGAGGGCATTAGGACCACAGGCTGAGTCATCATCCCTGCTGGTAAAGACTGGTCAGAAGACACAGAGAAGATGAAGAGCTTCAGTGATTGTACTCAACATGTTTTACCAGATGATATCTTCAGGGAGCACGTTTCATTTCAACATGGGGGGGCCAAACCGGTCAATTACAACTTCTGGCCAAGTCACGTGATGGGCCCAAAAATACTTTCCCCCGCAGACTTGCATTGGGACAGAGCAGTCTGTAACCCAGCGGATAATTATTTTCAGGTAAATCAACTTCCCACTTCAAACACTTACATAGCCTTAATTTAAATCTTTAGGTCCTAAAAGTTGTAAAATATGCTAATAGCCGAATCCAGAGTTCATGTGTATGGGTCTGAGAACTAGCTGCTAGTGAAGCAAAAGATCCAGAGAATTATATATTCCAAAGTTGTTCAGAAGACATATTTTGGGCTTTAGTCACTACATTTTCTGGACTCTGGTGAATATAACCTAATAACCTAATTATTAGCAACATTAAAATGCTGAACACATGAATGCATCAATAATTACAATGTAATGATATAGGCCTACCATAAATATATTATTGGAAATGGGCCATTCAGCATAATGACTATACATACAGTAAATAAGTATTGAACACATCACCATTTTTCTCAGTAAATATATTTCTAAAGGTGCTATTGACATGAACTTTTCACCAGATGTCGGTAGCAACCCAAGTAATCCACACATACAAAGAAAACCAAACAAATAAGTTCAGAAATTAAGTTATGTGTAATAAAATGGAATGACACAGGGAAAAAGTATTGAACACGCTTACTGAAATAATTTAATACTTCGTACAAAAGCCTTTGTTGGTAATGACCGCTTCTGGAGCTGTATGGAGAAACTAGTCGCATGCATTACTCAGGTGTGATTTTGCAGAAAGCATGGTAAACTAGACGGGGTCCATGTCTCATGACGGGTCGGGAGGGTTGCCAACATCGCGGCCTGAGAACAGTCCGTCCCGGGAACAGGGTGCTCCATCAGTCCCCGCAGGGAGAGGGAGAGGGCGGAGCAAGCATTTATACTCCCGCCCCCGGGAAATGTTCATTATGAAACTATGGTGGAGTAAAATAGATTATGGCAGGCCGCCAGTGTCTAGGTAATTAATGTGAAACACTGTGGTGTGCTTTATACCTATTATTTGCTCAATTTGATGTGTCTTTTTCAAAAACGGTGTGCAAGGGCCTGTGTCCACATAGCATCTGTTTCTTAGTGCGAGTGTCTGAGGAGCATATGTGGCAGCATGCCGCCGCCTAGGGGAACAGTGCTGCAGGAGCATCTTTTTCTGACCTTTAGGTGTGGCCGCTCCGAAAGCTTTGAGATGAAAATCTCTGAACTTTTCAGAAAAGCGCTGGTGATGTCACTGTAGAAAATGGAGGAGGAGCTTGTTTTGGCCGTGTATGTCTATACTGAACTGAAAAAGATGTGGGAGTCGATGGGCCGGGTGGAGGCTGAAAGTAAGGACTTAAAAGGCTTTAAAACGCCTAATATTTATATTACTATATTTTTTATTTCTACAATTAAATATACCACTACGTAAAATCAGGGTTTATGCTGTTAAAAAAATCGTTTTCGTAAAAAGATTTCTTATGACGTTAAGATTTGAAGATTATAGAATTATGTTCCTGTTCAAAGTCACAGTACCCCGAAATATCTTACAAAAGGCCTCCAAGGTACTTACAAAACATGCAACTCAACTGTACACTACTTAGTGCTACTCAGAGCGATGTACGCTTCTTTATTGCGTGTTCAAATTGCACGTAGTTCGACACTGCAAGACACGGGCTCAGTGTTAAGTAGATCAGATTACCGTTTCTCAAAATATGCAAAGACACACAAAGATTCCTTGCTTTGCTGATATTCCCAATCAGGCTGGCAAACTCCCCCTAGCTCCACCATATGCTTGTGGAAAGCCTCGTCAGTGCAGCAAAGCTTTTCCTCCATAAAGTGTTGAGTTGCAAATTGATGTCTTTATCCAGGAGGACTTTAAAATGTACATCCACACTGACCACACTACCAGAGAACCTGTGTGCTGTCTCTCTACCTCACAGGACAAGTGGAGGACGAACACGTTTAGTCTGTCTCTACTTACAGCAAAAGACATCACTAGGTTGATCATGCCCTCCTTGTCGTCGCCCTGCCTGCCACTGAGGCTGAACCACTCGTCCACCACATTGCCCTCCCTCAAGCCTTCAGGGATGGTGACATGAGTCCACGCTATCCTGTCGTCCATGGAGAACGCTCTCTGGATGGCACGGCAGCAAAAACACATGGAAACACAAAACAAACGACATTCTCACGAGTAATACACACATGCAAAGGAAAGAGGGGCCATTGCTCTGTCATTAGCAGCAGTCTGTTGTCTGGAACAGAACATGTGTCACTTCAACCTGAATGCCATGCACAGAAGCTGTGGTTCATAGAAAAGATGTGGCTTAGTTTAAACCCAGTTACTGTAGCTCGAAGAAATACACGAGCTGCCACTAGAGGTCAGTGTCTACAACTAAACCTGCTGCACACTCCACAACTGTCTGACTTTTCCATATTCATAACATTCATAACCAGATGAAAATTATGCAATATTCATTGACAGGGCAACACAACTGCCTTATCCATTGTATCAACCACATTTATCGATTATTTGACAAACTGAGTTCATGAATTACAAAAGTCCATGACATGAAAAGATGAAAAGTGTTTCTTCCATTTGTCAGTAGACAGGTTTCCAACATCGTAATAAGCAGAAGTGATAAATAAGACATTTTGAGTTTCAATTCAGTTGTGAAAAACAATTCCCACGGCAGTTGGAATTGTCCCATGGCTCCTGTCAGGCCAGTACTGTAATGTTTTTTTTGATTATTACTGCTTGTATAAAATGTATAGCTTATTTACATGATTTAAGTAAATTAGAAAACAGGAAATTAGAAAACTGAACTGACAATCATCTAATTATCTGTGTAGAGCAGAGGTAGCCAACACGGTGCCTGGTCGCCCGCAGGGACCATGTGAGTCGCCCGCAAGGCATGTTCTAAAAATAGCACTAGTCCCCATGGAGCTCCGTCTAAAAATTGTAGTTTCTGTTCATTTTGAATCAAAAACACTTCATGTAGATTTTAAAAGGAAGAGGCCGCCGCACCGCACTAGGTTTTCAGGTTCCGAATGGCAACAACTCGTGGGTGGCGGGGGTAGAGGCGAGTCAACGCAGTACGATCGAAAAGGCCCAGACTAGAGGTTTGAACACAGGCGACCAAAGACGCTCGCGTGCCTCGGAGGGTTGGATCCCCCCTCGGCTATAGACGAGACTGGTTACTAGTTTCTTCGTGGAGAAAACGGTACCCAAAAAAAAAGCTGGTGTCGGTGACTACAGACTACAGGCCGGCATGCAGGCTTCATTGCGCAATGCAAAGCTGACCCAGATTTCCTAAAATGTGGTGATTAGTACTAATGTAACAAGATTCATTTAAAAATGTGAAAGAGTTGATTTTTTTTATCTTACATAACTGATAATTTGTATAAACATGGGACAGAGTTCATGATTTGTTCAAAAATGTTACGAAGGTAGTGGTTAGTACAAACCAAGATGTGAAGATATGACAGTTAATGATTTCCTAAAATTTTTTAGAAGTGATAATTTTTACAAAAATATAACAGGTGCGATTTTGAACAAAATACACAATCATTGTTAATAATTATTGTGAGGAATAATTAACATTCTCTTCACATATATTATTATTAAAAGGTGATCTGTGCAACTTTGTTATTCAGGAAGTTGGTATCAAACAAGTAGCCCTTCGTACTGCTCAGTACCCTTGAAGTAGCTCTCAGTTTCAAAAAGGTTGGTGAAGCCTGTGCAACCCTCTCCACCTCCTCACCTCATCAAAAATCTCCAGATAGAAGGAGTCCACCCCAGGAGGTATCGTGCACTGGATCACCTTGTTCCAGCGCGGGTTCTTGGCTCCGTTGTGAGCAGTTGGTGTTTCGTAGACTGCGTAGCCCAGTCGAATCCGACAGTACGGATCCATCCGAGTCATACCGTAGTTTTTAGCCAACTTGGCCTTTACAGAAACACAGACAAGGTGGTTTCAGTTAGGTGATACATTCCATTTGGCTACTGTCACAGTTCAACTTGCCTGTGGATGGTGGCATTAGGGATGTCAGGATTAACCTGTGAAAAGGAACCTGGAGAGTCACATTGTTTGTGCGTGCGGTGATACCTCCTCTTGTGCAAGTCTCGTAACATGTTTGTTTTGTGTCTGAGCGAGTCGTGCCACTCACCTGAAGTGCTATGAAAAAGATGGAACCAACATTCCAGCCTTATAATCCTCCAAAGAAAGTGCCTTAAATCTCCAGTGTGGGAGCATTTTGGACATCTACAAATGCACCAATATCAATACTGATATAGGATATTGGTCCGATAACGACTCAAATCGCTGAATCAAGTATTGTGATGAAAGTTTTAATAAATAACAAATCAGTACATTTATATGTATTTTTTTACATTCAGTTTTACAAATGTAGTAAAGAAATATTGAAGTTAAGCTTTAAATCAAGCCTGATGTTTCCTCACACGTAAAACAATGATCCCAGTCAGCTCTACACATTGAGGCATACAGCTTAACACTGGTACCGGGTCGGTACTCTGTATCGGCTGATACCCAAAATCCAGGTGTTGCCATCAGTATCGGGACAAAAAAAGTTCAATCAGTGCTTCCCATCCTATAAAATGACCAGGGGTAGTGGTGTAATGGACCGTAGGTTTGATCAGTCAGGTCTGTACGGATCATTCGGCACGCAAGGGAACACAGACTAATTACAGTTTAACCATCATAGCAGGAAGTAAAGTTTTACTGTAGATGATTATCAGGCAATTTTCAGTAAAAATGTGCGATCGGGAGATTGCATATGTTTTATTGCTTTCTAGTCACCAATACCTGATAATTCCACAAAGTTAACAACAAATCCGTGTTGAAATTGGCAGGAGGAGACCAGTATACCATCATCCATATTAGTACAAATATTCAAATAAGACACAGTTGTATTTCTAATAGCAAAGCTGAGGTATGCTTACCTGGACCACAGTAATGCTGAGTCGCCCTACGGTGCCTATTGAGCCTCCAAACTGCAGCTGCCTGGCTGCCTGAGCATCCAGCTGGACCTGCTGCTGCAGCTGTGTGGGAGTGATCCGAAGGAACTCCTGAGGAAGCTCCCCGATATACACCTGAATGCACATATAAAGACATACAGGGATTTAGACTGACAATGCTAAGAGACAGAGGAACAGTTCAAACGCGATGTACCTTGATAACTGCACGTATGAAATTAGGGCTGAAAATGCTACATGTGACTACAATAAATAAATAAAAGCATTAAACACCTGTTTAAACCTCCCTAAAGACATGACCTGAAGTAACTGTGGGGAACACTACATCAGGAAAACATCCTGAACAAGTGGCAACAAACATCTTCAGCTGTCCAAACCACTCACGGGTACAAGGTCCTCGATGAGCCACACAGTGTATTTGGCATATCGCAAAAGATAGATGAACAATTAACACAGGGACTCAGGACTGAACTGGGAAAATGTATTATATATTTCACTGGGTGATTAAGCTACAGCAGGATATTAAGATGAAACAAAGCAACCTTGGCCTCACGTTTGTTTTTCCATGCTGGCCTGAGGTCAGTACATCAGAGTACTGATTGCAGAAAGCAGGAAGTGTGTCTGTTGTGTTAATGCTAACTAGTAATAACTCATCACAATCATTCATGTAGCCTGTTGCAGCAAGACAGAAACGTGTACAGCAAATTATGCATATGAAAAACGCGGCCTACTTTTATTCATGTAGAAATAACTGATATGTTTCAAGCAGACAGTCTTCAGACACCTGCATTTAATAGGCAATTCGTGATGAAATATCACCACGTCTTAATTGGTGAGATTAAAAAAGGTAATTGGCCAAATATGTGGTGTAAGTGTCTGGACACATCCAGGGGCTCACACCTGATCTGAGGGTGGGACTACACATCTATAATGGAATAAGCACAGTTACAGGACACTAAGGGTGGGGGAAAAAAATCGATACAGCATAGTATCAATACACGGAAGCCAAGTATCGATCTTTTATTATATGAACTATCAACTTTTTGGTAGTAGAAAAAAAAAATTTGCTTTTTCAGTCCACTAGATGGTGCCGAGTTGTTTTCTGGTGAGGTCAGCAGAGGTGCCGGGTCAGCATGATTGGTAGGAAGTTGGTCAAAACAAAGATAGAGACATCGGAGAAAGAAATCAGAAATGCACCGTCCGCGTTTAAATCAGACGTCTGGACTTATTTTGGATTTTTTAACAAGGAAGGGAAGAAGGACATGAATATGACACCGTCGCTGCGTTTTTTCACCGACGCAGCCGTGCCCAAGCTCTACAGAGAAGTGAAGCTTAAAGGAAGGAAGATTGAGGAATCTTTGAGTACAGCAGAAAGAGTTGCATTAATTTGCGATGCGTGGACGTCAAGCGCAGTGGATTCCTATGTGACTATAACAGCACAATATCTCACAGAGGACTGGCAACTGCTGTCTCACATTTTCTCCAAACTAGAGCAGTAAGTCACAGCGGGGCAAACATTACAGACCTTCTGCAAAATGCAGCACAAGAATTGGGGATTGCCGACAAAAACCTGGTGGTTGTAACCGACAACGCTTCTAACATGGGCGTTGCCCTTCAGTTAGCGGGATTCCTGCAAGTGAAGTGTTTCGCTCACACGCTCAATCTGGCCTCACAACGGGTGTTAAATCTGCCAACAGTAGCCAGGCTCATGGGGAGAGAGCGTCGCATAACTGGCTCTCTGCCCTTGACGTCCACGCATCGCATGTTATACTGAGTTATATAACTCCGATATCCTACTTATATAAGTTATAGACACGTTTGCATTCAGTTAAGTTGGACTATGTAGTAATACAAACAGTTCAGTTTGTCAGGTTCATGCAACATTTATGACATTGTTGGTCAGTCTGTCTGCTTGACAATCCTATTTTGCTGCAATAAAAATGATTGAAGTGAGATGAACAGACTGAAAACTTTATGTTATTAGATAAAACATCTTTGGGGACATAATTTGAAGTTGAAAAAAGTAATAAATCGCAATATATGTTATCGCAATACTAAATGTTGCAAAATATCGAAGTATCGTGAAAATATCGTATCGCGGGACCTCTGGTAATTCCCACCCCTACAGGACACTGGAACACGGCAGTCTTTAGTCTAACGGTACTTCTCAAGTCACTCTTATGCCATGTTCACACCAAATTCGCGTCATTCGCGCCGCCGGTCTCGCCGGGGACTATTTGTGTTCATTCTCGTGAATCGCGCGAATCGTGCTGGAAGGCGCCGGAGAAGGGGCGTGGCTTATCACCCTGAAGGCCGTTCAACTGTCTGCCATTAACCATGGAAAAAATAACCTATATTTCTGCTTAGTACGTGTTGTGGAAGTCACAGATATCCCGGGAAACTAAACGCTGTCATGTCTGGGTTCATAACATTGTCCAGAGGAGCTCCGTGGATTTTATTGAGGTGTAATCACTGTGTCTAGCAAGCCACACGTCGCTGTTTACTACAAAATAAAGCTGTATGAACACAAAATAAACTGATTTGGCTGTGATTCAACGGCAATAAACCGACAAAAAGGGACTCTGAAATAACTACGTAATGATGCCGATTTGTACTTTTCTCAATGAAGCTCGGATCGATCGGTGCTAGGCTATGCTAACATTGTAGCAGCTCCACCAACACTCCGAATAACGTCATCTAGACGTAAATACGGCAGCGTCTATTCATTGTTTGTACCATATGGTTTACACACACACATAGTTTGGTCCGGTCTCTATTGATATGAGGTATCGTAGAGCTCTGGGTGAACACAGACGGCTACAGTATTTATTCCCTGATTCAACAACGGCAGGACGTCAGTGATGACAGGAGAAACATCTCAACGCTGATAGGCTATCGCGCCACAGCGTTAAAAAAATTCAACTCACGCGTTTGGGGCGATTTGGCGTTTGACGCGAATTCGCGTCAAATCGCGCCATCGCAAATTCGCGTCACTCCAGTCTCATCGCGTCTGTGCATATACTTACTGCGGTCAAGTCAGCAGACACTCAGATCTCCGTGGTCAACTCAGCAGACACTTCAATTGTAGTGCAACTATACGCTGAAACTTACGGTAAACGCAACCAAACGGCACAGAACGGGAGCGAGCGAAGGATTTTGCAAAGTTAGCGGAAAGATTAACGTGAAAACGTCCGGTTTTCTACAGACGAACATCCGGTTTTCAAAATAAGATGCCAACAAAGTATACATATTGCATAATGGAATGAGATTAAATGAATTATATTCCAATAAGTATAAAAAAATGATACCATCATCTCGTGAGTTAAAGGGAAAATACACCTAAATTGTGTGTAAAGTGTATTTATTCTTTGATTTGAGGGTTGCTGGAAATGAATAATACCTGACTGACAGTCAATTAAGATGTTTTACGAAGCAAAAACTCTGAACTGAATTTATATCTTCAAATGGCAAATTTCTGAAGTTTTTAAGGTGCTATGAAAATGTTTTTCTCAATAATTCCCCACAATGACTAATGCATATATGTTCAGGACAAAAAAAGGCTAATATCACAATATTTGAGCTGCTACAAAAATATTTTTCTCAATATTTCCATACAATGACTGATGTATATGTAATCAAGGCATCGTTGACTCCACCCATAGAGAAAATAAGACATTTTGACTGTACCAATTAAGAGATATTTCAAAGTAAAACTCATACATTTGAATCGAGAAAATATCTAATAAATGGATATTTGAAGTGTAATAAAATGTATTTTCTCAATAAGTCCAGACAATGACTGATATACATGTGTTGAGGACATCGTTGACTCCACCCATACTGAAAATTAGACATTTTTACTGTACCAATTAGGAGATATTTCAAATTAAAGCTCATACATTTGAATCGAGAAAATATCTAATAAATGGATATTTGAAGTGTAATAAAAACAGTTCTCTCAATAAGTCCAGACAATGACTGACATGTATGTGTTGAGGACATCGTTGACTCCACCCACACTGAAAATTAGACATTTTTACTGTACCAATTAAGAGATATTTCAAAGTAAAACTCATACATTTGAACTGAGAAAACGTCTAATAACTGAATATTTGAAGTGTAATAAAAAGTATTTTCTCAATAAGTCCAGACAATGACTGATATACATGTGTTGAG
>NW_022280035.1:16167996-16171435 GCF_004355925.1 Anarrhichthys ocellatus | reverse complement strand
AGATTGCAGTGGTAGAGACGTTAAAATAGCAGAGGATGGTTTCAATCCATCGACCTCTGGGTTATGGGCCCAGCACTCTCCTGCTGCACACACTCTGCTGTCAGCAGCAGCGTGCTTTTGCTGTTATTTGGTGAAAAAGATAGATCATCACATAGATCGTCACAAGAAGAGCATTGAGAACAAAAGATTCTCAAAGAAAACGACATGACACACACAGAATGACCATTCATGTGAACATATACTGTACAGTACATTCCCACATTCAGCAAGTCATACACTCTCTTTCTTTCTTATAGTCAAACCCTTATGCAGACACATATTCAACATTGTGACACATATAAATACACACACAGCTTTTTGGCTATTACACACATATTTTAGCTTCAGTCTATGTACACAAAACAGTTCTGACTTGTCAGGAGCATAAACAGTTCGTGCCGGCATGCCTGTGGCCACGGTTTACACATCTGATAAGGGTGCATACAAATTTACTTGTGAATACACTTCAGCAGGACACACACATTCACAATTCACACAAAACCACAAACCCATAAACAGGAGATTAACAGATCAGGTTAAGAATGCTGTCAATGTTGTGTTTATGTCATGCTCCGCCACACAGACACACCACAAATCCCATAAACCCTAGACGGTCTGCTGGTCCCTCATAGCAGCAGGGCAGTGTGTCTGCATGTGTAAAAATTACAATTAAAATTGGCTGATTATTTTGAGGATGCTGAGATATACAAAACATAAGAGAAAGCCGGCGTTAGTTGTGTTTAAACGATACTAATGTGAGTTTTTTCATGTCTTTGTGCGTAGTTCTTGTAGTTGTGCTATGACACCACTTTTATCGGTGAAAGGTTTTTCGATACCATATGGGTCAAATCCATCCGAAACCTAATCTTTGGGTCTCACATAATACTACATGAGCCTTTGCTGCTGTTGCTATAAGAAGCCAGATATCTTGTAAATTATGTTTTACTGATGTTTTGACCGACAGATCCAATTCTTTCTCACTCCCAAGGCGTGAGATAACTCAGCTTGGTCAGTGATCCTCTTTGCCTGACACCGAAGCTTTGGTGTATGCGATGTCCCTTTTTATAGTAATTTGGGGGACTTGTGACAGTCATCTCTTGTTCCTTTCGTGTATTGTTGTAGTTGTTGACTCACATATTTAAGATCTTGAACTCAGTTGGCTTTGTTTCGAACAGAACAGCTGGTCCCTGAATGCCACATAGACTGACTAATTACACAGGATTGCTTTGAGTTTATTGTTCAGTTGTTTTTCTATTTGGAGTTGCAGAAGTTCACTTTCATGAGGCTCACTGCAAATCACTTGTTGTTCGAAATTATACATCAAGCCTCACTGAACTGTCGAGTTGAAGTGTTTTGGCGTTTTCTCTCTCATGGAGGATGGACAATCCTCCTGCTGCCCATTCAAGCTGAAACAACTCCAGAGTCCAGCTCACAGTAAGATGATTATCCTCTGTTTACTGCTGTTGTGGTTGTAGTTGTTGTGGAGGATAGCCATGCTATGAGGCTCTGTGGCTGGACACAGTGTTATGGCACTAGAGACATTGAGGTATTTTCAGGCATTTTTGTAAGAGATTCAATGTTCCAGACATAAGACAGCAACCAAATACTTGTCACTACATCATCACCCGCTAATGCTAGAATAGAATAAAAGGAGGGAGAGGAGCAAACAGGAAAGTATGAAGAAAGAAAGAGTATTTATGTTTGGAAGGACATCACTGGAGCAGTCTGAGGAACTGCACTGAGGGATGAGTGTTACATCTGAATAAAAAGGAAGGGGATTGAAAGAAAAGGAAGAATATGATGTATGTTTTATAGCTTAAAAGATAAATATGACGAATGCAGGGAGGGAACATTAAGAAAATTAACGAAGGATGGCGAGACCAATAAACAGTACAACCAGACTGTTTGGATGTATAAATAGTTGTAAATTAGTTGGTAGATACAGATATACCAATCACAGTGTGCTTTAACATAGAAAAAATATTAATCTCAGAAAGTTGGTATATTTGAGTGAGACAATTATATGAAAATTGGAAGTATAAATAAAATCTGCCACTAAGAGGTAATTTCACCTGGCCTTAGTACAAATGACTTTAGTTTAAGGCTTTTGTACTCTTTTATAGTCAACATTCACATTCACTCATCCAAGCTTAAACAGTGTTTCTCTGTAATTAAACCTTTTTTTTGGATGCTGTCTTGTGGATAATAAAGAAAGCTACCAGGATGCCCAGTCTCGTCGTATTTACCTGACGAATGCATTTCCACTTTACGACTTAATTACTTCATCAACAAAAAACCCTTTCTGCTTATTAAAGTGGGTATGAAAACATGTTTTGTGATACTGAAGAAAATGAATCATGTTTGATGCCTCCATTCAGCCTTTCTAATCCACCATAGCTTTTGTGAAAATATTTTGAAAGAAAGCCCAGTTCATCATGAGGGGAAAGATAGAGGAGGAGACGAGGGAGAAGGAAAGGAGAAGATGAAGTAGGACAAGAAGGAAGAGGGTAGAGGTTACAGCACAAGGTGTTGACCAGACAAGAAAAGAAAGAAGGAGGAGTGAACTAGGAGAGGAGCTCTGTCCTAAAGATGGAGCGTCTAAAGGACATGTCAGATGTGGCTGATATGTAAAGGTTAGTCAAGACTTCTAAAGTGGAAAGTGCAGTAGCATGAACAGAATGTGCCTCCACTTACAAGTGTCTGGTACAGCTTCCCCTCTGCCACCAGTTTCCTATTCCCCTTGAGCGACAGTGGCCTGAAAGTGACACAAGAGAAGTCACATTTTAATTAAATGAAGAGGAATAGGATGAGAAGTCCTCACTGATCGTTGGCGGTACCTTTTTCTTATATCTCTCTACAGAGTAGAACATTGTTGCTGGACAGGAGAGAAGGAAGGGAATGGGGTTAATAGGGAAGGATGGAGCAGGTGAGTTGGAGAGTGAGGAAAAAGCCAGGGAGGTACGAACAACATGGAGGAGAGGCAGTGGCAGAAGTTAGAGAGTTTTATACATTTCACAATGTAAAACGGATTGTGACATTTTGTAAAATCCATAACATACGTAATGTAAATGTATGTTTTCGTTCTGCTGCAGAAAAAAATTCAGATTTATTTTTCTAAATGGACGTAGGCCATTCTAATGAACATCATATTTATATATATATATAATCATTTAGATTTGCTGGTCAATAACTCTAAAGAAAGCTGTCAATTTTAACCAGAACAAAACCTTTTATGAGACGAAAGGTATTCAGACATTGCTGACATTTGCCACAGAGTGAAAATGCCCATTACTGCAACCTTGGAAGAGACAGTCTGGACATCATTGTTAAAATTGAGACAGACATCAGGATTGGGATGACAGCAGTAACTGGTGGGGGGGGGGGGGGGGGGGGGGGGGGG
>NW_022280035.1:16139181-16167896 GCF_004355925.1 Anarrhichthys ocellatus | reverse complement strand
GGGGGGGGGGGGGGAGTGTGTCACGGTTTATTGACAGAAGGAATAGGGCCAATGGCTAAAGGGGTTAAAGAACCAGACAAGATGGAGGCAAGGCTATTATTGGCAAATTACTGTAAGATAGCGAGGAGGAAATAAAGAAAGGGAGTGTGGTCAGAAAGAAGGTGGAAAAGGGAGGAGGTGGATGTTGGCATTCAGGGTTGTTGGGCAGAGAGGGATAGGAGTGGATAGGGGTGTTTGCCTGGGGGGCTATGGCCGAACAATTAGGAAGAGGAGGAGGAGGAGGAGGAGGAGGAGGAAGATAGGGGCTGAGGCTGCAGGTCTACAGGCTAGACAAGACTATCTTCCCTCAGGGGGACACAGCCGCTTTTTGTTTAGAGAGGAAGACACACGAACAATCCACCAGAGAAAATAGGCCAGACAGACAGATGGATGGGGAGATCGAGGGATCGAGAGATAGCGGAAGGGAGGGAGGGATGGAGAATGGGAGGGACGTCGATAGAGAGAAACAAAGAATGAGAGACACCCAGAGGGATCCTGGGAAGTCCAGGAGGATTTCAGCAGAAAGGGACGAGGGATGAGCACCTGATGAAAAGATAAAGAGAGAAAGAAAAGGTGAGAAGACGATTCAGAGGAGGAAAAAAGAAAAGCAGCTCAGAATGAGGGATTAGCGTTAGTATAAGACGGTGGCCGGCTGTCTGACAGTGAAAGAGAAAGGACATGTGGTTAAAAAGAGAGAAAAAGAAGGCATGAAGATGATTCCTGTGCAAATGCTGTATTCACATATATTTGATAACTCCTTCCTGCTTCAACTTGAAAAATGATCAAATGTTCACCTTGACTCACCTGGTCAATTAACTTTGCAGACAGAAGCAGATTGGCTTCATATTTCCTCCATGTCTGTGATGGATGTGTGTGTGTGTGTGTGTGTGTGTGTGTGTGTTTTGCTTTCCCTCCCCTGTTAAAGATTAATGACATTAAAGTCACTCCAGTTAAATAAATCAAACTGACGGGAGGTGTAGAGGCGAGGTGGAACAGCACTAAATCAGCCGCCATTCGTACTTGTCACGAAGAGATAAGAGTGAATTCTTGCCAAGCTGAGCTGTAAATAACTGAGACGTCGTGTTCAAAGTCTGAAAAAGAAAAATGTTGTTCTGGCTGCGTCTTCCAAAGTTTAACTTTGTTTTCATGTGAAGCTGAATGCACAGTGAGGTGCTGAGAAGAAAGAGACGCTGACTTACTTTCAAGCAGAAGGCAGGGATTCAGAGTTTTCCCCGACAGGCTTTACCAAAGTTTATATTAAGTTTACGCAGTACTTTTTCAATATTGAACAGATTATATTAACTTTACGTGCTCCTCTTTTCTACCAGGCTTTAAAACACTTTGTCATACACAGTACATTCACATTTCTCTTTCCCTTGCCAGCAAGTGTACAGGTTGAGAACAGCCATGCTGGCTGCGTGCATGGCTGTGTCAGTCGGTCGGTTGGTCCACCTTGTTTACATTCATTATACCTGCTGAACATCAGCATTATCACCGTGAGCAGGTTAGCATGCTGACATTTAGCTCAAAGCACCTCTGTGCCCAAGTAAATACAGTATATCATTATATTATATTAAGGTGTCGGGACAATATTCTATTATGTCATGTGCTTGTGCTTCATGCTTAGTCTTATCTATAGATTTTGGGGTTTTATAAACATTTGACTTTATTACTGAACGAGATTCAAGGAGGTTGTACCGGCATCCGGTTCAAAAGTATTTTAGCAGACTTCATTAATAACAGTCGGAGTATCAAAGCAGCAAACCCCTGTTTCCAGTCATTTTGAAACACCCGGTTTGTTAAAGTTTATAGCCTGTTATGTTTTTATTCTACATTGCTCTGTTTAGATATAAAGGAGAAAACAAAATGCAGTGATTCAATTTTCAAAAGTGATTTTATCAGGGGGGGTTTCAGACCCTAATCTGATCACTTGCTACACATGCTCCCACCAGGTTTAAAGGGAGTCTGTATTTCATCTGTACAGTAATGGCATTCACCAGGCTGACTGGCTATAAAACCTAGTCCTTACGGTTTTGATGTACATCTTTCGATGCCCTTCTTTTGACTCTGGCTCATCCTTTCCTTAAAAAAACATTGAGGTGCTTTGGATGAAAGCGTTCACCAAAGAGCACATATATCATCCAGAGTAACAAAGCAAAACTGCCATAAAAAAAACAACCTTTAAGACAAGTAGAAGGAGAAAAAAGAAAATGGAGAGATGATAAGGGTTTTGATTCATGAAAAGCGATGAAGGAGGGATGATACAGTATAAGTAAAATATGGAGCAAGGAACAGAAGTAAAGAGAGAGATAACTGCACAAATGAGAGCTCTGCATGTCGTTTAAAAGCAGGAGAAGCGCTAAAGAAAATGTAATAATGAAGGAGTGATATATTAAATAAGGGATGGAGGGAGTGAGCAATGTGTACGCTGCAGGCTGAAGACTACCCATTTATATTCCTCTCTGCTCTGCCCCAAGGGGCCTGCTGATTGTATGTGTGTCCATACGTACAGTATCAGCGTGTGTTCGACTATGTGCTTTGGTCCCTGCAGTTTGGTGTGTGTGTGTGTGTGTGTGTGTGTGTGCATGCATGTGTCCATAGGTGCTGGTTTTTCTCTCTGTTTGATGCGTATGTGCTTCCGAATCTTTGGCTGTGTGTGGCAAGTGTGTGTGTGTGTGGTGTGTGTGTGTGTGATGAGATGAGATTAGACTTCCTGCAGGGCTGTAGTTCCATGGAGGCCATCTGAAGCAACTAGGAACGTCAGGAATGTGGGAACAGTGATATGCTTCGCTTTCTCTGTCACCGCAATAACATCTTTGCCTCATCGTAGGAGAGGAAAGGAGGAGAGGAAAGGAGGAGAGGAAAGGAGAGGAGAGGAGAGGAGGAGAGGAGAGGAAACAAGGAGTTGAGAATAAAGGCAGAGACATGTCGAGCACATCCACACCTTGTTTTGAACATCCTTTTTCAACCTCTGTTGCTGCAAAGGTTGCCAAACTCTTTGTATCTCAACATCAACCTGAGTACTTTCCGGTTAAAACCTTTTTATAGAGTTTCTAAGACTTTTAAAGTTATTTGTCCCACGTTACCCTGAGAGCCGAGTTAAGTCATGTATTTATAGAATATCGCAGCATGCCACACAGAAAACAAAGAGCTCTGTTCTTCCACCAAGATGAAGAAAACATTCCCAACTCTTATCTGAGACAAAAGCACAAAGTAAAAAAAAACTGGGATTTATTGTGATGTAAATAAACAGTGAAAGGCAAGGCCTTGACTGTGCTGTGACAGCAGACGACTGAATTATACGACGATGAGCAACACTAGAAATATTAGGACAAAAATGTTGATAACCAGCAGTGTCTGACATGTCACACTGAGTTGTGCTGCGATTATAGGGCGTCTATTTGACCACTCAGTGTGTATTGTGAGGATGACTGGATTCATGGACTAGTCTTTATGTCAATTTAACTTGAAGGAAAGGAGTTTGGCCAAAAGTCAGGAATACCGCACTCACACCCCATGGAGTTTTGTAAACAAATACAGTTCTTTATGTATGTTCGTTTGCAAGTTTTTTAGTTGCAGAGAAGACATTTACTGGTCTCCTGACTTTCGCCATCTGTTTCTTGTGTGTATTCCTGTCAATCTGTTCGTTCATATTTTCATCTATTTCTGACATACTTCATTTCCTCTGTAATTTTGGAAAATGAAAGTGATTAGCTCAACGAGAGAAACTACAGGATACAGATTTTATGGAACAGCAATTTGTTAAACATAATATCTTCGTCCAGAGTGTTGCTATTATGCCAAGGTATGGAACTATAACGAGTGTAATTTATCAAAGCTGCATGCAAAGATTCATCATCTCTTTAAATTGGTCAAGATCAGACATTTAGTGTATGATACATCTCATTATGTATAAATATAAATATTGCCATTGAGCCAATCGGTGTATTTTCTCAAATGTCAGGACACACTTTAAAAATCCATAATGCAAGAGGCGTCTGAAGACCGACAGATGGAGAAAGCGAAAATCCTCTCTCCACCTGATAACGCTGTGTGAGGCACCGCAGTCAGAGTGAGAAAAAATGGACCAAATGTCATTCGCTGTGTTTGAAATGGAGAGTGAAGGCTGAGGTGTGGTGTTAGTGTGTGTGACAGCAGGTGATGTTCTCCTGTGGCGCTCTGCTCTCCCATTGTGGCTGGTAATTAATGGCTACAGGTTCATTACAAGCAGCTATAGTCAGCTGTGCTGCCAGCATGCCCGACAATATTAGTCACACAGTCAGACTGATAGATGCACAAACACACATGCAGGTACAACACTAACACAACTTTTCCAATAGTTCAGACACTGTTATAGTTTTCACTCCGGCTCAAATAATGTTTTACCTTTTTGTTTCCCTCCCCTCCTTTTCCTGATTACTCCCTCTTTTTCTTGTTCCCTCAATCCAGAAGACATCTTTATCCTCCAGGCGAAAGACAAGAAGAACCCTCTCATCTACGGCCTGTTTACCACCTCTAGGTATGTGCAGAAAACAAGGGAATACACTTTAGTAACTTTAAATGGCAATTTGAAATCTGTGCACAAGAGTTTAAGAGTTAAAAGCAGCAGTATGACGGTGGGAGGGAGGCACTGGGTGTGTCTTTAGTTTCCACTGGGTGGAGAGTTTTCATTCCTTTAGAGATCGCTCATTGTGTAAAGAAATGGGTTGAGCAACTTGTATTGATTAACAACCCCTGCATGTATCAGCTTTTTAGTGCAACAGTGCAGTACAGCAAGCACCTTCTTCCTTTGCATGTAAAAGAAACAACTCTAGATTATAGAGAAGAGAAGGTGTTTCATCTCCTACATAAGGCCTCATAGGTGTCATATGTGACAACATTTATACTACATTCACAAACACTGATTGTTGATCGAGGGGGTTGAAAATCGAACTACTTGGTTAAAGCTGCATGAGGCAACTTTGCACTTTTGTGCCCCCAAGTAGCAGCATTGGGTACTGTAACTGTTTAAATATTGTTGTTATGTTATTGCCGTGTTACATCTCCTTCAAACAACTGTATTTATTCAAGTTTCTCGCTAAAAATATATATATTACAAGATTACATTTGAATATATCATGATAATGTTGTAATTTACTCGATCCACCATTTCAGACTATATCGGAGGCGTTTCCGATACTGTTATTAGAATAACTGGAATAACTCTACTAAAACATTTTCAAAGAATAAAAGTAACGTTTTACAGGAAATAGAGAGGCAGTGGTTTTTATTTTCATATAAAACAGATGTATGTTATCATATGGAGAATTATTGCACCCAACAAAGCTGGAAGTTCTTCGAATTTAATCTTTTTCGATGAGACCACAAGAAACTTTGAAATTTAGCAGAAAAAAAACATGAAGACAAATTGCTTACAAAATGCATTGTCGAACGAGAACAACAGGCTGTGCAACTAGAAAGCATATTGAAAAACAAGTCAAAGCAATGAAAATATGGGGTTTGATTAGAGTCCATAGACAATATGCATTGTGAGCATCTACAAAATGGTTATTTGCTCGCATGTTGTTGTGAGACATACTGTCTGGGACAGAGCAATGACACAAACATAAAACTGCACCATAGAAGTCAGACAGACGGATGGATAGAAAAAAGTCTGATACTGAAAAAGAGAGGCTCTCACTAAGACTGACTCAGGGAAAGACAGATAACAGGTGGACGGATACAATACATACACTGTAGAGGTGACACCAATTAGTGAAATATTTTACTTTCCGATCTAAGGAGCCTGATTTGACTGACAATCTCACAGTCGAATCATCGCAGGGACGGGAAACTGTAGTAATGAAACAAAGGATCATTCATAAACAACATCACAGCCTTGTCAGAGCTATAGATTTATTTTAAATTCATGAACAATTCTCTAAAATCAGCTGAGGGAGGCAGGTAGAAACAGCTGTTTGCAGCTTGAGTCTCTTTCTCCTGCTGATTGTCCCTTTGCTTCCCTGTTGTTTCCCTTCTGTCTGTGGACTGATACGATGAGGGAAATGGATGAGGTACAACGGACTGCGTCTTACACACACATACACACACAGGACAAACCGTGCTGTCCATCATTATTGTGAAACAACAGCTAAGCAATAGTAACGTGTATCTCAGCCAATAACGGGGATCTAATAGCAAGGAAAAAACAATCAGTTGATTCTTTGTCGGGAGCACCAAAATAAGCACTGGCTGGAATAAAGTGGGGGGAAATATAAAGCGAGGAAAAGCCAGAACAAATGACGAGGGAGCGGCAAACTGCAGTTTCTCATTTCCTCCAAACTTACCGACGGCACCACACGCTCTTAAAATAACCCAGTTTCTGAGGCGGGCGGCAGAGCTCTACAGTAGCAGCAGCTGTATGACGACATTTGGCACGGCGGAGCAGGGAGTTGGTCTCGTTCTGGGTTTTGGAAAGTGTCTGGAATCTCAGTGGGGAATGGATAGAAATCCAAAGCATCACTCAGGGTGGGGTCCCAACCACAGAACTGCTGGGAGCAGAAAGGTCATTCCCTCCGAATGGAAACTTCTCCCTCTGGTTCACTCATGAGTCCACACACAAACGTTTTTTTGTCCCGTGTGATGAAGTCGAGAGTGTAGAATGTGGATCTGTCCGCCACTGTTTGCTTGTATGATTTTGTTTTTCATTTGATCATTTCGTAATTCGATTCACCATCTATCACATGCTAGAGATAAACAGAGAGATTTCTTTGGGTACGGTGCTGTTTTGGAGAAGCTGGTGTTTATTCACTCGTTCATTTGTTTTCATTCATTCACTCACTCATTAGTGTTCATTTATTAACTTATCTGCTTATTCATTCATACATCCGATATATGTTTGTTTGGGTATCTCATCTAAGATATCATACCCGGTCAAATAATTAAAAAATGTGAGGAATTGAAATTCAGATTTAACAGCTAAATTCTTTAACTATTTCTGTCCACACATTTGGATTCTCACACATCACTTCTGCCATCTCGGACACCAGTGATCATATTTCTTATTTCTTGAAAAATTGCAGCATTTCGCTGCCGGATTTCATTGTTTTCTGATTTGTTTTCTGGTTTCCTGTGTTAATTCACTCTACATACAAATTCACCAAGGCCACCGGGGGTTTTAAGCTTATGTTGGAAGAATTTGTCCTTTCTGAGGTGCCATTTAGCAATAAACTCCATCCCATCTACAGGTCCTCAGTGTGACCCTTTGACCTTAGTGGAGAAAAGAGAACTTCCCTCCAGAGAAAAACTAGACCAAACATGTGTATGTGTTATTTATCTGAGCTGAAGGAAACCACCCTGATGCATCACCACACTGCCTTTCTATTATTCTGTTTCTAGCCACTCTGCTCGTCGAACACAACTTGAATCTGTAACCCAGATACAGTTAGCCCAAACATGACCCTGATCTTAACTGCAGTGGATGGGATGTGTTGTGGTGGGGACTGATGTGCTGAAACCAGCGAATCAGCTTGACAAGCAAGCTGAAAAGCCACAATGACTCACAGCTCTTCATACTGTACATACATATAGCATATCACTTTCTTATTTAATCTACTGCTGTAAAACCATTGCAACTCATCAAAGCTCAGGTTATGTTTTGATTCATGGCCGCTGGAGGATGGAAAGATCATATGAGTGTGATGAATGAGACTCCCCTTTCTTTCTGGTCTCAGTGATATCCTGAACGGTTCAGCAGTGTGCGTTTACCGAATGGAAGATGTGGTTCGAGCTTTCAAGGGAAACTTCCTCCATAAGGAGGGACCTCAGTATAAGTGGGCAGAGTTCACAGGCAAGGTGCCCTATCCGCGACCAGGAACTGTGAGTTACTCAGGCAACTGTTTTAAAGTTCAATTACACCACATGTATTGAAAAAGAAATTCTCAGTTTCTTCCAGACATTCGGATCCTTTACTTTTCCTCTCTCTCTCTCTCGCTGTCTCTCTCTCTGTCTCTCTCTCTCTCTCAGTGTCCCAGCAGCACGTATGGAAGTTACAGCTCGACCAGAGAATATCCTGACGACGTCATCTTCTTCAGCAGGACTCACCCGCTGCTGCAGGTTCAGCTGATATTTCACTTTATTAAATTACATCAATCTAATTTAATTAGACTGTGGCCTATTTTAGAGTGGGGTCAATACTTTACCTCTATTTTTGTCCCAGTTCTTAAGTGAGATGAAGGAATTAAAGTAGCCGACAGTAGTGACAATAAAATAAATCACATTGTTCATAAACATGACACAACTGTCCCACTGTTTTAGGAAAATGTGCTGCCGCTGGGAGAGCGCCCCCTCCTGGTCAGAGTGGGTGTTCACTATAAATTCAGCAAACTGCTGGTGGACAGAGTGGAGGCTGTGGACAGCACCTACGATGTCCTGTTCATCGGCACAGGTAGAGTGTGTGCGCTGCACATTTTCACAAAGTTTTAGAGGGCTTAGGATTGTGTGCTTTGCATTCTAACACCAATGTGTGTTTTGGGTTGTTTTTTCTTGCAATAAACGTTCCGTTTTTTTTATTTCTGCAGACTCAGGCCTTGTGCTTAAGGCCATCCATCTGCCCAGAGAACACGGGCAGAGTCAGGAGGTCACTCTGGAGCAGCTGCAGGTCTTTCAGGTACAGAAAACTCTTTGTGTACAAAAACACATAACCTACATACCAATGATTTTGCATGTTTCACCATATTTATTATATTTTATTGACTACTGTGTACTGTAGGAGTTTCAATGGTCGGCATACTGTTCAGACAATATGGAAATGAATGGAAACCAATAGCTTAAAGAATCTGGAACACTACAGCATGCATTGCTGACATTGCAAATTGTCAGCAAAAATGTCAAGCATGCTATATTTAAAAAGATGCATCTGGCAAAAACAATGGCATGCTCCTTAAAATGTGAATACATAGAGGAAACAGCATGATCGAATCTCCTATTGTAGTGTAAGTTGTGTTTCCCAGCCATGCACCGAACACAAATACATACACTGTATACCATTCACTTTAAATGTAGCAAAGACTTTGATCCAAAACACTCAGACACATTTTGCATAAATTGTGCAGCTGCACATAATTATCATGTCAGACTGTAAAAGACCACAGTTCACAATGTTCACAGTTCAGCTCAATATTAATTCCACTGGAGGCTCAAGTTCAAGTAACAACTCCTGACAGATGTGGCTGAGATTTCTTTGTCTGAGCGAAGTTTGAGTTTGTTTTCTCTGCTTTCCATCATATATGTGTGTGCTTTGTAAAGCCCTATTAAAGTGATATGGATGATTACCAGACTATGAGATCAGTCCTCTAAATTATTTTACACGGTTTAGAATTATTGTGGTTTCCAGCCGCACCCAAAGAGTTTCAGACAAATTCCTTATTTTTTGCTTATCGATTAATTCAACATGTTCGTTGACCTTTTCTTTTATCTAGCTGTCTGCCTGTTTCTCTATCTAGTGCAACAATACCTTTTTGTTTGTTTGTCTCAAGTTAAACTTGATTCTCTTTTCTCTGTTTCTCGCAGCACAAATCACCCGTGACAGCCATGACACTCTCAAAGAAAAAGGTAACAAATGAGAGAGAGAAACAGAAACTCACTTTCAAACTTCCAAACTCCCAAACTCCCCTACACACACACACACACACACACTCACACGAACGTGCACAACATCACACTTATCACTCATCTCTCCACCTTGTATCTCCAAGGACAGCTTCATCACCAGTTGCTATGGTTACCCTACCTCAGTCGGTGCAGTAATGAAGGGAAGCCACACACACACACACACACACACACACACACACACACACACACACAGAAATACACTTTGCATTATTAAAGTAGTCCAGGTTTCATGAAATAAAAATCTGAAGCTGGTACACACACATCGAGATTACAAAAAGAAAGCATCACCTTGTATCTCTCTCTCTTATTCTCTCTCTCACACACACACACACACACACACACACACACACTCCCTGTAGTCACACAGTGAAATTGTTACAGTGTGAGTTGGATGTGTGAATACATATCTGGTTTAGTGGTTAACTTGTCAATGCCTCTCACTGTTTTTCGGGAGCAAATAGAATGCCCTCTTTCTCTTTTGGCTCTCCTTCATTTCACTTGATTCACTCTTCCTCTTCCCCTAACATTCTTCCCTCTGCCTCCTTCATCCCCCTGCTTTCTCTTGCATCTCTATTTCTATGTTTCATCCCGCTCCTCATTTCCTCCTCCTCCAGCAGTGGTTGTTTGTGGGCTCCAGGGAGGGTGTGTCCCAGCTGGCGCTATACCAGTGTGAGCTGTACGGTCAGGCTTGCGCTGAGTGCTGCCTAGCCAGAGACCCCTACTGCACCTGGGACGGACACGCCTGCAGCCCTTACATGCCCACCGTACGCAGGTAGGCATGACGAATTGGATCTGTTCATCCAAACAACACTAATCTGGCCATGTTGGATATCTTTTACGAGTACATATTTTTTCCTCTCTAAAGACTGAATAGCAAAGGAAAACACATGGAATCGATCTTCACAAATCAGATCTAAACCAGATTTGTTGATACTTTGAAACGTGGCTCAAATTGCATCTGAACTCAAATCGTTCTGATTCGATTTTCAGCATTTTTTCCATTAGACCAACACGTGGCTCCTTTGCAAATTAGGACAAATACTAAATTTGTAAATGTTTATGGTGACGCCCTTCCCTTTCCTATAGTACCACCATCATCACCATCAGCCAAAATGATCACTTTTCACACACAAAATCCAATAATGTGAAAGGCAGATTTGCCGAGCAAATGTATTCTCCCAAGTGGATTTGACTTTATTATTCATATGTCTGTATTGTCAGTGTATTGTTTGTCAAGTCAAACAATGAAGTTGGGCGAGTAGCAGGTTGTACTTCTCTGTTTCTCACTGTAATTTGATGTCTTCTTCCCCACAGAAGGAACGCTCGTCACTTAGGGGAGGATGAGGATCCACTTACTCAGTGTGTCAGACAAGGAGGTGAGGAGCTATTTATGTTCATTCAGCAATACTTACAGATACAGTCACAGTGGTGTAACCTTTGGCAGGCAATTACTGTAACATTTGAGCTTTACTGTAATAATGCCTCAGCTACAGTAAGATACTAGTAAGATTTAATATATGGCCCAACATAACAAATATATCATTGAATATGTGACGAGGGAGCTTTACAATCGGCACGTCATACCGCTCCCCTTCATCCTGAGAACATCTAGATAAACTCCACAAATGAGTAAAACACACTGAAAATAAACGCTGAATGTAAATGTATTTCGTAAACTAGGCAGAAATATAAATAATATAACAAAAGGAAAGCCATCAGAATTCAAATGGAACATGAAACAGATGTCTAAGCTGTCGTATCTCTCTCTCGATGTCATGCAGCCGGGCTGCAGGTGGAGGCGGAACAGAGGATGATGATGGTTGCCGAGGGCAACAGCACCTACCTGGAGTGTCTGCCCCGATCCAGACATGCTGCTGTTACCTGGTACAAACAGGCTGGAGAGAACAGTCCTGAACTCAACCAGGTACACACACACACACACACACACACACACACGTACTGGAGGATAAACTTGTCTAGTTTCCAATACCACCCATCTACTTTAACAATATATGTAGCATCACTTTCTTCAATCACAGCGTCTGCTAATAACTGCAAAGACAGAGCAGAGTACTTTGCAAGTGTATAACTTTTGTTTTATGACATTAGCCAGACTGCCAAATACACAAAAACACAAGTACTGAGCATTCATCTGCTCTCTCTCTCTTTCTTTCTCTCTCCAGGTGGTAACAGGTGACCAGCTAGTGGTGATCGAGCGGGGCGTCCTGATTCGTCAAGCCGAGCTGTCTCACGGCGGCGTCTACCACTGCCAGGTGGAGGAGCACGGCTACCACTGGACCGCCGTCACTGTCCGCCTCGCCGTCTGGAGCCCCTCAGCCAATCGCCTCCTTGCTTCCTGGTCCGCCTCCTCCTATCAGAGCGCCGGATCCCAGCCCTGGTACGAGGACGTGATGGCGCTGATTCACCCCGGGAACCTCGGCCAGCACTGTCGGGCCCTGGGATACCGCCCCCCACGCAACCAGCGTCGCCATGGTGATATCATGGTGGAGCCTAAGAAGGAGAAAGAGAGGGGGGAGAGGCACAAGCACGGGGGAGGAAGAGGAGGAGGGGGAGGAGGAGGAGGAGGAGCAAGAGCAGCGGGGAGGAAGAGCAGGAGCAAGCCGCAGCAGAGGGCACCGAGGAGCGCTTGAATGTGTCGTGGAACAGGAGGGCAAATTTTCAGTGACTTAAACACACACACACACACACACACGTACACATTTATGTTAATGTCCACATTAAGACACATACATGTACACGCACACACACTTAACTTATACACTGAGACACACACATACTGTATGTACAGAGACTATGACATGCGCATGCACTTATCTACAAACAAAAAAGGCATCCTTTCATTATAGTGACAAACCTTCAAACTAAGCTACACATAAACAAACTGAAGTATGTACAGGAGGATGTGAACAAAAAACGACAAAAGACTTGTGAATAAAAAGGAACACCGTAGTCTGCGTGGTATGTTGAACGAAGGATGAACGCCACGTCCAGATCACTCAGTTTAACTGACTCTGTGTCGTGGCAAGGACATGGGAAAGGATGCTTTGGATTCGAAGTTTCTACAGAGAGAGAGAAAAGTCCGAAAGTAGATATTCAGCTTTTGAAAAATCCTCCAACCCCTCTGAAATGAGTGCTGCCTTAAAGGACCATACTGGTGGCTTTGCATGTTTTTGCCTATTGATTCTAAAAACACTTACACACTGCCCATTATTCTCTAAAGCAGAACAGATGTGTTTAGATCGATTTTCGTACCTTCCAGGCAGACACTGGTTTCCATTAAATCCAGTACGCTTTGAAATCCATCTTACAGAAACATCTCAAATGCTTCAGGATTCAGAGTTATGTTATTGCAGTTGCAAGCCGCATTTTCCAAACTACTCATGCTTTCAAATTTTAAGGACACCTCATCATTCGCTTCTATAGAATTGACGGTCCACTGGTCAAAAGATTTTGATTGACAAGCAATGTCAGTGGAAAGTCAAAGCATGAAGACAAACAAGCAAAGCTTGAGCAGAGACTGTACTTAAAACAGCATAACAGCTAAACTAAGACGTAAAGTAGAAGGTAAAAGAGAATATTCTCTGTGTGTTTTTTTAGGAAATAATCATCAGTGATAGTTAAAGGGTTTTGAGAAGGTAATGTTTACTGTAGGTTGTGAATAGCAGTAAATAGCACTGATGAGTATTGTACATCCTTTTCCCCTAATGTATATAAAACCAACACTTCACCAACAGTGTGAGTTTTGCTGGTTTCTTTAGATTGCTGGTCTCTGACCGCAAAATGACTGACCGTGACCACAACGATGAAAGGAAGAGAAAAGCAGAGCGACAGCTTTGATGAGGTTACAGATCTACTTTCCCAGGATGCTGCAGCTGTACAGACACACTGCAGGAGATGTTTCCATTATGTTCTCCTCAAGGTTCAGACATGTTAGCTGGTAATGTACACAGACAAATCTGGAACTGCCAAGCAACAGAGAGCTTAGCATAGGTGTGGGGAAAAGTGAACAGAAATGAAGCCACAGGCGATCTGGTGTGTTTTATAAGGTCAGAAGAATTCCTTTTGTGAGTGTTGGTTTAGTTTGCCTGAAGTCCTACATGAATACAGTGTATAGATTTAGGTAATAATGTTTATTATTACGTAGGACAAAACTAACATCTGCACATCAACTCTAATAAACAAATTTAGTTTTTGCTTCATAGGTTTCTGGGAAAAGAAATGTTTAGCTGCTATTAGATGAGGTACAATCCAGTAACTACAAAACAAATTCTTCCTTCTGACATCAATATTGAATAGTTTTAAAGAGACTAAGCATCATAACCATGGACATCATTACATTACGACATTTTGGCAAAACACAGATATTTGAATTGGTAATATTTCAAATCATATTTCTAGCAAGTGGAGACTGAAATGTTAGAGGCTCTGTATCTATTGGACAAAGAATTTGTTTTTACTGTAACTTTGGTCATGTCTGTTAAATCAGCATACTGAAACGTGTGGAATGTCAAGACGCTTTTAAAAAGATGTTTCATGAGTGTTTGATAAGACATGGACAAGTATCGAAGTATGAACTGAACCAAGAGACTCTGTACAGATCATGCATGTTTTTCAACCTATGGTTCACCACCCTAAATGGGCCATTGGTGACATTGAGTAGGTTCCAGCTCACCTAAAGAAGTGGAGTAATATATTGCTGGTCCTGTAGCTCCAACTGGTCATGAAATCTGGCTGTAAATTATGAAGCAGGCCCGATGTATAATAAAGAAGCCTTTATTCCACAAAGTTGGAACTTGAGAAAGTGCTAAACAGGACCGGTGTCGAGTGGACTCTGGCGTGTGGGATTTTAGCAACTTCAGTGACTTTGCAAGGCAGTAAATTGTGATTTGTTCTTAATGTTAAATCAACACAACTTGTTCCCCCTCTATTTGACTGTCTTCTCAGTGGTATTTATTTGTTTAGTCTGGAGTAAAACTGCTTGTTTTAGAAGTTGGGAGGACAGATTATTTTGGGGAATACCTCAAGGTCCCAAATCAACCGACTCAACCTTGATGTCTCAAAAACTGGATGCTTATTTAACGCTTGTGTTGCTCTGTCTTTGTATATATGTACTGTATGTTTGTGTACCCTTACATTGAAGTCTGCACAGTACATATCTTTTTTTTATTTTTCAAGATTTTCAACTGTCAACATCTGCTTCTGTTGATGCACCTTCCCACTGCCACCTGTTGAAATTAGGATCAGTCGTGCCAGCCATCATGGTTATTTATTTTTGAGAATCTGGCCCATTCCACAATTGTTTCGGCTCAAAGGAGCGTTACCTGAAATTTGATGGCTTGTCCTTCTGTTTCTCTGACAGTTTAAGTTGTTTCCCAGAACAACAGATACAAAACAAATGCTGAAACAGAACAGTGCTGTAGTTTAGAGAGAGGATGGACAGGGGGGAGGAGAAAGCCAGATAGACTCACTAAAGTAAAACGTAGGTTCATTTTATATGGTTTACTGGACGATGCAGTTACATGCATGGATTAGTCCAATAATAATAGCCTCTCATATTTTCATATATTTAACTTCATCCCACAATGATGTTGCTGAGCATGCAATTCCAGCAATAGTAGAGTAATTATATCCTGCTGGGTCTTGTAGGATCCCAATCTCTTTGCATTGGTTGTATGTATTTCTGCATTTTTGGATGTGTGTGCTTGTACAGTATGCATCTGTGTGTGTGTGTGTGTGTGTGTGTGTGTGTGTGTGTTTGATATGAGTGGGATCACAGTGAGAGGAGTTCAATCTAAGAGTCAGAGGCCAAGCCAGTAAATCTATCAAACGGGTAACACAGCAATGGATGGTAGACTCTTTTGATGCTGTTAGAAAAATAAACCAGACCGACACAGAGCAGAGGGAGCCCACAGAACATTAACATGGGCTTGGCTACTTGGCTTTGGCCACATGAAAGAGCTAACCAGCGCTGAGCTGTTTGAGTAGAGAAAGAGAGAGTTTATATGGGAGTGTGTTGAATGTTGAAAGTGTACAAGTGTTCGGGACAACCACTCCTCAAACATTTTAAAGGGTGTGAGGGTGAATGTGACGCTGGCAGTATGATCCAAAGGAAATCAGGATTTGGTGTCTTCTCGAACTGAGTTAGTTTGTGAGCGTTCACAAACAACATTGTATGAGTCGTAGCCACTGACATACTGTCTGGGCTGTTGAATGCTGACACCATGATCATTGGTACATTTTTGTTGTCATGTCTTGTTCCTCAAAATTTCAAGTACACAGTTAAAACACAATTGAGTACGGAGGATTAACGTCCTGCTCAAAACTCCCTCCCTGCTAGCTTCTGCTGCACACTAGCATCTTTAACTCAATGAGTTTCTTCATATCAGCCTTTCTGAAAAAACATGACACTGGTGTTTTCTGTTCAAGATAAAAGGCTAGTGTATTTAAACATGAACACTGTGTTACTTTAACCAAGATAATGGCAGTTACTTTGTTCCCACTCAAAACAACATATCCTATCAAGTAGCCATTAGCACATAGACAAAGCCTCATGAAAGCAGTGTAGTAATAATAAAATAATACAATGTACCATCCAGTTCAGCTGTAAATACAAATCGAGCCTCAAGGAATAATTTAACAGCTCAGCACAAAGACTGATAACTGGAAATGCAGCTAGCTTGTCATACAGCTGCTTTAAAATGGACATAAAAAACCTCAGGCACATTTAACTTTTCAGAAAGAGGGATACAAGAAACCTTCTCGCCATTACTGCAGAGGCTAGCAAGGAAAGACAGAGGGATTACAGTTCTCTAGATGCGGCCATATGTATGACTGACCAGCTTTCAGGCACCATCCTGTTGGCAAATGAAAAAATGTGCAAACATGTTGACACATTCTGCAAGCCAGAATGATCCCCCTCAGGCAAACATAGCCAAATGTGACGCTTGTTTTCGGGCGTAAAAGCTAATTTTGCTTGCGAGAAGATGACAACTTTGATTTCATTTTGAGTATGCTGCCTGAGTAATAGTTTCTCATTTTTTTCTGGGCTCTCACACAAATATGCATCAAATTCAACAACCTAAAGAATATGAAAATAATAAAGCTTGTAGGGTCTTCGGCTTGTGGATGTCGTGTGTGTATACGAGTGTGCAATGTGTGTATATGTGTGTCCAACACCACACGATTAGGAGGCAGAACTCCTACAAGACATTTTCAATGACGGAGCATTGCGACCATTGTGTTTCCCTCAAAGACATTGGCGCAGAGCTGCTCCTCGTTCATTACAGCGGCCTCTTGTGTTTTACTCTTTATTACTGTAATTACATCTCAGTGTCAATATTCGTCCCCTGTGATTATCCTGAATGACTTCTTTGCAGACAGAATGAAATAGTCTTCAACTGATTTCCTCTTATGTG
Source organism: Anarrhichthys ocellatus (assembly GCF_004355925.1). Taxonomy (NCBI): domain Eukaryota; kingdom Metazoa; phylum Chordata; class Actinopteri; order Perciformes; family Anarhichadidae; genus Anarrhichthys; species Anarrhichthys ocellatus. The sequence continues at coordinate 16,150,770 of NW_022280035.1, read as the reverse complement.
CCGGGACTTTGTTTTTCTCTTTTTGTAGATATGTATAAAGGTCTGCTTTCAATTGAGTATGTTTGTGTTTTGTGGTTTACTGTACCAATAAGAAATATATACAGATACTGAACAAGACAGAAACGTGTATATACAGTAGATATAACATACAGGTGAAGATATGCGCCCATTTTAAGGTAACGGGAACACACTGGTTCTTATTTTCAGGTGATTATATACAAAAGAAAACACACTTATTAATATGATGTTTCATTTCTGCCAATAGTTCTCCCTAAATGCTACAGACTGTTCCTTTAAATCTCGGTTGGATTATTTATGTATTGTCATCAAGGTTGAAAACCCATCAACAAACACAAGCCTGAAAATGACCCTATGATCCTATCCTCTGAAGTGTTACTCTTTGGAGTTTACTATCAGAATTAGTCTAAAAGCTACTCAGCCAAATTCACAAATATTCAATTACCTTTTTTATACATTTTGCTGTTCTGTTCTGTTGAGTCACGAGGCTTTATGCTTTTATGTAAAGTTTGTCAAGGTTGAACATTCAGCTAATTTAATCCCATATAATGTAAACCCTCTCATCCTGTATCCAGGCCCCAAGGTTGCCCTGTTTATAAAAAGGCAACATCAGCAAAATATACCAGCTGACACATTAAACGTTTATTTTTTTAAGCCGCATATGCACAAACAGGTCTGGAAACAAATCCTTGCACAGTTATTTTACAGGGATTCATTCCATTCCAGCGGCGTTATTCCTCAGGCACACGGTCCGTCACTTTGTTCACTCCAAAAGGGTAACATACCATACAACACCAAACCACCATGCATGCCTGCCAAAGTGACCACATATAGTACTTTCACATTTAATGTTCAACAACTGGTATATGTTCTGCTGAGCAATCTTCTGGGAGACAGATGCGTTCCAATTTCAGTTGTTGAACTGTTTCCAAAACTCTTGTGGTGGTATCGAGGGGGTCAGCAGTACATCATTGTTTTCTGCTGTTTGTTTATAATGCCATCCATGCACGCTACTTTTGAAACTCGACTGGCTCCGGTCAACTATGTGCAACTGCGGCTTTCCATTTAATTTACTGCTTCACTTTGTAAGCTCTTGAGTCATGGACAGGAATCTCCTTGAGGACATTATTGGACTCAGCTCCAGTTTGAGAAACAGGATATCACAGCAAAACAGAAAACCATGCATTAAAGAGAAATGAGTGTATTGCAGTGCTGTATTTTCTTATGAATGAGACATTCTTTCCTCACTGCATCTTACAAGCCTCTACTGTCTGACAAAGTATAGATGTGATACCATAATTACAGTATCTTGTACAGACTTTCATCTGTATAGCCAAAGGATAACAGCTAGCCTTGCAAACATCCCATTTCAATAAATACACTTTTTAACTAATTGGTGTCAATATACCCTTTGAGGCCATGATGAATAGGCTCGGAGAGGATTTTTAGAAAATGCTCTTTTTGTTTTGGTATGTGACAATGGAAACTTGTTCTCATTGCTGATTAGTTGCCATTAATCTTTTTACATGTTTATCACAGACACTTTAACAGGAAGATTTAGATGTTTGTGTTTGTACTGAGAGGTCATTTTGGTTTCTCTTCACTGACCCGGCCGCATACATGATCAGTACTGTAATAGTTTGATTACCTTCAGAGCTGCTACATGTTTTCTTGACTCTAGGGACGGCAGTGTCGGTGGGTCAGTTCGTCACCTTGGTCTCGACTGAAATATCTGAACAAATGCTGGATCGATTGCCATGACATTTGGTACAGACATTCATAGTCTCCAGAGGATGAATTATGATGGCATTGGTGATACCTTGACCTTTACCTTTTCCTCCAGCTCCTTCATCAGGTCAACGTTTTTCTTTGTCCATTACTTTAGTTTTCAACCAAATACAAAAACGGAAAGGACAAGGATGCCAAGTTCCGCCTGATTCTCACTGAGAGCAGGATCCACAGGCTGGCCCGCTACTACAAGACCAAGAGAGTACTGGCCCCCAACTGGAGGTATGAGTCCTCTACAGCTTCTGCTCTGCTGTTATAATCGCTACACTCTTTTGGATTAATAAAAAGATTTAAATTGAAAAAAGAAAATAATAATAAATAATATCCCTCACTACACTGCTATATTGAATGTAATGCATTGGCTAAAAAATAAACAAAATGCACAATAAACACAGGTAAAGATGAATTTTCAAGTTTTCTATAGATGAATTATTTTGGCCATGATAATCACGTAGTGATTACAGCCCTACTCTGACGTCAGCCGCGGGGCATTAGGGCATACATGTAGCTGGGAACAATTACAAATCAAAGCTTGTTTCACATTTCTACACCAAACTTGCACCTCATGAAAATGGTGAAGCGGTCATTCAAACCACAAATTGCTATAGCAAAGAAACTAAGAGAGGTCTGGCAGTGTCAGTGACGATCTGACGGCAATCCACACCCACAATTTCAACAGTTGCCTCCAGACGTGTATTCCTGTGACAAAATGATAGATTCACAACAACTAGATTTTACAGGCGCGGTGACTCAGAATTGATTTATATTTATTGGGATTTTCCGTTCCCTCCAAAGGACTCAATAAAAACCTACTGCATGGTTGGAATATGCACCAAACAACACTTCATCATAGGAAATAAGCAGTCAGGAGGAGACGCGTTCGGCATTTGTCACACAGAGTGACTCATTTACCCATATGACTTTTTTCCTCATTGCTCAGACGACCAGAAAGTCTCCTTTTCACCATTTTGCTAATAAAAGTGCCTTTTTGGTATAATGAGAGTTGTGTGTACTTCACCACAGTATCCCTTTCAGTGTAGTTCTCATGCTGGATGAAAGTGTCAGCTCATGCTTAAGATTTAATTTTACAGCTAACTGCCTCTGACGTTTTCCTGTGAATCTCAAACTAATTCCACTGAACATTTAAGGACTTCATGGAGGCTGGAAATGCACATATTTCCACCGACGTCTCTATTTGATGATGTCCTTTCCTCTGACTTGTAACCACTAGATCTTCTGATTGAGCATTCTTGATGAATACATTTTCTCTTACACCAGCCCCGTCAACCTTTCAAAAAGTCATTGAAATTTCTTTTGAAAACCCACAATTTCTCCCATGACACAATAATAATAAAATATAATTATCTTAAAATATAAATGCTGAACATTTTCGTGATTTTGGAAACACGTGTTGTACACTGTCCTAGTGCTTACACCACGTAAATGTTCATAAAACAGATCCCTGAGTGGAATTTTACCACTGATACATGCCACTTTGTGTGAAGAAATGTTAACCTATTGCATTTAAAACTAAAAAGATTGCTTTGGAGTTCAGAGTGGGGTCCCTTCTTTCTGCGTTATAACCCTTTGTCTGCAGTTTGAGGGAAACTTCCTGGTGTCACCAGTTAATAATGAGTACAATGTGAATGCAACATTACTTCTGATCTCTGTGAGGTTCTCATTTGGGGGGGGGGGGGGAGGTTCATCTCAGGTTAATCTCCCCTGAACTGGGATACAATTAATATTTTCAATTTACGGGAATATGATTTATGGGCCCTCACTATCATTTTGGTTGCAAATGTGCAACATGTAGTCTCCAGCTTTTATTATGGAAAAACCACATCTGTTTGAAGACACGTGCTTTCAATTTGCTTTGTATGCCTCATTTTCCTAAATGTTGCCTTTCTTGTGGCAGTTACTTGTCTGTTAAAGAAAGTTCTCTCTGACAGTGATCTCTGATGAAGGTCATGGTGGTTATTGGGTGTTATATTGGGGAGCTCTGGAAGCCATTGGCTTATTTCAGAGGTCTTAGGTAAATTTCTCAAGCTTTGAGGTTTGGCACAAAAGGAGAGGGAACAAATGGGATAAAACAGCCAAATCACCACCGAGACAGAGAACAGCTGGCCTGGATGGATGGGGCTGATTAGAAATTTTAAAGGATCTTTAGATGTGGTGACAGTGTAGTCTCGAATCGCCTCCCCTCCTGTGTACCAGTGTTTGCCATTTCTGGCCACACTCAAGGGTTTAAATAGCCACAGATGCTGGCCCGACTTCCATTGTGGATGGAAACAGGCGAAACCGAGCTCTTCTCATTATTTAAACCACCTCTCCAGTCTGTTCACCATCAATTTAAATAATTGCAAACACATTTCTTAAATTCATCAATGGTTTATGAGGCAATACAAGAAGCAGTTTTTCAGTTAACTCGAACAGACATTTGCCCTGATTGTCCTTTTTGCAAACAGGAAACTGGACTGGAAGTGATAAGACACTTGTAAGATGATACTGTGAGCATGATGTCACAAGAAGGGATAACAAGAACACTATTATGATTCCTAAAATTAAAAATTGTGAGAAATTGTTTGTTGCTGACAAAAGTTGCTGAATTTTTGTTTTGAATGGTCATCATACATCCTAAAAACCATGCACCCGATCACTAAGCATTGGAGTTGAGCACAAGACTGCTATGTGTTGTGATGTGCTGTATCATTAGTGAAACAATGAGTTGTCTGAGAGAGTGCTATACAGTATGCAATCAACACTTTGTTCTCTTGGTTTTCTGATGTTCAGATGAAATACTGACATTTTACTACAAATGCAAAATGACTGTTGGAGGCCAGTAACTGCAAATTACATAAGCACAAAGCAGGACACGCTGATTCGTGGGTCTTGACATGCTTTAAAAGCTTTACAAAAGATACAGCTTCTACTAAAATTGTGCTTATATATCCTAAAGACACACAGAATATCTCATCACGGTCAACAAGCATTCATATTAAATTTTTTGTTTGAGAAAAGTAATGTGTTGATTGTTTACTGCCCTCACCAGGAGGTCAGACCATCAGGACGCTCTGCTTCTATACATTTTTTTATTTTGAAATCACCAATCTACTTCTAATCTAGAGGAAGTTATTTCCTGAGGGTCTGTGGTGTTTGTCTCCATCTGTAGGAGGACGGAAATACGTGCAGGATGAAGCGTGATGGTATAGATAGAGACAAATAAACCCACAGCTACAACATGCGGGAGTTAAATGTTGCTCAGCATGCACTGCTCTGGGAATATTTTGGTCTTTTTTTACATACGAATTAACAACAATTTATTGATTTTACTTATTTCAATAACTATTTTAATCCGTGACATACTTCTGTGTAAATCGAACAGCGCTGTCATCATTAACATTCAAAGAAGAAGATTGTATCTATGTTAGATTATCATTATTTTGCTTGAAACGATTTTAATTTTGCAAGGCGGAACTCTTCTGTTGAGATTGGTGGGGAAGGATTTTCTTATCGGACTCGGTTGTTGCTTACATTTTTTGAACAGGAACTACCCTGGTGAGTGTTTTCTTCGTTAAATTAAGCGATGGGGTACCATTGTCTGACTTTATCAATAGCTAAGTAAATACAATTCACATTCAATGACCATTTGTCGTGTAACAGTGTGAGACAATAAAAGACGAGCTGTGGAAGCATTGTGATTTAAAGGCCTGGACAGCTAACGTTAGCCGTGCTGCGCTAACGTCATTCAACAACATTACGTTAAACAGCGAGCTAGCTGTGAGGCTAATGACTAGAAGACATCAACTTCCTCAACGTTGACAGGCAGTTATTTATGTCTTCGTCATGTCTTTGTTCCTGTTTGTCTGTTATTCAACGTAGTAATTGTCCACGGACGTCTGATCAACCTCCACAGGCGTTGTTTGCTTAAAGTCACGAGAATGCTATGCAAGCTAGCACTAACACTAAGTTAGTTAAGTGTATAAGCTAATGCTAATCTAATATTACGTCATTTCACATCGAACCACACAGTGGGCCCAAATAACAGCTGCTGTTATGAATAAATACTCTTGACCACGATTGAAATAATAGGATACAAAGGTGTATGATGATTACAGTCTTCACATAAACACAGCTAAGGCTGGGGTTAAGATATCTAGATAGCTTCCAGATATCTCTGGATAGATGGAAGGATAAACCAGTGGCATGTCAAATCTTGCACTGCAGCATTTAAATGTTCAATCTGTTCAGCTCCCAGTCCTCACCACAGTCCCTCCTCAGAATGTTTATTCATTATATTTAACACTTCCCTTGCTACATGCAGGAGACCAAGAGACTTTGAATATAATTACGCGTCTGTAAGTAGAGGGGCTGGGAAGGCTTTAAAGATGTGATGTAAACTGAGAGGTAATACAGTGGTAGCGCTCCCTTTTTACATCTCTGATTGCATTTTCAGACCATAGTTTGCTTTGTGGAAAATCAGTGAGCAGGACTACTTCAACTTGAATTTTTAAATGTTATACTTCAATGTGACTATTTCATTTAGTTGATCAAACTAAAGCAGACATGACCATCTTGTTATTGCGGTCTTACCTAGAATATAATATTTACCATAATATGATATTTACTAACTAATGAGAAATGTGTCCGTACCACTTGAATAATGAAAACTGTTCTGATCAGACTATATTTTATTTTGGTAAAGTCCTTATGTTAACTCTTATCCATCCTCTTCCCCAATCAAAGGTATAAAAAAAACATTGTATCAGTATTAAAATATGATATCAACACTGGTTAGTAATAATGATACCTATCCCCAGCAAGCCATAGTACATGATACAACCCTGTAATTGAATCATAAATTAAATATGAATTTTAAAAAGTCTCTAACATCCTTTCTTCCTTCATCAGCAGGTGGAGGGATGAGTCTCTCCCCTGTGATTGGCACAGAAGTGCCAGAAACAGCTAACGGGGTTGTGCCACCCGTCTCTTCAGAGAACGGCCCTTACGCTCCGGTCTCAGTGAAATGTGGGGGGAGCAGAGTGCCCTGTCCTGGGGAGGCATCGAAGGATAGAGCCCTTGGACACACAGAGAACCACGTAGATGCAGAAAACAGAGTTTACGATGGCGACGGCCACTTGGACACAAAGGCGTACAATAATGGGAGAACATCTACTAGGTTGTCGCTGCACACCTCTCGTGTGACAGACGCCTCACTCCCCGCAGCCTCCTGCACGGGAGACTCTGAAGAGTGGGAATCAGGCTTCAAAGACATTCACGAGGCCTCTAACAATGTTGAGCCTCCTGATGCAGCTCTGTTGTGGGACCCAGCGCAGCAAGCACACTCCAAAAAGTCATCTCAGCGAGGAGGCCCTGCCGCTACAGGCAGACAGCAGATGGAGACAGAGACTTTAGATGGAGACACTGACAGTCGAGACGAGGAGGAAGATGGAGAGAAGGAGAAACAGGATGAGGAGGACGATGAGAAAAATGAAAAAAAGTGGATTAATCAGCGTGCAGGAGGGAGAACAGAGGTGGCGGTGAGTGGGCTGTAGGATTATATTCATCTTTATTTGATTATATGTGATTACGCTTTTAAATAGACTCAACGCTGAGACTTCAGTGTGCTTCAAATGAACTACAACACATTGACCATCTACCTCTCGCGACCAAGTTGGTCAAACTTTTTCCAAATGGCCAAATTTGAATGTGAGACGAAAAGTTAATCAATTAGAAGAGAGGGCCAATGAACAGGAAGACAAGTGTGTAGCTCCTGGGCTGGTTTCACAATGATTTTTGCCAGCATGATTTGATAAGCAGTGATTTAACTTCTCTTATTCACTTCCTCTTTTCTCCATTCTCTGTTCACTGCCTCACCCTTTTTTTTAAAAAATTTTTTTAGTCTTCACGACACTACTCCTCCTCAGCCCCCGGTCCCAGCACCTCGTCCTCTTCCTCTCTTCCACCTCCTCTTCTTCCCTCAGACGATATCCCCTGCCCTCCCCACGTCATGGCCCAGGTCTGGGTACGCAACGTCCGGGGGATGCAGGACAGCAAGAGCCTGGATGAAATCAGCCAAGCTTGTGGAGGTAGATATCCGTCCAACAGGTTTGATTTTATGTCAACTGCAGTTCGGCTTGTTCCCGATCTCTTCACTTGTATGTACGCAAAAAACTCTTTTAGCTACGCAATAACTGAGCAGAAATACAGTGGAAACTGTGACGACATTGAGTAGGGCTTCCATCTCTTGATAAGTCAGTAATTACTGGGAATACTTTACAACTTTGTTCAGCTGATTTTGGTGTATTCTCCACAGGTGGTTTGGGGGCCCGGGTAGGGGGCAGAGGGGGCCAGTCAGAGGGCCGGAGGGCCACAATCTCCTCAGCTCTGGAGCTAGATGGGACAGTCAGCCAGGAGGGTGACCTGACTCACTTCATCACCAAGAACCTGGAGCAGAAAATCAAAATGAGCTCCAAGCCCAGTCTGGACTGCAGTGACTGTGAGTATGGACCCCAAGCAACCTTCACCAGATTATTTTTCCTAATTATTGTAATTCATAACCCAATTAGGAGAATTACACTCCAAGGAGCAGTATAAAACATTCAGAGTATTAATAGAGCAGCAAACCACTATAATCAATGTAAATATATAGTGGAGTAATGTCCACCTGGACAGACAATCTGAGCTTCTCCTTGATTTGTTGACATGGGCAGGCCGCGTGCTCTTAGTGTATGTTCATGCATGTGTGTGTGCGCACCACTGGCTAGCTCACGCCCGCCGCGCTCACTGCTCTCATACGGCTGATTTGTAAGCATCAGAGAACGTGTGACTATATTTCATATACAGTATGTCTGTGTTTATCTATCGGTGTGCTTTATGGTTGTGTTGCATTTGACTCGCAGAAGAAACGTGTGCAGACAGTATATGTTCACATGTAGAGGCAACCCAGTGGCCCGAAAATATGTTTGCATCATATGCTTCTGGGAGATACATTGAATATTGATGTTTCATAAATACGTTTCGTCATCAGTCTTGTATGAGATGGACCTTTCTCGAAAGTCCTGTGTTTATTTGACCCATCCACCACCCCTCCCCCACTACCTTGTTACACTTGTTTTTATATCTAGCTTTCAATCGTCACTTGCTCCGCCCGAATTCAGTGTATTTCTTGGTTCGAGTCCAATGCCGACAGTTTTTCCTGCTGACTGAGCTGATGGAGGATGTGCGTAGTGCAGGTTACTTTTATAACTGCGACGTGTTTGAGGGTCAGGAGGCCCTAATGGAGGATGTGTTTGTGTTTGACTCTGCACAGGGAGGTGTCAGAAATTACATTTCAGCAGGTTAATAGCATTTTTACGAGCAGCGGTGCTGGTGCTGACTTGAAGTCAGATTCACTGCCAGCTTTTCCCCCGCAGAGGCTAACAGGCCCAGTCAGCCCCGACTCATCATTTATGCATAACTTTGGTCATGTCTAAACCATAATAAGTAATGGAGAATCGATGCACTATCTTAAGCAAATTAATTGCTATATCTGATGTCTTATGATGGAGGTTTACATGAATCATCTGCCACCCTGCAGCTTTCATGATTCAGCAGCTTTGTTATGTTACCTTGTTCTGGGCAAATTGTTCTTATTTAGTGATTTGAGACTGATATGTCTCATTGTGTAGCAATCCATCCTATTTCTGTTTTTTCATTTAACAGCTGATGTTCTTGATCATACAGTGCAGGGTTTCCCATTAATTAACTAGACTGGCGGGCTTTTTTTTCTTTTTGCTCCAACCGTGGCTCATGGTAGCATGCGGAAGCTCCTAAAACATGACTGCATTTAACATGTGTAACGTGCTACAAGTCAAGTTTAGCATTAAGGCGTCAGTTAATCATCATTATTTAATGTGCGGGCTGATGAAATTCAAGAAAAATGACTGAAAGTGATAAGACTGAGATGTGTTGATTCTATAAAGAGTTCCACTGTGAACTCGTGAAAGCTTTGTTTGAAGAAAAGTGTAGAAAAGTGTTGACATAACAGAAACTGCAGAGGTGCAATACTGTTCTTTACCACAGTCAATATGGGTTCTTGTTCAGAGAGAGAAGTCTGTTGTGAAATGGGGTTTCATGGTGAGAGTGCGAACTTAATGCAACCAATAATTTCAACAGTAGTGAATATAGGACATACAGTATATATGTAAACACCTTTTTGGATATCTGCTCAGTCATCGGCGTAGCAGTTAACAAACCAAAAAGCATCACAATGTTGCAACGTGTTGAATAGCTATCAGACGGGTCATCACGCGCCCTGTTTGTACATCGTGATGGTCATTGTTAAATGCAGCTGGTTGTCCTGTGTAGTGCGGTACAATTGGTTAGAGAAACATTCACCCAATCAGCTTTATCATTTTTCGATTCCTCTCGATGAGATTTTCAGATGAATAGTTCATTTGTGACGGACGCTCTCTTTGCCGTCGCGCTGTCCTTTTTCTAACTTGTAAATCAGCCTCGCCGCGTGTTTTAACGAGCAGCAGAGACTCAACCCTGCACAAATTGAAACGGATAGTTTTCCCAAATGGTCACTCAGAAATTAAATCATCTCTATAACATCAGCAGGTTGACAAAGTCAAGCCTGTCCATTAGCGGCCATCTGTCTTGTCAAATTTTCCAGGAAAAAGAGGCCTGAACCGCTGCCCTTCAGCCAGAGGGGGAAACCCATCTGTGTTCGAGTGTCTGCTGAACTGGCCACTCAATTTAAACACGGGAACACAGTCGATATGCCCTCGGTGGCAGCTCATTCCCTCTACCTGCTGATTCAATTAGGATAGAGGACTCAGACTTCGTTTGGACTGGAGGGATTTATAGCTGAGGTCCTGCTGCAGCCTGACGGGAATCAATTTCAGAGACGGAAACCTGCTCATTTGTTTTACTTCACGACTCAGAGCGTACGTGCTCTTTTAATTATGTGCCGTGATGTGCTGGCAGTCTTTTTGTAAGAGCAGCTGTTCCTTCAAATGAGAATAATTCTTCAGTTGCTCTTGTGTGTAATTTTTGTGATGTTTTGTCTTATTTTTCGCTTGAGAAACGATTTCCTTGAGGTCGTCGTTATTGGCTTGTGCTTGCACACGTGTTGTGCCTGTTTGCATCACTCGCTGCCTTTCTCTGACTGCGTGTGTTTGTCCTGAAAGAAGTCGTAGATTTGGGCTCTTTGTGTTCTGGGAATTTTCACAATTTTCTTTTTTCTTTTCATTGATTATACTATTTATCGAAAAATCAAATGAACACAAACATTAGTTAGAGCCCTACTTGTGTATATTATTCATGAAATTTCATAATTATTTCTTACCAGCGGACTGCTCAGGTCCCATCTTCCGCAGCCGGGGTTTGTCACGGAGACCGGCAGACATCCCGCCCATTGATCCAGCCGTCCTATTGGATCTTCAGAGACACACCCAGGAAGTGGCGCACAGTGTGGAGATGATGATGCGGAGCCTCAATGGAACAATCCAGAATGTGAGTCTGAAACTGTCCGTTCATGATGCATCGTGTGTTCAGCTCCATCGTTCTGTTTCGTCCTCTGGTATCGTCTCTCACACTCACACACTGTATGTTTCTCATATCTGTTTTTCATATTGGTCTCTCTGTCCATGATTCTTCCAGATGACAGCTCTGAGTGTGGGCTACATCCAGACCTACAGAGACTCAGTTGACAGCTTGGGAGAGTCTGTGGATATGAGTATAAAGGTGACACTGTGTTTGTGTGTGTGTGTGTGTGTGTGTGTGTGTGTGTGTGTGTGT
>NW_022280035.1:16116760-16139171 GCF_004355925.1 Anarrhichthys ocellatus | reverse complement strand
TGTGTGTGTGTGTGTGTGTGTGTGTGTGTGTGTGTGTGTGTGTGTGTTACTTTGACAGAAACATGTTCTCTAGGGTTGTTGTAATTCTGGGAAATGTAAGAAATTATAAGTTAAGGGTCCACCAGAACGTGAATTACAAATGTTCACTACAAAAGGAGTTATAGATTGATGAAAGCTGAGTTTGTTTCTTTCACCAAATTTGAATTGTGCTGTCTTTTCTACATCCTCTTGGACACATACAGTATATTACCTTCATTTGTTGGGTAACCTGTCGGAATACTCAATGTCATTTAAGAGGAACAATGTAGTTCGTTATCTTGAAACCTGACTGTTAAACTTTGTAGAAAAACAATATCAGTAAACTAGAAAGCAAAAGCATTTTTCAGTGACAAAATCAAATCCTCTTTGTTATAAAAGGAAGCGTCAATGTGCAGCGCTATCATCGTTTTTATTCTTTCCATGTTCCCCTCATTTTCTCCACTTCTGATTGGGCTGAGGTTTGTATTAAAGCATCAGCTTTATTCATTGGCTGTCTTGTATGTTTTTGCTCGCACAGGGCATGTACACACTGATGGCTCGCTGCGAGGAGTTGGATCGTTCCATGCAGCCCATACACACCCTGGCGGCCCAGATCCGTGACATCAAACGCACCCTCGACGCTCTGGAGGCGATCTGCAAGTAGCCCCCCCACCTGTCCGATTTGAATACACGCCCCCAGCTGCAAAGATCCAACATCAAGCACATCCTGAACGAGGCTGTCTGCAAGTAAGCCCACCTTTCTGCAGGTAGCGCGCACACACTGCAGCCAAGATTAAGTGCACCTCTGGATTCCAGGAACCATTGCTACTAGGCATGCTGGAGGATTGGCTCTCATAGTCCCGCCGCTTGTTCATAATTTGAAGATGTTTGTTTCGTGAGATTCCAAATGAATTTGCGATTGATTTTCTCTCGGGGTCGAGCTTTCTCTTGCTTTCTTTTTTTGTTTTTAAAGCCTCTAATGAAGTTGTCGTGAAATGAAATCTCAGAAATGAACCCTTTTTGGAGACACTCGGTCAAGTGCCCTGAACACACACACACACACACACACACACCCTTGAAGATGTGTTTACAGCGAGAGGAGGAATATTGTGTCATTATCCGTCCAGCCCGCTTTGTTCAGATTGCACTAACCTTTCCTCCCCACATGGGGGCGATGTTTCTCTCCGTGTGTCTCTTTGCTGATGGAGAGGCCGGTATGAACTGCTCAGAAGACAGTGACTTTTGCACAGGAACAGAAAGCCTATTTTTTAACCTTATGCAACAAAGATCCGATTCTTTTCACTGCAGACTTAATGAGGGGAGGGGAGCATCATGTCTCTCTGTCTGTCTGTCTTATTTTAATGTTTATTTATTAAGTGTTCTCAGCATGGTTGCTTATTCGACTACGCTGCTACTCGGTGTCACTGGGAACTAACCAGTACAGCCAGAGTTTTGTCCCACTGAACGGTCCCTCTGGAGCATTTGGAGTTTAAGCTCAAGTGCTGCTTGAGGGTAGTTGTCGAAGGAAATGAAAGTGTTTCACTTTTTCTACTCGGACTATGTCATGTTGTTTATCAATTAAAAACTTGTAAACTTTATAAATCACAGGTCTGCTTCTGTGATTTAAAGCCACCCCCTGCCAGGTGTCCTACAACCTCACTCTCCTCCTTTTGTGCAATCCGAGATGTTTTCGTGCAAAAAAATATCTTCGTGCGTATCACAACATTCCCAATGGCATTAAATATTTTAAAGGCTTTGTACTTATTTGACTTTTAAATGTCATCAAACCGAAGAAACATTTGATACATATTGCCAACCTGAAGACTTTCATGAAATCTGAACCTATTGAAAATGTAATTTAAATTCCAGACATGCAAGTAGCCAACAAACTGCTGAGAGTGTCATTGATCCTGTGAATGAAATTCAAACCAGTTATAGTTTGCTTCTGCCTGTACTGACCAATCACGAAGAAGAAGAAGAAGAAGAAGCTACGTTTCTGTGCAGCATGTCCTCGCTTTTGTTTTCTTCAACATTGAAAGGATCGGACGACTTGTTTCCAACAAAGAGTCAACGTCACTGTAGTTGGGATTCCGTCTTCGCGTGTGAACTAACGTGGACTTGTGTCACATTTAATAGAAGTGAGTATTTATTAATTTACTCAAAGAGAAAAGCTACTGAACGAGTGCCGCGTGGCTTGGCTGTTACTTTATCGACCTGAAGCCATTCGCTCTCCTGGAGCGTTGTACTTGATTTAATGAAGAGACTGTGGTACGTCTGTCATTGCACTGGTGGGTGGCCTTGTAGTAGATCATTGTGCTATTACTTTTAAATATACCCGTTACTGATGGCAGCAAACATGTCAATTTGGTGGATTTTGTGATATTCATCTAAAAACTTTTATCAAAGCAATATTGGAAGCAAAGTCCTTACTTATTTTAGCCGTGGTTCTGCATCGTAACCTGTTCATGTTCACCACAAAAAGCTCAGATTGCATTCTTTGTCAAATCTGCTCTTTGTCTCATCGTCGCTCTCCTCAACCTTGTTGGCAAAGAGGAAGAGCCGCATCTTCACAAAGCTTACATTAAAGAATGGGATGGTCCTGATTATACTGAAATGTACTCCAACATGTCTGTGCTTGTAAAGATGTTGATGCTCTTTTGCAGATGAAGGTTAATGTCCAGAGAGCGGACATGTGGGAGTCTTAGTAGATTTCCAGGGTGAGGGAGGATCCTTTGAAATGGGGAAATATGAGAGACAATGCCCTTGTTCATAATGTAAATGTATGATTAATTCATTTTCTGTTGTACAATCGGATGATGCACCTGTGTAGATATGATCTCTTTCTGTAACTAAAAAAAAAACAATTTAGATACCCGTCGTCTTGAGTGTATATTTTAATGAAAAATAACAAATAAATTTACATGAGCTGCAAGAACAAATGTTTCCATTTTATTTTCAAAGTGTGCTGCCTCAAGGAGCACTGAATGTATGTGAAAGAAACATATAAACAACTCTGACTTACAAAAAAATATATACAAATATGCAGGTTTTCTATTACAGATGGAAGTTTTGTGTTTTTTCTAAATTAAAGGTTTGTCCTTTGAGTTAACAGTTACTGCATTTATAACATTCTAACCACAATAAGAGTTAAAAAGGCCTGAACTACATGCTGCGGAGACCAATAGGTGCAGATATTTAGACTTGTCACAGCGGCGTTATTAATAACAGTAACGATGGCTCTGTTTTGTTGTCACTAAGCTGTGACAGTGAGCCAGCATGCTCAATACCAGGACCCTGCAACTTAAGCAGCTAAATGGGATTCAGCCATCATTCATTTTATTATTCATACTTGTGCTTTTCCCTCTGTGATATTTCAAAAAGGCCCGTGTTTAATTTTGCAGAGGATGCTCTTGAAGACGTCAACAATCCACAACATAAATCCTGGATGTTTTGAAGGCCAAAGTTGACACATTCTGTTTGTCTGACATTGCATTAAACATGTGACTCTCAAACTGCTGCTTAACTAACTCCTAAAAGATTTATGAAAATGACAATCTCTGTCAGGAAGATTAACTGACGGGTTCACTCTGTTTACAAGTACACAGAAGGTCTCCCTGACCTTTCTACTATCTAGCACAGCAGATTGTTTTGGTTTCATTTGAAGGATTTAAAATATTAGCCTCTGACCTTTCTGCTGTCACTCCAATCCAATGACGGTGAATAGAGTTTTAATTATTTGGGGTGAACCAGCCTTTTAACCCAGCACGTCTACTTAATAGAAAGAGAAACTCATAATTACCATTTAACATAGGACTGAAATGTAACAACAAAATGTGCAAAGAGAATAAAACCTTGCGCAGGTTTTACAGACTGCTTGTATATATTTGTGGTGACGGTGTAACGACTGTCAAGTCTATCTTGTGTGTCGCATCTCTTCTCTCCTAAAGGTTTAAATTCAGCCTGTATGAACGGAAAAAAGTGACATGTGTTTGTACCACTGCTGTCTCTCGGCACATTCAGTGATAGATTTGAAGTTCCACCTGTGAACATCGTTTTTTTTTTTTTTTTAACAAAGCAGCACTCCTGCAGCTAGCAGAGATTCAGTGTTTTGCTCAAGGGCACTTCAGAAGGGCTCGTATTACAGTTATAGCCCAGACCTTCCAGGTGAAGGATGGTTTGTTCTTATTTTAAGGTTCCAGGCAAAGACTTCCAGCCACCAGCAACAGCAGAACACTCAGGTTTGGGGCACTCAGTGAATTTGTTCCACCGTCTGTAGTTACTTCCAGTGAAGGCGTTGGGCTTCCGGTTCCAGGTGAACTGCTTCCTCTCAACTCAATCACAGAGGCACCTTTTGTTGTAGAAGTTGCTGTAATCCCCAATACATCTCCAGTAATTTTTTTTACTGCACCCCCAACAGATGCTCCGTCTTTGGGGGACTGCTGGTCTGAGATGTCTCCGTCCACGGTCTTGTACCACTGGCATTGGAAGTCCTTCTTCCAGATCTCAGCTGGGTCAGGTTCTGCTGGTTTGGTGTTAGTCTCTGGCTGATCTGTGGTTTTTGCTGCCTCTTCCTGGTGGATAGAAAAATAATGTCAAGATTAGCAAACATTGCTGCTGTGATATTCACAGGGAATAGTGAAGGTTTCATGATATCAGTCTGAAAACTAAAGATTAAAGAGTACGGCTCAAAATCAGATGGAAATAAACTTTTCATAATGTTCTGCAGTTGCAGCAATATTCATACTTGTGTCTTACATTTTATGACAACTGAATAGTGATGAGTGCTCCCAGAGAACACAATGTTCTTGTGTTCAGTGTTCCAGCATATCTGTCTCTGTTGTGTCTCAGCTCCTGTATCCCTCTCTGCTTTCTTTCTGTCTAAAGACAGAAGATCCTCAGGCAACTGGACTCCCTGCTGTTGTCTTGGTTATCTTTATCAGTCGTGACTCAAAATCAGTTGTTCGGCTTCCAACTCCACACGGAAAGAACATAAGTTGAGAAGTTGTCTCTTTTGACAATTGCCTTTCAACATGTGCTCACAGGCTTCAGTGAATCGACTCTTGAGTATCAGGAAAGGGAGGAAGTCAAAGAGGCAATCAGAGCTTTTCTTTCGGAGCTTTCATCTTTTTTAAGACATTGTAGTAGAATCTTATATCTCACCATCACGTGTGTTTGTTAACCTTTCTACAGAGAGTAAAGTAAGTAAGACGCTGTACTTTACGCCCAGTTTATTGCAGACACCAAGCTAACACTTTAGTTATGTCAATTTATATCAATGCAACACAGACCAAAGTTGTTGTGCTGAGAGCAAACAAGCTTCGTGTTAACACGTGTACCAACGACAACATCAAGATGCATGACTTTGGACATATTACGTGATTTCACTCAAGGATCTTGTAGCGTTTGACCTACTGTCGCCGGTCAGTCGTGTAGTGTGAAAAGCACGACGACTTCCAGACTCCAAATTACAAGTCAACTAGTTGTGTAGTGAGGAACAGTTCGGCGATCTGACAACCTTGACAGTTGTGTAATGTGAACTTTGCTTTAGACTGCAGCAGTTCTAGCTTTGCGTAGCTAATTAACTGGAAACTGAAGAAGCTTCATCTGTCGTAAGACCCATAAGGTCACCAAGTCTGTTTTACATCTGAACAATATGTCTCATGTCATCATCTATTTTTGTCTCATTGTAGGAGTGGGATTCAGTGCTTGTGAACAGGATTAATGACATCTGGAACACGATACATGAACAGAGCTTTATAAATCCGGCACAGATGCATCTTGAAAGCTGCTTCAAATGACACTCCCTCACCTTCTCCGTCACCTTCTCCACCACTTCGGTCGGCAGTGGGAGGTGGAGGTAGACGGAGCTCTCTGGATTTTGACGGACGCATCGGCCCTTTCCCTGGCACAGAGAGGCTGAGCAGAGTCGAGTTGCCGTGGTGACGTTGATGGAGTAGGGTCCCAGGACCTTGCAGACAAACTCTGCCAGGTCTTGACACTCTCTCTGGGAGGAGGAGACAGGTTTGGGAAGAAAATGTTTGCCAACACAAAGCCCTCTTTGAAGTTTTCATTAGCGAGATGGAAAAAAGTTAAATGGTAAAAATGTGTGTTTATAAACTGAACTCTTGACATGTAGAAGTGTCGGTGTATAAATGTGCAGACATATTCGTGGGTGTATGCACTTTATGTAAATGTATGGCCGTATACCTCCGTCTTAGTCTCGCTCTTCCCCCAGATGACAACTCCAGCTGTTCCCATGGCAGCACTCTCTCCTATGGTGCTAACCAGGTCTGCCTGTTAACAAGACATCATACAAAGAGGGTTTTCTTCTTGTCTCTGTACTCCTCATAGTACGATACATTATAAACACCATGATACTTGTCATATGAGCCCTCTGTTTATTTTAACAAATCCAACACCTGATGATGTGGACCAAACACACCTTTAGCTTTCTAATTATTCTCTTTTTCAAACAGAACTGTCAGACTTTAGAAACGGGGAATAACTCGTGCTTTGATTCAACATGAATCTACTTCTCTCCTCTGTCTCCATTTGTTCTGCTTCATCATTGATGCCTTTGCAAGGCGCTTGGATCAATGACCAGACGTTGACATCTCACCTGTGACAGGAAAGTGTTAGTTGATGCATAGACACTCTTGACCAATGGGAATACAGGAAGATCAGACACAGTCCCAGTCAAAGATGATACTCGTAGTGCTTCTCTGATTTGACTGGACAAGTGAAGCCTGGCTCCAGAGGTCCCACACTATTAAAAAAAAAAGGGGACAGATTGTGCACATTTTTACCTGTAAACCAGCTACATCACATTTATTCATTATTTACACAAAAGTACAGCACAGTAGTGTTACCCACCTGCATCTTCTCCAGGGTGAGGAGAGGGTAGAGGGCGGAGCATCGTTTCCACAGCCACAGAAGCTCGTCGTTGAGGGCCATCTCCGTAGCAGGGCACTGGCCGGTGTAATTGGCCAACATGGTTTGGGTGGGATCGCCATTGTAGCAGCTGGGGTAAGGAGAGACGCCCCATAATGCTTTGGGCCTTAACCTTTTGACCTCCCGTAGAGTTTCCATCATTACTGACTGGGCTGCTGCCTCGAAGTCCACCTGTGACGAGATCAATACATCCTCTCTCAGTGGAGTACAGACATTTTTCTGGGTTTTTGTGAATAGTAAATATGAAATGCCAAATCATCAAACCTAACCAAAAGGGGTGTGGGATGTAACCGTATTTACCGTGAGATGATGAAAATGTGTCAACTGTTTTTGTAGCTATCAGTTAATCATTTAAATAATTCTGGACAATTTGCAAATCAGTAAGCAGAACAGTGTTATGGCAGTGTTGGCCTGCCATCATTTTGCAGATATTAAAAAGAATAGTTTAATAGTTTGACACTGTGGAAAAATACCCCTTTTCTGCTTTCTTGTTAAGAGTTAGATGTGAAGATCGATAACCACTCTCATGTCTTTCCATTAAATTTGAAGCTGGAGACAGCTGGTGACTAGCATCTTTGATGGTGACTAGCATCACTAATTTCTACTCTGGTTACATTTTAGTCTGGATTTGACTTATCCAGTGGCCGCTACTTTAGTATAAAATGTTCCAGTCAAACCTCAAATCAACAGCCTTTGTCTTCCTTCTTCGCAATGATTTCCAATTCAGCTTTATTCACATTTACCAAGGGCTTCTGTTTGCATACTGTTCTAATCTTTCCAAACTGACTGAATGTAGTTCACAGAATCAGAGTTAAGTTGTTTTTACCCTTCATTGTAGCTTTGACACCATGTTTCTGCTGAGTGAATTATGCAAAAGGCGGCTCACTTTGTCATCACATCAAGTAATTACATGCTGTGACTCTTCTTCCATCTCTTCTTCACTCGCTGCTGTAATGATCCATTATCCGCTCCTTCCTCCCCACTCCCTCTCTAAAATGTGCTCACATCATAATAAAATATAATTGCTAACATGATAGCAATACCAAATACCAAATGGTACCATACTGATGTTGTTAGTGTTCAAGGCCCACTGAATATTTAGATCAAAGATTTTGTCTTTACTACAGAAGAAACACTTTTGGAAGCATTCCTCCCCCCAATCAGTATCTTGCACTCTCCAACATCTGCCAACCACTTTGAAAGTTTCCTCTCCACTTCCACTCATGATCCCTGATCCATTTTCTTATCAGTTATCACTCTTTCCTCACACTTTACCATCTTTTCTTACCTGTGACCACTTTTCCACCTCCTCCGGGGTCCAGTTAGGAAAGAAAGTCTTCAGCAGGTTTCTCGATGCCTCCAGATACATCGCCTGCCTCTCTTGGGTCCTTGACCACTGGGGGACCCACTCTGCCCAGCGCAGCACCCCCAGCCCAAGGTACCTCGGGGCAGGTAAAGCTGCCTCCAAGTCCTGCTGTGTCTTCTGGAGGTGGTTGTCCAGCCGTGTGTGCTGTGGTAGCCCCCCATTGACCGGTGTGTCTTTATCTATAAAATAAGGGTAGTTCCCCAGCGTGTCCTCATAAAAGACGGCCACGCGGCCCTCCCGTTCCATCCCGAAAGATCTAGGATCTGGCCGACCGGAGCAGGAAGAGTCAGGGATGCCCCAGAAGATGATGAAAGGTTGTCCAGACAGGAGAGGGGGGCAAGCTGGCTGCGGTGGACCAGCAATACCCAGGGCAGCAAAGGCAGCAAGCAGAAGAAGGAGGGGCAGTAAAACTGGAGGCTGGACTTGAAGGATAGCTGATGAAAAAGTGTCCCGAGTCTTTAGATTGTGAGGTGTGAGTTTTGGTTCGGGCTTTGGGTCTGGACCGGACCGTGGCTCGGCCCACGCCATTGGAGCAGCCACCTCTCAGGCCGTCACCCCTTCAGGCCCTCACAGCCAATCATGTTCCTGTTAAACACAAAGCAGGCGTCAAACCTCTTTCGGTCTGTTGGGTGATATGGTTATGATCAAATAATGAGCAGAAGGTGATGAAGGACAGCAGAATTATTCCTGCATGACTTTATTTTTATCATCACATACATACTCGCATAAAATTCGACCTCTACATTCAACCCATCCTAAGCATTTAGGAGCAGTCGGCTGCTTTGAAGCGCCTGGGGAGCAACTTGGGGTTCAGAGTCAGACACTTCACATAACCGACGGAGCCAGGGATCATAACGGCAACCTTGTGATTAAAAGACGACCCGCTCAACACCCCTGAGCCACAGCTGCCCCAAAACTCTTAACGATGTAAACAAAACTAACATTAAGAGATCCGCACATACAAATCACAAAAAAACACATATTCTATCCTGAGTAATTGGGAGATTGTATCTTGACAGACCGACACAGAGGGCCCAGGAGTTTGTCTGCTATTGCTTTACTATAATCATGCCTATTAGAATATCCAGATATTTCTTTCGATCTATTTAGCTGCACTCTATTTTGACATTTATTTCTTATTTTAAAGGCTTAAATCGTCCCTTAAACTGTTCTTATCTTCTCCACCATCCTACATCTCCCCCATGTGACAGATTACATATATCCTCATGGGTTCCCTCAGTCACACATGTCATGGAGAAAGCGGTTGTATTTAATATTTCATACACTCAGTGATGCAGTCGATACAGTAGACACTCAGTTGGGGTCCAGATTTTAAAATGGTTACAGATTTTGTGCAAGGCTGTGCACACAAGTAAAGAAGGAGAAATGCTGTCCTGACATCTAACGCAGATACACATTGTTTCATTCGTTGCCAAAGAAAGAAAAGTTCCGACAGCAACTCATTTACATTCTCCAACTTGATTTTTTGTTTTCACACTGATCTGCTGAGACACCAGTGACTGCCTTGCAATTTTTCATGTTGCCCAAAACCATAGCAACACAATGAAGAAATTACCACTTTAATCAGAATTATTTACTTTTTTGCCTCTAACAGCTGAAATATAAAATCTATGCTTGCAGAAAACACAGTGTAAACATGCACCTACTTAAATTATTAAGTATAAAACTAAGATTTTAAATGTGAATAATGAAATAATCATGCTAAGCATTTGGCACATCACATGTGTGATCACAAGACACAAAACCTGAAGAAGAAGTGGTACTGATTAATTTAGAAACTATTATTATTCTGGATTAATGTACGACATAAAGAAATCCTCGGTTGCTGCTGATATTTGCCATTATTCTACCATAAGGTCAGTGGCTGGATAGAATGGTTTTGGCTCGACAAGCCCCCATGTGGGGATAGTCCTACGCTTGCGAAGTCAAGTACTGGCGAGTGTTGGAAATGTGTCACCATGAACGATGTGGATTATCTTCTTCGTCATGAATTTGAAAGTCGGCGTTTTGGGGGAAAATGTCAGATTAAACACGTCGGTGCCTATCAACCGTGTGATATTGTTATTAACCTAACCCCTGGAAAAAATAAGCAGATTTAGAATCATCAAACATGAAAGCGGCAGGACAACCTGGTAAAATTAGACAACATATATAATCCAGGTGTCTTTTTAACATATAACATTTTAGGAGAAAAGAAGGTTTCATCTCTTGCAGCCTCTTGTTGAATCGGAAGAAACAAACTGGAAAAAGTTGAAACCGTTTTTTCCCAGGATGCAAGTTTTCTTGCCTGTCTTGTGATACTTTGCTGTCAAATGAAACAATGTAGCAGTAGAAGTGTTATATGAAACAAAGTTCTGCTAATGCAACAGACAGGCATTGGAGGAATCCCATATAACAGACAGGTAGTCAATAATTGACCTGATTAGCGAAACATTTGGCCAACTGTGAGAAATATATGTTGTTCCACAGTTACACTGAAGGCTGTTGTTCAACAGGCAGCACAAGATATGAGATAATGAGAGCTGGAAGCAGCACTAACCGTTACTCTTTTTAAATGATATCTGGCTGAGTTGCAGCTTTGCGTAGGCAGTATAATCAAAACAAAGTGTGAAAGATAAGAACAGCGAGGCTGATTTAACCAACAAACAGTGTCCCAACACAATTTGGTGTAAAATCGTATAACTTTGTGCAACATGTATAACTTATCCTGCTGTACGTGTTTCACACACAAACACACACATAGACACAATCTGCTGATATAAGTTATACAATTGAAACAAATTACTTTTGGAACTAGTTTACAAAATGTGTGGGCCGTGGATATGAACAGGAACTGTACTGTAATGTTGCCATGGATTCAGTTGGGTACACTGTAGAAGTGTACAACGTGTGCATTTGTTGACAGTTTGGCAAATTGGCACCATTGAACATATGCTGAATCAGATATTAAATATAAAAATGTATGTATCATGTCTGTTTACGACTTTATCACAGCTGCTGCTGCAACTGTTGACCAACGGGCCCAAACTACAATAACTGACTGTTTCCAGAGCACCGGCATGCACCTGCGTCTCATTCTCGCTCCCAACTCGTCAAATACCGCAGCTTGGTCAGTGCCCTGTTTTGCCCTGTTCAGCTCCATCTAAAAAATGCCAGTTCCCAGTGCTCTTCAACAACATAACTATGCCAATGAGCACTTGAGCAATACTCCAGCGGCAACTTGGCTGCTGTGTTGCTTTTGTCGCTCATAGTGTGAACCTAGCACCACACATTCAGAGCAACTGACGTAGTATACAGAGTAGAGTTGTTCTGAGACCGATACCAGTATTGGAAATGGCTCCAATACAGCCTAAAATGCTGCAGCGGGTATCGCAAGAGTCTATGCACCAATCCAATATCGTATCGCTTATCTGCTCATTTATGCTACACAGGAACAACAGCAACATGTCACTCGCTTCTCAATCCGTACATCCTGCCTGATCGGTCTGGGTGTTGGATCAGTATCGGAAAAAGATCAGGTTACGGAATGGGGAAGGAAACAATGGTTATCAGAACATCTCTAAAAAAGGGCTTTCATGTATAGGAGAGCTGCTTCTGTCCTGTGTGAAATCAAGTCAGCTTTGACTTCTTTTACGTAGCTTACGTAGCCAACTTAACACCTAACCAAGTCCTATACTTTTGTTGCCTCATTCGGTATTCTGATGATGATGATGGGGAAGAGTGCTGTCTAACACTGAGCTCCATAATGTCCTATAGGCGTTCAATTGAGTTGAGACCAGACTGCAAAGGCCATAGCATATGAATCACATTGTTTTCATATAAATCAAACTATTCAGTGATCCCTAGTGCCCTGTTTGGAAGCGTCTTGTTATGTCTCTCCACTCATTTAGTCAGGTTTTTATGTGTTTGTGTATTTGGTTTGAGTACAGTAATGATGAACACCACTATGTTATACTGTGTCCCATTCCTCTACTGTTAACAAAGGGCTGTAGCATCTTCCCGTTCTCCAGCTTACTTTTCTTCACCGGTAACTTGTCACATTTTGATGAAAAAGGTCAAGCGATTGCTTGTTAGCAGTGGAAACCCTTCTCTACCGCCCAGATAGCTGCACGCTCTCTACCAAGCCATTAAAAAGGTAAAATATAAACACTATGAGACGAATGTCTGGTGGAGATAAAATGCCAAGAGACTCGTCACATTAAATATTCTACATGCAAATAAATGCGCATGCTTTAAAGGTGGCAAAAGAAGAGAATATATCTGCACCCTTACAGGTGTTTTGTATTAGCCTGGCTGATTAGCCCTCTAGTCAGGTGGTGCTATGCTGGAAATAATGTGATGTCACCAAACTCAGTCTCCATGGACTAACAAGAGATGTAAAGGTGTCCCACGAAGGCGTAAAGGATTTGTCAAATGAAGTGACGTCCGTACATGCCCACACAGTCCTGCGACTAATCAGGCTCAAGTGAAAACACCTGTCTGCAGGGCCGTTACATTTTACGCGTAAACGTGAGATTTAATTTCAGCATTTAACAACTTGAACGTGAATGTTTAACATATTCAAGAAGAAAATACCATTTTCTACATCAACATTGAAGTTTTAATCGTTCAGGATTTTATTTTCAGTTGAAGGTTAAAGTAATCCATCAGATCCCCACCTCGGTCCAATTTAAGCATTTTGCGTAAGCTCTGATAGGCACAGACCTCCAAAGAACTGTTGAATAACCTCCTGGATCACCAACATTATAAGCCACTAATACTAAGCGGGTCAAAGTTCACAGAATGTACAGTGTACTGCTCGTCTCCCAGTGTTTCTAAATCCATCACGTAAAAGAATGTGCATAGAATTATGAATAAATGCATTTTTTATTGTTTTATCTCTTCTGAATCAATGAAATATCAAGTAAGCTGATTTAGTAATGCTTTCTAATTGTTTTTATTTATTTTTCATTGGCTTTAAGGAGAGATTCTAGGACTCACTGTCATTGCCCATGATTAAGATTATCATTTAAAGTTATTATAATCATTACCTGTCAGTTATCTGGTCTCAAACTGCTACCTTATTTTATTCTAATAGCTGCAACCGCGTCATACTGGTATAGTGGAGAAGGTGATCGCTGGCTAATCTATTCAGACAAAGCCTCTGGTCTGTGTTTACTCGTCTGTCTGGGCTGAGCTGATCCTGAGCCCACCGCCTCCGCAGCTCAAAGCAAACACCTTCAACTAAAGTGGTTATACATTGTGTCAGCTTATATATTACACATTAGGTTAGACGTTCACTTTTTAAAAAATCAATTACTGAACTAAACATTGTAAACAAAACAAACCCACATTTAGTTGATTGTTAATAACACACTTTAAATTATGAAACACATCTATAATTCATGTCAGTATTATGATATGTCCTTTAGCCAAGAATACATAAATGAGCATATGAATCCAGCATTTCAATTTGTTTTCATTTTCGGATGTTCTCTCCAATGAAAAATTGCTTTGCTATGTTGAAGGAAAGGCAATCTGTTATTTCAGCCTGCTGCCACTCTCATTTGATCTTGTTATCATCAAACATTGTTAAAAATATATATATTTTGAGGAGAACGATTTGGCAACCAGAGGCTGCTATTTAGTGAAACTCTTATGTAGCTATTTCAAACAATTCAGGAAAAAAGATAGGGAACACTGTAATGTTTTTTTTAAATATATATACATATGAAGCCTTTAAGGGAAAGAGTAGCTTCTCCTAGTTGGTCCTTCTCAGCAGCCTTCTCATGTCTGAGCACAAGGTAAATGAATTATGGTGCCATTCTATTCAGTGTGTCACAGCTCTTCCAGTGAGCCAACATGCACAATACCAGGGCCCACCTAAACGGAGCAGGCCCATAATTATTGTAATTAATTACAGTTGTTTACTCTGCAGAGACATTTCAAAATGGCTGCTGTGAGAAGTGCCTACTGGGGTACATCACTGGTATTCTACTTCCCCGTGTTCTCTGGCCGCGCTGTTTGTGCCGCTGCTCAATGAACCGAGTGGAAACGCCGGTAGGATCCAATCAAGGCGGGAAATCAGCGAGATTAGGAAGATATATGCGTCACTCCGATCTAATGCCCAAAAAAGAACCAGTGCAGCCATGCTACAGCAAGTCAACATAGTTGGTTTCAGTGTTTAGAGGCATCTGATTGACAAGAAGTCCTCACAGCCTCAAGATGTTGTAACTTTTACATCATTTATATTATGAGTTGTTGATTTGACGCAGCAGTCTTCTCGAACAGTGTATGTCGAGTACATATGTAGTATATATGTATATCAAAACTTCTAAAATAATTCCAAACGCTAGGAGCCACCGGTTGTTGCCATTTTGTCTCACTGAAACTACATTTTAACACTGAGGAGAGTCTAAGGATGGAGATCTCTGTGCAGCATTAGTCACTTCACTGCCATAAAATCAAGCCCGATATCAGCTGGGGTCAGCTCCAGTTGTAATACTTAAAACATGACTTCAACACGCTCAAAAAAAGTCTGTTAAATATGAACAACAATATTAGAAACCCCTCTGTGATCATTTTTTCCTTTAATAGAAACAATTATGTTTCATGCATTTCTTTAATGGCAGCTATTTTCAGACATCCTGGTCTTTTAGGACCACAGATTTTATTTCAACTATTTAATATAATTTTCAGTTGTGTAGCTTTTTTGAAACAATGAACATGACATGTCCAAAATAACAAACACTTTAGTGTAGCAAGTAAACCCAATGATATGCAGTAGTTATTTATGTAAAATCAAACAAACAAACGTCTTGCCTTTGAATTTGAGGGGAATAGTTTAAAAGAGACAAATAAATCTTTATTTTTGTAACCTTAGTTTGATTTAGAGCCATGCAGGTTGTTGGAACGATGGGCGCAAATTAGCTGATACATTTAACATTGATGTTGTTAAATGTTGAACTTGACACCAACTTAAGCTCTTTTTTTTCTCCTTTTGATGACAATAATGTCTTGAGGCCACTGATTAAAAAACAAAACATTAAAATGTGTGCCCCTCCTCTAGAAATACACAAAACAAACAAAAGAACATGTTCACTTCCCTGACAAGCCTGGCTCCAGACCTCTAAATGGCTGCCCACATCTCAGATTTGTATTCAGTGATTCAAACAGAAGAATGGCTTGAAACTAAATGGTAATTCAGTGTAATTATGAGGCTCGTCCTGGACCAGATGTCATGAATAAAAAAATGTGACTGCATTTGATTTAATTGAGTCGATCTGTGCTGTTGTGTTGTCATGTAGTCCAACATCTTACTTTGAATTTGGCTTTTTGTAATCTATACTTTGCTGAATATACAATTATGTCAAAACCACTGGCTTTATTACTTTACTCAAATTATCATTGTCGAATAGAATAAAAAGACCACTAAAATGAGATGAATGGTATAATGTTTACCCCCATAGAAAGTCAAGACAAACTCACCGAGGCCAAGGTGGTTCCTGTATTTACTCCTGACAGTCTGAACATGATCTGAGTTATTGCTTCTGATTCCGCAATGTTTTAGTCCTCTTTCTTCTATTTTATTCGTTATTCTTCCAGATAGAAACAACCAGGCATCCTGCTGGATTCGTGAGGGCATGGATAAGCTGTGCATGTATAACATGCACCAAAAAGAAGCCTGACATCTAGAAGACAGAGATAAAGAATGAGAGGGAGGGAGATAAAGAGACAGAAATAGACAAGAGAATTTAAAAAAAGAAATGAAATTGTCAGGAGGGGAAGAGGGGAGGTAAATGAAGAAAGAAATGACAGAAAAGTGGTAAAATAAAAAAGACAAGAGAGGTAGAGAAGGAGAAGGAGTTGAGTGTCTGAGCAGGAGATAAAATGATGGGTGGGCATGTGTCTGTGTATGTGAGTGTGTGTGTGTGTGACCTCACCTTCACAGCCAGCCTAAGCTTCCTTACTGAGAGAAGGTAAGCAGGGTCAGTGTCGACCATGGCACCTCACATGACCAACGACACTGTCCGTAATCCCATAATCCTCTGCTCTCCGCTACCGCTCTTGGCTAAACGAACACCTGAGCTATGGAGGATCACACCTGTCCTCCGCTCCTTCCTCCTCCTCCTCCTCCCCCCTCACTCCCTTCCCTCTGCTTCTTCATCTTGTGCCTCTCCTCATCTTCCTCTACCTCACAGTGGCCCTCCACCCCCTCTCTCACCTCTGTTCATTTTCAATTACCTGGATTTTTTCCCCCCTCCTCCTTTTCTTCGTTCTCCTCCCCCTCCGGCTCCTTCCCACCCTCCCTTCTAAATCCCTCTCTTCCTAATCTCTTTTCTTCCACGCTTGACTCTCTTGTTGTCTTTTCTTTCAAGGATTCAGCAGCTACAAAAAAACACAAGCTCCCTCTTTCTCCTTACTCTTTCCTCCTTCTCCACTTTCAATCTCATCTATCACTAACATTATTTTCGTCCCTAGTTTCCTGTCATGCTGCATTATTGTCTTTCACATTTGCATACACATTGTATTGGCGTTCAAAAAGCACTTTGGCGTACAAAAGACTTGAGCCACACTGGCCCACCCGTGAGGATTGAAATGAGTCTTGATATTTTTGACCTGTTGGTGGTGCTTGATTAAAAAGTCAGGATGACATAAATGTAAGTGAAAAGTTATTTTGAATGTGTTAGACGTTATTCTCAGTGGCAGGTTGTAGATGTTGGACGTTTTGGATTTAATCCGACACACTACACGTGACCCTTTGACCTCTTCTGGTGGTAATATTTTCAGCTTTGGTATTTCAGATGTTCTAATCTACTATATAGAGTTCACAATCAGTGTTGTCTAAGAAAAAAGACCATGTAGCGTCCGTTGTGTGATGTATTTCTGACTGACATGGATTGTCTCTATAATAAAATATATGATTTATATCAAATCCTTAAGATTGGATTGGATTGCTTGAAGTGGGTGTGGCTGAAGGAATACAGCACAGGATACGGAGCTGTAAAGCAATATGTGCTGAGTCGTTTCTAAAATGCAAAACATTGCATTGTGTGATTGTTAGCAGACAGTATACATGCTATGGAAACGCTAATACCCAGCAGCTAACGGCCAAGGGCAGTTTTATGGTTAGCTATAGTCACACCAAATCACATCCGACTGAATAAATTCATGTACACACCCCTAAGTACATGATAAGCCATGGAAAACAATTAGATGTTTTAATTAAATAAATAAAAAAAGTGATTTTGTTGTAAGACTACCCAAAAAAATTATCTTTTTTTTTACTTTTAATTGTCATATAATAGACAACTGAACAATTAAAGGGACACAGGATTAGAATTTTTGAGAACTTATTTTGTCTTGAATCCTGTTCCATGATACGTACATATATTTAGATTTGTTTTGCCATTTGTAAAGTTAATTATAAGCTGACATTATTATAAGTTGTTATTTTCTTTATTTCTGTCATGCATGCTTATCACTCAGGATTATGCATGGTGCAGTGTTAATGAAGCACTGGGCCAATCTCAGATATTTTATATGGGCTATATTTGTGTTGGAGACACAAAATATAGAATAATGCAGCTCCACCATGTCTGGCTTCTGTGCGACAAATCATCACATACTTATTTTCTCCATCTACCGGCCTCATTTCTGCTCATATTCTATGCCTCACGACATCAACTTTTCTTTCATTGTTTTTGTCTATGTTCATTTTGCCTCTTATATTTCCATCCCAGTCCTTTATTTAGCCTCCATACCTTTCGCATTCCATCTCTCTCTTTTAAGTTACCTGTCATTTTTTCCATTAGAGCTGTCACTGCACACAATAGCTAATAACCTGGTCAACGAATCGCACCTGTGCTCTCATGCTTTTTCTATAAATGTCCCTTTTTTTTTCCTCATCTCACTGCTGGTCTTTTCTTTGAATTTCTACACTGTTCTCAGTTTCTGATTTCATTGTATATACTGTGCATTTTTGTTATTTTATCTTCTATATTCTATATTCTGATATTTAATATGTCCTACTCTGTTATTTTATTGTATATATTGTGCATTTTTTAATACTTAATGTTTTTGGTTACTCTGTTGCTTTGCTTACTTTGTATGTCTTGCTGCTGTAACATACAAATTTGCCCCTGGAGATGAATAAAGTATACATCTATCTATCTATCTATCTATCTATCTATCTATCTATCTATCTATCTATCTATCTATCTATCTATCTATCTATCTATATGCTGCATTTCTTTGTTATGTTTGTTAAATTTCTACAAAATTTGACCAAACTAATTTGTTCATATCGAATTAAATGTGGCAATGATTTATTACACTTAGAATATTGCATATAAACTCTTTATACATTAGTATCCTTCACATGTTTCCTGTGCGTGTCGTCTGTGCATATTAACGTGTGCATGTTTGTGGAGTTCAGTGCATTCCTCACAGTATCTGCGTCTAGCTAATGCTCATGGATCTTACATTTTCCAACCTTGTATTTTATTCCCACTGAGGTTTCCTGCCCTAAAATACATGCTTTGCACCAAAGGGAATTCCGGATAAAAGCATCCACCACATGCCGAGCAGCAGGCTGGATGCAGCGTATCTTAATATCAGAATTTGTGTTGTGCATCAGTGCTTTTGTATTTGTTGCATTGCACTCCATATACATGTATATTGCTTGTATGTCTTTCATGTGTGCATCTGATTTATTAGCAGTTCTATCTGTTTCTATGTAAAACAACCAGTGAGAGGAGTGTAAGTGAGTGTAAACACCCTGCTACATATTATATCTATATCTCTCTAATATCTGATCTTTTTCCCCACTGAGCAGCTCCACTGGAGCAGTTGGAGGGAATGTGTGTTGCTCAACGGCACCTCAGCAACATTAATGAGGGAGGGCCATTCATTACGTCAGTCTTTACATTCAAAAAGCAAGTTTTTACATGTGAAAATTAAGTTGAGTTACTTTACGTTTGTGAGGATGACACATTGGAGTGTTTTGTGAGTAAGTCGTTGTGTGTGCTGTGGGTGTTATTTAGTGCCTTTCATGTTACGCCAGTCTTTGTTTTAGGTCCAACTGACTCTGATTGCGTTGTGTGTTGACTAAGAGGTGTTTTTATTTGTACAGCATGTTGTGTAATGTTGGCGGGCAGAGGTTTTCAGCCCTCTTCATGGTGGAGCAGATGGAGCACACAGATTATACAAAGGTGACCAACAGTACTTTAAGGTTAAACACACGTGGACCATCATAGACACACAAACATGCCTGCACGTCAGCCAGATTAAATGTATTCAATACCCTAAGGTCATCCGCTTTGCACCGAGGCCATGTTTCCCTGGAAGCTGATCAGCACAGGGATCATGGTGATGATGGTGATCTCAAAAGCCAGTGCATACGGATTGAAATAGGACACACAGTGGGAGCAGATAAGGAGGCAGGAAACAGATAAAATGGAGGAGGTAGATAAGGAGCTGAGGCGTGGACCAGCTAGCTAGGAGGAAGGATTCATTTGAAGGTTTTTGTGCAATTAAATCAATTCACATATTGCCGGATGATTACATATCAGCGTTTAAGATCCTATCCTGATGTTTGATTCCAGTTGTTTAATAGTAACATAGGCTGCACAGATGCTGCTTAACTGCGACCTGCTCGCCAAGACATTTCATGTGGAATTTAGTCACTCCTGAAAGGAAGCAGGACTCAGGCTTGTGGATTGAGGGGATGGAAGGGATGGGTTTGGCTAGTCTGCCACAGTTTACATGCATCATGAATCATAAAGAAAGTCTAGCTTGCTAGCTAATTTGTATTTTGTGCATATTATTTACCTTCTTACAAGTTTCCATCCTTTTGAAGAATGCAGTCACGTCTTTATTTATTGTCAGCTATTCTGGTTTACATGTCACCTTGATTCATGGTATCACCATTGTGGATGATAAACCTGTCATACCACCCATCACAGTGGATGGCTATCAGGGTGAACCTGATCATTTCAGTCACTTAGACATTCATAAATTACGGAGAGATTGTTGAACCTTCCCTATGTTCTCATCAAAGTTAGTCTGGGTAGTTGTAATAGTTGGTGAAATCCCAACAGATGTTGGAACTGGCATGCAGTACAAACAGCGTTTACAGAAGTAGCACAAGTAATGCAGAAACATCAGCCTTTGGAAACGGGATCACTCACAGGAAGGCAGGAGGCAACCAAGGGTTGTGTATATGTCGCCATTTTGAATGATTCAACTGGGATTTTCACTCATTCATTACAGCTCACTTCCAAACTGATGAGTGTGTTCAATGTTGTGCAGGCACCTCTGGTGATTGTGGAAGGTCATTGCAGGCTTGATTCCAGCTGTTGGACCTCATTCTTGGCTGAGCCATTATTGGATTGTTGGCTCAACACTTCCCTTCCTGCAGTATAAAATAAGACACAGACTGTACATCGTAGTGGAGATCAGTAAATGTGCTTTTCATTTCATTAGTCTCCCTCTTGAGCACTTTGGCCGGGACATACTGTACATTCATACATTACGCAGAACTGACAGTAAAGACACGCACGTTTTATAATGAGAAATAACATTTAGGTGTGATGTGGCTGCATGAGAGCCCCCCCTGATGGCCAAAGAGGGAATGAGGGACAGAGTGAGCAAGTGAAAGAGCAGGGACACACACACACACACACACACACACACACACACACACACACACACACCTAAACACACACCAGAGTGAGTGGTATTACAGTTTGGCTGACGTTGCGGCTCTGAACGAAAAGATTTGCAGTGTGAAAGCACCTCTATTGTGCTTTTTAGTGTGACAGTATCCAGTAGGAATGTGAAGCTAAATGGTCCTTTTTACACACAATAGATAGCATAGAGTTCAGCGGGGACACCAGCCGCACAGTTTAGAGCTGACGTACAAAAAAAAACGAGAGACGAGAGAAACCGGAGGGAGGGGACTGTAGCTTATGTGTTGTCATCTCAAACTAGCAAGAAAAAGAACTTGTACCGACAACAGTTAAATGGCAACAAGTTTTATTTCAAAATGAGATACTTGCACAATTTATTCTGCTTTAACGGAGCTTTTGTTGAATTAAAAAAAAAATCAAGGTTGGTTTACAAGGGAAAGGGAAGCTTTAGTTTTTAATATAACTTGAATTAAAGCTGCAAATCATAATTGCAAGAAGATCAACATTCATGATTGCAGCCTTAAAGGTGATAGTTTGAAGGTAAATTCCTGACACTCTTAATCCCAGGTGAGCTTAATTTTCTGTTGGAGATAATTTTGCAACAGAGCATCTCACTTTGTTAAGTCTAATTTTGGAGGCAAACTCCTAAAATCCAATGATGTGTGTGTGTGTGTGTGTGTGTGTGTGTGTGGGGGGGGGGGTTACAGGGGAGTTGGAGAGAAAAAGCTCTTGACACTCTTTCAACTGGTCCGTTAATCCTCAGCTCTTCAGGTGGCTCGTCCCCCATGGAAGCAGTGTGTGTATTTTTGTGTGTGTGGAGAGAAGTAGGACAGTGTTTGAAAGAAGATTGTGTGTGTGCGTGCGTGCGTGCGTGCGTGTGTGTGTGTGTGTGTGTGTGCGTGCGTGCGTGCGTGCGTGCGTGTGTGCGTGCATGTGTGCGTGCGTGTGTGTGTGTGTGTGCGTGCGTGTGAGCGTGCGTGTGTGTGTGTGTCTGGAGCTGAATGACAATGGAGGCGGATGTGGACACGACATGAAACCGGAACACGGCTCTTCAAAAAGAACGAAGAAACCAAAAGAAAGGAAAGAGGAATAAAAATAAGGAAAAGCTTCCAATTGAAGGACAGATGCAGTGTTACAGAAAAAGAGAGGAAAGAGAAAATAAGAAGTGAAAGAGAAAAGAGAAAGGAAGGAGGAAGAGGATGGAGGAAGGAAGAACATTGAGGTACATTGACTGATTTGGAGGATGGAAAGCAAGATGGAGGGAGGGAACAGAGGAGGAGTCAGTGAAATAGTCTTTGATCTCTTTCTCATTTAAGGGGAAAGGAAAGGAATTACAATGTGTGTGTGTGTGTGTGTGTGTGTGTGTGTGTGTGTGTGTGTGTGT